>NC_140015.1:4041125-4641125 GCF_964263955.1 Coregonus lavaretus | reverse complement strand
TTTCTTCATCTAAACTCGACTCCCATCCTGTCTTTCAAACCCCCTTGTGTTAAAAGCACATTTTATTGGATTCTCCCTCACTATGTCCACTGCTTTTTGACACAAATCTGGATGCATTTGGTACCAGTGTAGATCGATATGGATGGACATATAAAAACACACTAACCTAAAAGCTTCATAAAAGCAATTCAACTTAACCAATAGTGGTAAATGCAATTTGACTGTCAAAGGCTATGCAACAGAGAAAACGAGGTGACAGTTCCGAGGGGGTCCTGGTAAATAGAGTAGGCAAAATACCATCAAGTGGGGCTGTGTGTGTGTGTACTTGAGGATACAAATATAAGGCCTGGACAACATCAATACGTGAAATGCTTGTTCTGACCCTAATCAGAGGATACTGACAAAGTCGAGAGTAATCAGTCAAAACGAAAGTACAGGGTCGACGGCAGCAGCGAAGCTCATTGTCACGGAAAACAAGGCTAAGATACTGTACTTTGAAATACACCAACAAGGTTCACTATATGGATGAGATTTCAGACAAACAGAATATGACAATTCGGCTTGTTTCCTTACATCTGTTCTATAAAACGCCAACGTTTCTCCACTTCTCTTCAGACCACACAAAATGGCGACTGCAAGCAAGCAGCGTCAAGTCCTTATTCTAAATCCCAAACGCCTTTTCAAATGTTTTGTTACTATATTACTTTAGTGGCAACTACATAAGTACAGATATCACGGTTTCGCCAAATCGAGCAAGAGAACACGGTTAAAACGAAGTCTCGTTAGGTATACAAAGAGTCCAATCCGAAGAAGCTAACGTTAGCTAGCAAGCTAAATTAACATTACAGTGGTGGATCCTTGGCGTAGTTACGAAATATTACCTACTTCAAATCCAGTTGAGGGAACGCAAATGGCGTTGTATGACTCGTCACTTGTCATCATTGTCAACTTGACAGGCCAGCTATGTGAGAAGTAAACACGTTCATCCTCGTTAACATCTAAAAGTGACGATTTCTTACAAATCCAGCGAGCTATGGTTAGAAAAACTGAAAAGCATGTGTTTTTTGCGTATCGTCTCTTCTAGAATGTAAGCTAGTTACGTAAAATAATTTGTCCCAGTATTCCCAAAAGGTTCCGTAGTCTCGCGCATCCCATCCAACACAACAAGCTGAGCTCATTAAAACGTAACGTTAGTTGGCTTACTTGCTAGCTAACTAATTAGTTAGTTGTCAAAATACTGTTGATGTTGTTAGCCTAGCCAAGTCAACGACCTATAGCAAGGTAGCTAGCTAGCTAGCTGGGCATCTTAGCAGGTTAGCTAATACTGTGATTATAGTTAGCTAGTTGATACAGTTAGCTTAGTTAACGTTATTGTAAGGTGTTAAGAGAGGCCCGTGGAAATCCAAATTGAGTAGGTTGTGATGTAATCAGGACAAGACTAGGTCATAACGTTAACACTGAAGGGTACGTTTTTTGTTAACTTAGTCAGAGATATTAGAAAAGGAATTAGTTCACGTTAGCTTGTTTAATTCCCGTGTCTCAGTAGCAGGCCTCCCGACGGCTCGCTCCCTGTTGGCGCACGCTACGACGACCTCAAAAACGACGGAGTCCTTAGATTTGTGCTCAAGCAGGAGCTTCGTGTGAAATACACTACTTTATAAAGGGGTGCATTTACAAGGTGTAAAAAAAACAAATTCGTTTTACCTCGTTTATTCGGTTGTCAAGGTGCGCGGGATCTTTCTTTACCAGGATCCAGAACAAACACCTCTTGTCGTAGGTGACGTCATGCGCAGACAAAACGTGAAGTACGTAACGCCGCGTGCACACAGGTTGCATCAATTTTAGTCTTCGCAATCCAATGCGCTGCATCACAACAAAAATAATCACGCTACACATTATCAGCTTCTTCAGTGGTTTATCTACTTAAGTTCCTGATACCACATGGCAAAGCAACATACAAGTGTTTACCCAAAAGGCTCAGACTTTTCTGTTTCCATCTACAGGGGCACCTGCTTTCACCTGTGGCCAAAGCCAGGCCACTGCTTCTTTTGAGCTGGCATTTACAGTTGAAGTCGGAAGTTTACATACAGTGCTATGAAAAAGTATTTGCCCCCTTTCTAATTTTCTCTACTTTTGCATATTTGTGATACTGAATGTTATCAGATCTTCAACCAAAACCTAATATTAGATAAAGGGAACATAAGTGAACAAATAACACAACAATTACATATTTATTTAATTTATTTCATAAACAAAGTTATGCAACACCCAATTCCCCTGTGTGAAAAAGTAATTGCCCCCTTACACTCAATAACTGGTTGTGCCACCTTTAGCTGCAATAACTCCAACCAAATGCTTCCTGTAGTTGTTGATCAGTCTCTCACGTCACTGTGGAGGAATTTTGGCCCACTCTTCCATGCAGAACTGCTTTAACTCAGTGACGTGTGGGTTTTCAAGCATGAACTGCTCGTTTCAAGTCCTGCCACAACATCTCAATTGGGATTAGGTCTGGACTTTGACTAGGCCATTCCAAAATGTCCAATTTGTTACTTTTTAGCAATTTTCATGTAGACTTGATTGTGTGTTTTGGATCATTGTCTTGCTGCATGACCCAGCTGCGCTTCAGCTTCAGCTCACAGAAGGATGGTCTGACATTCTCCTGTAGAATTCTCTGATACAGAGCAAAATTCATGGTTCCTTCTATTAAGGCAAGTCGTCCAGGTCCTGAGGCAGCAAAGCATCCCCAATCCATCACACCACCACCACCATGCTTGGCCTTTGGTATGATGTTCTTACTGTGGAATGCAGAGTTTGGTTTTCGCCAGGCATTACTGGAACCATGTCGTCCAAAAAGTTATACTTTTGAATCATCTGTCCATAGAACGTACTTCCAATAGTCTTGATGATCATCCAGGTGCTTTTTGGCAAACTTGAGTCAACTTTTTGACAAGATGGGTCCCATTATGCCTGGCGAAAACCAAACACTGCATTCCACAGTAAGAACATCATACTAAAGGTCAAGCATGGTGGTGGTGGTGTGATGGTTTGGGGATGCTTTGCTGCCTCAGGACCTGGATGACTTGCCATAATAGAAGGAACCATGAATTCTGCTCTGTATCAGAGAATTCTACAGGAGAATGTCAGACCATCCGTCTGTGAGCTGAAGCTGAAGCGCAGCTGGGTCATGTCTACATGAAAAATGCTAAAAAGCAACAAATTGGACGTTTTGGAATGGCCTAGTCAAAGTCCAGACCTAATCCCAATTGAGATGTTGTGGCAGGACTTGAAACGAGCAGTTCATGCTTGAAAACCCACACGTCACTGAGTTAAAGCAGTTCTGCATGGAAGAGTGGGCCAAAATTCCTCCAAAGCGACTTGAGAGACTGATCAACAACTACAGGAAGCATTTGGTTGAAGTTATTGCAGCTATAGGTGGCACAACCAGTTATTGAGTGTAAGGGGGCAATTACTTTTTCACACAGGGGAATTGGGTGTTGCATTACTTTGTTTATGAAATAAATATGAAATTGTTGTGTTATTTGTTCACTTATGTTCCCTTTATCTAATATTAGGTTTTGGTTGAAGATCTGATAACATTCAGTATCACAAATATGCAAAAGTAGAGAAAATTAGAAAGGGGGCAAATACTTTTTCATAGCACTGTACACCTTAGCCAAATACATTTAAACTCAGTTTTTCACAATTCCTGACATTTAATCCTTGTAACAATTCCCTGTCTTGGGTCAGTTAGGATCACCACTTTATTTTAAAATTGTGAAATGTCAGAATAATTGTAGAGAGAATTATTTATTTCAGCTTTTATTTCTTTCATCACATTCCCAGTGGGTCAGAAGTTTACATACACTCAATTAGTATTTGGTAGCATTGCCTTTAAATTATTTAACTTGTGTCAAACTTTTCAAGTAGCCTTCCACAATAAGTTGGGTGAATTTTGGCCCATTCCTCCTGACAGAGCTGGTGTAACGGAGTCAGGTTTGTAGGCCTCCTTGCTCGCACACGGTTTTTCAGTTCTGCCCACACATTTTCTATAGGATTGAGGTCAGGGCTTTGTGATGGCCACTCCAATACCTTGACTTTGTTGTCCTTAAGCCAATTTGCCACAACTTTGGAAGGATGCTTGGGGTCATTGTCCATTTGGAAGACCCATTTGCGACCAAGCTTTAACTTCCTGACTGATGTCTTGAGAGGTTGCTTCAATATAGCCACATAATTTTCCTTCCTCATGATGCCATCTATTTTGTGAAGTGCACCAGTCCCTCCTGCAGCAAAGCACCCCCACAGCATGATGCTGCCACCCCCGTGCAAACATAACGATGGTCATTATTGTCACGATCGTCTGAAGGAGGAGACCAATGCGCAGCGTTGTGAGTGAACATGATGACTTTATTTATCAAAGCGACCACGAAAAAACAACAAAAGACGATACGTGAAGTTCTCTATGACACCGACTGAACATAGCACAAGGAAACAAAAACCCACAAAACCAAGGTGAAACCACACAGTATAAATATGGCTCCCAATCAGAGATAACGAGCCGACAGCTGACACTCGTTACCTCCGATTGGGAGTCATATGACTAATCAACATAAAACCCAAACATAGAAATGAACCAACTAGATCCCACATAGAAATACACCCAAAAGAAAATGACAACCCTGGCTCACAACTAAGAGTCCCGGAGCCAGAACGTCACAGTACCCCCCCCTAAAGGCGCGGACTGCGACCGCGCCTCACAACCCCACAATAGGGGAGGGCTGGGTGGGTGTTGCTCCCCGGAGGCGGTTCCGGCTCCGGGCTTGACCACCACCCCACTATAGTTACTACCCGCTTTCTTAACCTCCTCCCAATGACCACCCTCCACTTAAACCCACCTGGATTAATGGGCAGCACCGGACTAAGAGGCAGCACCAGGCTAAGGGACAGCACCGGACTAAGGGGCAGCACTGGACTAAGGGGCAGCACTGGACTAAGGGGCAGCACCTGACTAAATGGCGGATCCTGGCTGGCTGGCTCTGGCGGATCCTGGCTGGACGGCTCTGGCGGATCCTGGCTGGACGGCTCTGGCGGATCCTGGCTGGACGGCTCATGGCTGGCTGACGGATCTGGCTGCTCATGGCTGGCTGACGGATCTGGCTGCTCATGGCTGGCTGACGGATCTGGCCACTCATGGCTGGCGGAAGGCTCTGGCTGATCCCGTCTGGCGGAAGGCTCTGGCTGCTCCTGTCTGGCGGAAGGCTCTGGCTGATCCGGTCTGACGGAAGGCTCTGGCTGCTCCTGTCTGGCGGAAGGCTCTGGCTGATCCTGTCTGGCGGAAGGCTCTGGCTGATCCTGTCTGGCGGAAGGCTCTGGCTGATCCTGTCTGGCGGAAGGCTCTGGCTGATCCTGTCTGGCGGAGAGCTCTAGCGGCTCCGGTCTGGCGGACGGCTCTGAAGGCTCATGGCAGACGGGCGGCTTTGCAGGCTCAGTACAGACGGGCAGTTCAGACGGCGTTGGGCAGACGGACAGTTCAGACGGCGTTGGGCAGACGGGCAGTTCAGACGGCGTTGGGCAGACGGGCAGTTCAGGCGCCGTTGGGCAGACGGGCAGTTCAGACGGCGTTGGGCAGACGGACAGTTCAGGCCCCGTTGGGCAGACGGCAGACTCTGGCCGTCTGAGGCGCACCGTAGGCCTGGTGCGTGGTGCCGGAACTGGAGGTACCGGGCTGAGGACACGCATCTCAGGGCTAGTGCGGGGAGAAGCAACAGGGCATGCTTGGCCCTGGGGACGCACCGTAGGCCTGATGCGTGGTGCCGGAACTGGAGGTACCGGGCTGAGGACACGCATCTCAGGGCTAGTGCGGGAAGCAGCAACAGGGCATGCTTGGCCCTGGGGACGCACATAAGGCCTAGTGCGGAGAGCAGCAACAGGGCATGCTGGACCCTGGGGACGCACATAAGGCCTAGTGCGGAGAGCAGGAACAGGCCGGGCTGGGCTGGCGACGCGCACCGTATCCCTGGTGCGAGAGGCCGGAACAGGCCGGGCCGGGCTGGCGAAGCGCACCGTATCCCTGGTGCGTGGAGTAGGAACAGGCCGGGCTGGGCTGGCGACGCGCACCGTATCCCTGGTGCGAGTGGCCGGAACAGGCCGGGCCGGGCTGGCGACGCGCACCCTATCCCTGGTGCGTGGAGCAGGAACAGGCCGGGCTGGGCTGGCGACGCGCACCGCATCCCTGGTGCGAGTGGCCGGAACAGGCCGGGTCGGGCTGGCGTAACACACCGTGGACCTGGTGCTTGGAGTAGGAACAGGCCGGTCCGTACCGGGAACACACACCACTGGCCTCAACCGAGGATCAGGAACGGGCCGGACCGGACTGGCAACACACATCAGTCCTTCACGCCGTGCCACAAACACTTCCCTCCCTCTACTCGCCAATGGCTCCCGTACTCCGTTAGCCTTCTCTCCTTTTCTCCCTGTGGCAGCCTCCTGCTGCCCAGCCGCCCAAGCCATGTGCCCCCCCCAAAAACTTTTTGGGGTTGCCTCCCGTCCTTCCGACGATGGCCCTGCCGATGCCGTTGCTCCTCTCCTGCCAGGTTCTCCCCCTTCATCGCCCTCCGGTACCGGACGGCCTCCTCCTGGGTAATATGTCCCCAGCCGAGGAGGACATCCACCAACGTTCTCTCCTGACCCGGCGCCTCCTCCCATGTCCAGACCCTTTGCTCCTGGACGCGCTGCTTGGTCCTTTTGTGGTGGGTTTTTCTGTCACGATCGTCTGAAGGAGGAGACCAATGCGCAGCGTTGTGAGTGAACATGATGACTTTATTTATCAAAGCGACCACGAAAAAACAACAAAAGACGATACGTGAAGTTCTCTATGACACCGACTGAACATAGCACAAGGAAACAAAAACCCACAAAACCAAGGTGAAACCACACAGTATAAATATGGCTCCCAATCAGAGATAACGAGCCGACAGCTGACACTCGTTACCTCCGATTGGGAGTCATATGACTAATCAACATAAAACCCAAACATAGAAATGAACCAACTAGATCCCACATAGAAATACACCCAAAAGAAAATGACAACCCTGGCTCACAACTAAGAGTCCCGGAGCCAGAACGTCACAATTATGGCCAAACAGTTCTATTTTTTTTCATCAGACCAGAGGGCATTTCTCCAAAAAGTACGATCTTTGTCCCTATGTGCAGTTGCAAAACGTAGTCTGGCTTTTTTATGGCAGTTTTGGAGCAGTGGCTTATTCCTTGCTGAGCGGCCTTTCAGGGTATGTCGATATAGGACTTGTTTTACTGTGGATATAGATAATTTTATACCTGTTTCCTCCAGCATCTTCACAAGGTCCTTTGCTGTTGTTCTGGGATTGATTTGCACTTTTCGAACCAAAGTACGTTCATCTCTAGGAGACAGAACGCGTCTCCTTCCTGAGCGGTATGACGGCTGGGTGGTCCCATGGTGTTTATACTTGCGTATTATTGTTTGTACAGATGAACGTGGTACCTTCAGGCGTTTGGAAATCGCTCCCAAGGATGAACCAGACTTGTGGAGGTCTACAATTATTTTCTGAGGTCTTGTCTGATTTCTTTTGATTTTCCCATGATGTCAAGCAAAGAGGCACTGAGTTTGAAGGTAGGCCTTGAAATGCATCCACAGGTACACCTCCAATTGACTCAAATGATGTAAATTAGCATATCAGAAGCTTCTGAAGCCATGACATCATTTTCTGGAAATTTCCAAGCTGTTTAAAGGCACAGTCAACTTAGTGTATGTAAACTTCTGACCCACTGGAATTGTGATACAGTGAATTATAAGTGAAATAATCTGTCAGTAAACAATTGTTGGAAAAATTACTTGTGTCATGCACAAAGTAGATGTCCTAACCGACTTGCCAAAACTATAGTTTGTTAACAACAAATTTGTGGAGTGGTTGAAAAACGAGTTTTAATGACTCCAACCTAAGTGTATGTAAACTTCCGACTTCAACTGTACATAACAAAAGTTAACTGTGAACTTTAACATCAACTGTTTTGATTATACAGAGGTATTGATTCTTTCATCTATCTTAATACCTGTAAAGGTATTCTGGGATACTAGTAGATGTAAAACCTGAGCTGTCAAAAGGTAGAGGAATTCACTAATTGGGCAACCTTGCCTCACTCCTCTGTTGACTTCAAATCTAGGTGATGTACCATTGGCAAGTTTTACAGAGCTATTACGTACATTTACATTTTTACATTTTAGTCATTTAGCAGACGCTCTTATCCAGAGCGACTTACAGTTAGTGAGTGCATACATTTGTATAACACACCAGTCGCTGGACTGCAGTGTAGGGCTCTCATTCTACGCTATATGGTATAAGGCACTCATGGCATTCATATTAAACAGAGGAGGCTTCCTCTCCGCTGCACACAAGAGACAGGAGTTACAACACACACACACACACACACACACACACACACACACACACACACACACACACACACACACACATTAGTCCCACACACGATGTAGTGTCACACACACAGATAGCGTTTACACAGCCACACACTCCTACATAAATACCAGGGTTTCCGTTAGGAAAATTTGGCACCGGACAACATAACCGGGAAGATTTGAATTTACCGGGCATTTCAGAATTTACCGGACATCCATATGCATTCAGATCTGAGAGTAGAAAGAGCGAGAAGGAAACCGCCGACCTGGCGCCGCCAGCGCCATCAATAAACCAGGGATATTGTTCCATTGTATTGAGTTGTTATTGATTTAATAAAGAAATCTCCAAATTAAAAGTGGGGGGTATCAAAAATAAAACTATGGCTTACAGTATCAAAGGCCTTTTGGAAATCTAAATTATAAAATCCTAGGGTCACCATGAAGTAATTCATTATATTCAACCATATCCAGCACGAATTTAATGTTGTTGGAAATGTGCCTCCCTTTCATAAAACTACACTGTGATTCACTAATAAGGCGAGTACCTTATAATCATTATTCAGAAGTTTGATCGGTCACCAATTATCAATAAGCAAAGGGTCCTTGTGAGGCTTAGGTATGATGGTTAGCAGACCCTGCTTTAGGGAAGGGGGTAGTTTCACTTTTGAATAGATTCGTCATAAACTACCAGAAGAAATCCTCACTGTCAGCCCTATCTATGGAAACACAAATTTCTAGTGTAACATACGGGTGTATACACTACTACACAGTCGAAAAGCAGCATTGGTGGCAATGTGGAACTGTCTGCAACCAATAGCTGTCTATCCCCCCCCCATTGAAGTTGAAATGATAATAATCCAAGATGGCGTGGTAGTGCAGTTGTGTTTTTATCGTCTGTCTGTAAATAGCCTGTAAATACCCTATTTTTCGTACATATTTCCCTATCAGACTTTTCATATTTGCACATAATCTCTTGCACATCTAGCATTCCAGTGTTAATACTATTGTAATTATTCTGCACTATAGCCTATTTATTGCCTTACCTCCATAACTTGCTACATTTGCACACACTGTATATATATTTTCTGTTGTATTTCTGACTTTATGTTTTTTACCCCATATGTAACTCTGTGTTGTTTTTTATTGCACTACTTTGCTTTATCTTGGCCAGGTCACAGTTGTAAATGAGAACCTGTTCTCAACTGGCTTACCTGGTTAAATAAAGGTGAAATAAAAAAAATAAAAATAAAATAAAATGGGACGTACCAAGGATCCCGAATAACACAGACCGTAAAGAAATGGGACTCTAGTCACTGATTGGATATTTTGTGAACAAGCTAGCTAGCTGAATTACACCCTTCGCGCTGGAGGGGGATTGGAAGCGTTGAGCAGCAGGCAGCATGAAAATTGTATGAAGTGTTGGCCAATGGACTATGTGGCGGACCACATTTTTTCCGATGGAAGACGCAGGCCAAGATGTCGACACAAGTCCAGAGGATAGAATAGACGCCGGAGGGGAAACGAGGGGGAAAATCGAGTCCTTTGAGAAGGCAAGAAGCAGATATTGGTTAGGAGAAAAGCAGTATTATAATAAGGAGACGTGTGCTTGGATGACGGAGGAGGAGTGGAGGGAAAAGGAGAGGCAGAGGAGGTCTAAGAGAGAGAGGGAGGAAGACTGTGAGTTTGAGTCGTTTAAAAATGGAGGGGAAAAGGGAGAAGGTTTGTTAAAGAAGACAGGTAGGAAATGTAAACAAAGTGAGCTGAAGACATGAGGAGAAATGGAAGAGAATGAGGGTGAAGTATCGGAGGTGGTAGGTGTGGTGAAGTACTCGGAGCCAGAGGCTTGCACAGAGGGTCAGGATAAAGATGGGTCCCATTATGCCTGGCGAAAACCAAACTCTGCATTCCACAGTAAGAACATCATACCAAAGGTCAAGCATGGTGGTGGTGGTGTGATGGTTTGGGGATGCTTTGCTGCCTCAGGACCTGGATGACTTGCCTTAATAGAAGGAACCATGAATTCTGCTCTGTATCAGAGAATTCTACAGGAGAATGTCAGACCATCCGTCTGTGAGCTGAAGCTGAAGCGCAGCTGGGTCATGCAGCAAGACAATGATCCAAAACACACAATCAAGCCTACATGAAAATTACTAAAAAGCAACAAATTTGAAGTTTTGGAATGGCCTAGTCAAAGTCCAGACCTAATCCCAATTGAGATGTTGTGGCAGGACTTGAAACGAGCAGTTCATGCTTGAAAACCCACATGTCACTGAGTTAAAGCAGTTCTGCATGGAAGAGTGGGCCAAAATTCCTCCACAGCGACGTGAGAGACTGATCAACAACTACAGGAAGCATTTGGTTGGAGTCATTGCAGCTAAAGGTGGCACAACCAGTTATTGAGTGTAAGGGGGCAATTACTTTTTCACACAGGGGAATTGGGTGTTGCGTAACTTTGTTTATGAAATAAATATGTAATTGTTGTGTTATTTGTTCACTTATGTTCCCTTTATCTAATATTAGGTTTTGGTTGAAGATCTGATAACATTCAGTATCACAAATATGCAAAAGTAGAGAAAATTAGAAAGGGGCAAATACTTTTTCATAGCACTGTATATATATATATATATATATATATATATATATATATATATATATATATATATATATATACAGTGGGGAAAAAAAGTATTTAGTCAGCCATCAATTGTGCAAGTTCTCCCACTTAAAAAGATGAGAGAGGCCTGTAATTTTCATCATAGGTACACGTCAACTATGACAGACATATTGAGAAAAAAATATCCAGAAGATCACATTGTAGGATTTGTTATGAATTTATTTGCAAATTATGGTGGAAAATAAGTATTTGGTCACCTACAAACAAGCAAGATTTCTGGCTCTCACAGACCTGTAACTTCTTTAAGAGGCTCCTCTGTCCTCCACTCGTTACCTATATTAATGGCACCTGTTTGAACTTGTTATCAGTATAAAAGACACCTGTCCACAACCTCAAACAGTCACACTCCAAACTCCACTATGGCCAAGACCAAAGAGCTGTCAAAGGACACCAGAAACAAAATTGTAGACCTGCACCAGGCTGGGAAGACTGAATCTGCAATAGGTAAGCAGCTTGGTTTGAAGAAATCAACTGTGGGAGTAATTATTAGGAAATGGAAGACATACAAGACCACTGATAATCTCCCTCGATCTGGGGCTACACGCAAGATCTCACCCCGTGGGGTCAAAATTATCACAAGAACGGTGAGCAAAAATCCCAGAACCACACGGGGGGACCTAGAGAATGACCTGCAGAGAGCTGGGACCAAAGTAACAAAGCCTACCATCAGTAACACACTACGCCGCCAGGGACTCAAATCCTGCAGTGCCAGACGTGTCCCCCTGCTTAAGCCAGTACATGTCCAGGCCCGTCTGAAGTTTGCTAGAGTGCATTTGGATGATCCAGAAGAGGATTGGGAGAATGTCAGATGGTCAGATGAAACCAAAATATAACTTTTTGGTAAAAACTCAACTCGTCGTGTTTGGAGGACAAAGAATGCTGAGTTGCATCCAAAGAACACCATACCTACTGTGAAGCATGGGGGTGGAAACATCATGCTTTGGGGCTGTTTTTCTGCAAAGGGACCAGGACGACTGATCCGTGTAAAGGAAAGAATGAATGGGGCCATGTATCGTGAGATTTTGAGTGAAAACCTCCTTCCATCAGCAAGGGCATTGAAGATGAAACGTGGCTGGGTCTTTCAGCATGACAATGATCCCAAAGACACCGCCCGGGCAACGAGGAGTGGCTTCGTAAGAAGCATTTCATGGTCCTGGAGTGGCCTAGCCAGTCTCCAGATCTCAACCCCATAGAACATCTTTGGAGGGAGTTGAAAGTCTGTGTTGCCCAGCGACAGCCCCAAAACATCACTGCTCTAGAGGAGATCTGCATGGAGGAATGGGCCAAAATACCAGCAACAGTGTGTGAAAACCTTGTGAAGACTTACAGAAAACGTTTGACCTGTGTCATTGCCAACAAAGGGTATATAACAAAGTATTGAGAAACTTTTGTTATTGACCAAATACTTATTTTCCACCATAATTTGCAAATAAATTCATTAAAAATCCTACAATGTGATTTTCTGGATAGTTTTTTCTCATTTTGTCTGTCATAGTTGACGTGTACCTATGATGAAAATTACAGGCCTCTCTCATCTTTTTAAGTGGGAGAACTTGCACAATTGGTGGCTGACTAAATACTTTTTTCCCCCACTGTATATATATATATATATTTTGGTCCTCCTGTAGCTCAGTTGGTAGAGCATGGCGCTTGCAACGCCAGGGTTGTGGGTTCGATTCCCACGGGGGGCCAGTATGAAAAATGTATGCACTCACTAACTGTAAGTCGCTCTGGATAAGAGCGTCTGCTAAATGACTAAAATGTAAAATGTAAAATATATGTTTCAGTAAGATTGTATTTTTAGCGTTTATAGCAATGGTTATTAATTGTAATGCAGGGATGGAACGCAAGTCGAAGAAAATTGTGGCTGTGTTGGCAACTGCAGAGAGATTTGGGTGTGCGAGACTTGACAGCAGAAGAGTTAAAGGGAGTGTTAAGTGGTGATGTCTCATCATTTCAGGATGAGGGCATGAGGTAGGAGTGAGTATATTTAAATAGTGGAGAAGGGTGGGGTTAATTATTAGTAATAGTTTTGAATTTGTAAGTGTAAGTGTAGTGTTAGATGGTAGGGTATTTCTTTGCTTTGTTTTATTTTTCAAGGAATAGATAAGGGAGTTGTACTCCAGTCTAGTAGGTGGCGGTAATGCAACAATTTGGATGCCAACCGCCGTTAAACCTCATAGGAGAAGAAGAAGATTGGCTATTTTGTGAACAGACGTAACCGGAAAACCAGGAAGTGCAGTGTGAAGGTTAGGCAAGCAACAGCGCAACATGGGGGTGAAAATAGAGGTGTTTCGTGTGAGTAAGATATGTTTGTTCAATCATAATGACTTGATAAATAGCATACACGAGGGTACAATGTATCGTTTGTAAATGATCCTAGCTGCAACAAGAAAAAAAGACGGCAAGCGAAATGCTCAATAGTGGTAGATATAGCTACACGTGGATCGTTACAGTAGCTAATTTGCTAGATATCCAGCAAAGTGGTGACGTAACATCATCCTCGTCAACACTGATGTTATTTTAGGGGACACAGTCTTTTAACACCACTTCGATAGTGATTTAAGCTAACCCTAACCCTTTTCCTAACCGTAACCTCAGTCTCATAACTGCAACGTTAATTCTGCTAACCTGCTGTGTAAGTTCTCCTAAATTAACCTGCTACGAAAAAGGAGGGATGTCAAACGTTCAGGCTGCTGCACAGACACTATGGAGGCTCTAGTCTTGAGCGCTGATTGACATAAATGTCATTCTTTCAATAGTGTGAGTCGGCAACATACTATCATCTTAAATGAACATTGTTAGTGTACACCTGTTGTTTACGAAGATTGTGACAAGTAACATTTTATTTGAATTATTTTGCTATATTAAATTATTGTATATTGTGCTAATTTCCCTAATGTGGACAGTTTACTACTTTACACAAGCTTGCATTTTCACCACTTTACATTTTGTGGAATTACACATCCTTCTTGCCTCAGATTGGTGATGTTAGTATAAAAGTTTATAGTCATCAGGATTACATAATATTGATTGCTTAAAGGTGCAATATGCAGAAATCGCTCTGCCATTTCCTGGTTGCTCAAATTCTAATAGGTTTCCTTATTTCAGTTTGTGACGAAACAGAGAATCATTCTACCATCTAAACCGCTGTTTTCAATAACCATAAATATTGAATTTCAGGCTGTTAAAAGCTGTTGTACAAAAACGAAACTTAAGAACTGGAAGCATAGAAATAGTGCACATAGAACAGATCTACAGCTTCTCATACCTGCATTCAATTAGAATGAGATCTATAACTCACATTTCTATGTTAATTTGGTAGGGTCCCGCAATAAGTTACATATTGCAGCTTTAAAACAGATCAGTGTCTTTGGTTTTGTACCATTGATTTTGTTACATACGCTGCGGCACGTAAAATTCGGTGCGGTCTCTATAAAAGTCGCAGGCCACAAACCAATACATGGATTTGACAGTCAAACTAGGACTTAAATAGCACCCAACCATTGTCACTGTTGATATCCTATGCCGCGTCGTGATTCGTTTAAGTTAACAGAAAAAGTGGTCTGTTCCCGTTTCCGTGATGGCAGCCTCCCGAAATCAACATCCGACACTCCAAAATATAGATATAAGCCTTCTACAAGTTCTCATCTAACCAACCATGTATAGGTTATTCCAAGTTTCCATGTGGCCTTTGAAAAGTGTTAGTTTAAACAGCGCTACACCCCAAACGTTTGCCCCCTGTTCTATTTATTTCAGCGTGATATCGATGGAAGTGATTAACTAAAAATGGTTACGTGGCCACCCACTTGACTCAAAATGCAACACTTCCAAATGTAGCTAGCTCTCTTCTACAAATTGTCCTCTAACCAGCAGGGCAGTAACCAGGGTTTGAGTTTAGTTGAGTTGGGGTTATTTGAAAGTTGAACCGCATTTACTGAATTTCTATACAATTAAACACATTTAAAAATGCTATTTGGAGAAAAGCATAAACAAGGAAAAATGACCCCAGCCATTATCACATTGGCTGCAGTAGGTTCATTCACTTCAGTTGATCTACAAACACATAGCCTAATAGCTATACAATTGTAATGTTATACCCCAGAAAGAGGGGAAATATGAGAAACGATTCACACTGACACATAACATCATTGACGAAATAAAAACGTATGACCTTTTTAGAACTGTATTGTTTGCATTTTAAGGTAGGCCTATAGCGAAGATAGACCATGTGGATAGGTTCATATCGAAATATATATATATACACAAACACACTACCAGGCAAAAGTTTGGACACCTACTCATTCGAGGGTTTTTCTTTATTTTTACTATTTTCTACATTGTAGTGAAGACATCAAAAATATGAAATAACACATATGGAATCATGTAGTAACCAAAAGTGTTAAAATATATTTTATATTTGAGATTCTTCAAATAGCCACCCTTTGCCTTGATGACAGCTTTGCACACTCTTGGCATTCTCTCAAACAGCTTCACCTGGAATTATTTTCCAACAGTCTTTAAGGAGTTCCCACATATGCTGAGCACTTGTTGGCTGCTTTTCCTTCACTCTGCTGTCCGACTCATCCCAAACCATCTCAGTTGGGTTGAGGTCGGGGGATTGTGGAGGCCAGGTCATCTGAAGCAGCACTCCATCACTCTCCTTCTTGGTAAAATAGCCCTTACACAGCCTGGAGGTGTGTTGGGTCATTGTCCTGTTGAAAAACAAATTATAGTCCCACTAAGTGCAAACCAGATGGGATGGCGTATCGCAGCAGAATGCTGTGGTAGCCATGCTGGTTAAGTGTGCCTTGAATTCTAAATAAATCAGTGTCACCAGCAAAGCACCCCCACTCCTCCTCCATGCTTTACGGTGGGAACAACACATGTGGAGATCATCCGTTCACCCACACCGCGTCTCACAAAGACATGGCGGTTGGAACCAAATATCCCCAATTTGGACTCTAGACCAAAGGACACATTTCCACCTGTCTAATGTCCACTGCTCGTATTTCTTGGCCCAAGCAGGTCTCTTCTTCTTATTGGTGTCCTTTAGTGGTTTCTTTGCAGCAATTTGACCATGAAGGCCTGATTCACACAGTCCCCTTTGAACAGTTGATGTTGAGATGTGTCTGGCTTGAACTCCTGTGTAGCTCAGTTGGTAGAGCATGGCGTTTGCAACGCCAGGGTTGTGGGTTCGTTTCCCACGGGGGACCAGTATTAATTCTTTTTTTTTTTCTTCAATGTATGCACTCAACTGTAAGTCGCTCTGGATAAATGACTAAAAAAAACCCTCTGTGAATCAATTATTTGGGCTGCAATTTCTGAGTCTGGTAACTTTTTAATTAACTTATCCTCTGCAGCAGAGGTAACTCTGGGTCTTCCATTCCTGTGGTGGTCCTCATGAGAGCCAGTTTCATCATAGTGGTTGATGGTTTTTGTGAAAGTTCTTAATGTTCCATATTGACTGACCTTCATGTCTTAAAGTAATGATGGACTGTCGTTTCTCTTTGCTTATTTGAGCTGTTCTTGCCATAATGTGGCCTTGAATGAGTAGGTGTGTCCATACTTTTGACTGGTAGTGTATATTTTTTGTTCCTAACTTGTTTGATAAGATTAGTACAGATTTTCTCAGGGGACCCCCCTCATGTGGCCCAGTCCTCACGTTTGGGAACCACAGTACCCTCCTCTATCTCCTCTGCTCCCTCCTGCATGCATTCAGCCTGCCTCAGCCTCACCACTGAGCACCACATCACTGTCTGTGTCAGTAGCCTACTCTCTGTAAAGCAAAGTTTGTAGCATATTTTTTGCTCCTGCTGAGGTAGGCTACGTTTAACGTTAGCTTCTTACGTCATCCTTCAAGCTGGTTAAGTAATACTAGCCAGAGCCCTTCAAAGTTACTGCAATAGAAGTCTGCCGGCAGCTAGCCATCTGAGTGACGGACAAATCTATATATAAGTGACTATTTACCAGTTGTGCACTCATTCTCAGAGAGTCTGTTTTTGTTTCTTTGGGGATGTCTGTAGAGTCGCTGGACAGTTTTAAAATGCCCTTTTGTCCGGCATCTCGCAAACACTGTCAGCAGCATCTCAAGTTGCCTACTGCGAGCTGGGGTAGTTCACCTCACGCCTCGATCACACCGACAGCGTTATTGCGCAAAATGGTCTGCAGCATCATCTGGATATGTGTGCAACAAAAGTTCAACATTCACCTTCTGCTACCATTTCTGTCAAGCCGTCTATGCATACAGTTTGATGCATACGTTCAATAAATCCAACGTATGCAACACACAGAATGCACTGCAACTGCCTCTCCAACGCAAACGCAGCGTTCGATTGGAAATGAATGTACTTCTGGTGTACCAAAATGCAATGACGCTATCGGTGTGATCGAGGCGTCAGGCCATCGGCCTGTGCCGCGAGAGGGCGGAGTTAGCCGTTTCAGAGAGTTGTGAATGTGCTGTTAAAAAGGCAAATCCGGGGAATGCAGGCTTACATAATGAACAAACCACTGTTCATGATTCCACTCGTTCGCAAAGAGGCAGGCGAGATTAGAACTCAGTCAGATCAATGTAAGCATTCTGAGTTTTGATCAACGCTGGGAGCAATATTTAGATGTTGACCCGTAAATACTTTTCTTTATTGTGTATAAATATATATTTTTCTAAATTAGAAAAAAATACAGAGGTCCGGACCTCTGTGTCCTCATATGTACACTGAACAAAAATATCAACGCAACAATTTCAACGATTTTACAGAGTTACAGTTCATATAAGGAAATCAGAATTGAAATAAATAAATTAGGCCCTAATCTATGGATTTCACATGACTGGGAATACAGATATGCAACTGTTGGTCACAGATACCTTAAAAAAAAAAAAAGGGGTGTGGGTCAGAAAAGCAGTCAGTATCTGGTGTGACCACCCTTTGCCTCTTGCAGCCCGTCACATCTCCTTCTTATAGAGTTGATCAGGCTGTTAATTGTGAAACACGCTGTCGTACACGTCGATCCAGATCATCCTAAACATGCATCAGTGGGTGACATGTCTGGTGAGTATGCAGGCCATGGAAGAACTGGGACATTTTCAGCTTCCAGGAACTGTGTACAGATCCTTGAGACAAGGGGCTGTGCATTATCATGCTGAAACATGAGGTGATGGTGGGGGATGAATCTCGTCACGGTATCTCTGTGCATTCAAATTGCCATTGATAAAATGCAATTGTGTTCGTTGTCCGTAGCTTATGCCTGCCCATACTATAACCCCACTGCCACCAGGGGGCACTCTGTTCACAACGTTGACATCAGCAAACCGCTCGCCCGCATGACTCCATACAAGCTGTCTGCCATCTGCCCAGTTCAGTTGAAACCGGGATTCATCAGCGTTCCAGTGGCTATCGAAGTTGAGCATTTGCAGCAGGAAGGTGAGCACCATCTGGTAGCCATGACTGCGGTAGATGGAACTGCATTAACCCCCTGAATGTTGGTTACGACGCCAAACTGCAGTCAGGTCAAGACCCTGGTGAGAGACGAAGAGCACGCAGATGAGCTTCCCTGAGATGGTTTCTGACAGTTTGTGCAGAAATTCTTCGGTTGTGCAAACCCACAATTTCATCAGCTGTCCAGGTGGCTGGTCTCAGACTATCTCGCAGGTGAAGAAGCCGGATGTGGAGCTCCTGGGCTGGCGTGGTTACACGTGGTCTGCTTTTTTTGGGGGGGGGGGGGGGGGGGAGCTCTGACTGGGAAACATCGTTTTGAACGGGCATCCAACTCAGAATTCCAAGACGGATACTCTGGCATCTTTCTAGAGTTCCGATGTTTCTACCTGAAGATCACTGACGTCATGATTTGACGTCGTTTTTTTTCTTCCTGAGGTCCCAGTTGTCTTGAAAGCAGCAACTGCCTGATTGTTGACTGATGACAGGAGTGGTAACTGATAAACAAATCAATGTAGCGATCTATTATATTGACTATCATGTGACATGTCTAACAAAGAGATGGTAGTGACTTGATATAGTCGTTTATTTTGTCTGTATTCTTTTGTGATCAGATGATGCTGTATCTGTCCTTCCCTGTGACCATGTTCTGGATCTCCAACCAAGCAGAGTACTTTGAGGAATATATTGTGAAGAGAAAGGTTAGTGTTGTCTTATCTGGATTGATTGGTTGATTGATTGATTTCTTTTATTTCATGATTAAAAGTGCATAGAACTAAGGTTGCTTCAGCCGGAGACAACAGTAGCTACATACAGTACATAACAATTGTTGAAGCTAATACACAATAAAGCCCAATGGCTTATTAGGCTCTGGTTCATTCTTTCAGTGCTTTAAACTTTGTTTAGGTTACATATTATTAGATTGTGTAGACAGTCTGAAAAGGTTGACAGTACGGTCTGGTAAACTAAAGCTAATTCTGACATTTTGTGTATGACCATATCATAAGTAGTTTTTACCTGTTCATTAATGTTAAACTTTCCTTTCCTCTTTCATGGTGATCTCTTCTACGACCTTCAGAGGGAGATTTTCCCACCCGATGAGAAGATGCATGTAAGTGTGTGAATAATGTCACGTTATTATGCCAACAGTTACACATTTCTCTTGATTTAGGAACAATGAGGTATGACATCAATGCCTACCAATAGTGACACTTTTGGAGGGGGAAGATTTGAGGTTAAAGGAATATCCCACTCCCAATACAATTGAACATAATATGGAATATCCCTTTTAAGAACTTTTGATTTGGTGGGAGATTGAAGGACTGGGGATGTTGTATTTGTTAATGTCTCTGTCCTCAAAGTTGAAAATCTATAAATAGTTTTTTTTTTTTTAACGGTTTTGATTGACAGTGGTAGATTATGACTGAATGATCTGTGTTACAGAGGAAAGAGCTGGAGGACTTCAAAGAGCGGATGCGAGACCGCAAGGAGCGGCGGCTACTGAAACGGATGGCCTTGGAGGAGGCAGAGAAGGAGTGAGGGGGACGATGACCCCAATACCCAATCAGCAGCCTGTTTTTTTCTACTTGTTGTTCCACAGGATGGGGGAGCAGTGTCTCTGTCAGGCCCGGGGACTGGAACATGTGCTGTGTCACAAAAGGCACCCTATTACCTATTTAGTATACTACTTTGACCATGGCCCATAGGGCTTTGGTAAAACGTAGTGCTCTATATAGGAAGAAGGGTGCCATTTGGGGTTGGAGGATTTTGAATGTCGTGGAGTATGAAGGCTATACTAGACACCCTTTGGGAGGGTGTGCTGTGCTTGAGGGCGACCTTCAAGTTACCCCTTTGAACTGAAAAGTCTCACTGAAAAGCTTTTTATGAAATGCTTTATTTCACTGCAATCAAACTACAACTTCACTGTTGAGGATCTGCTCTGCGATGGTGTTAATGTAAACCTTGGGTGTGTATGATTGTCTCATAAAAAAGATGTGTGAATGAAATATGAGGACAGAATCATGTGGCTTGGAATATTATTTATTTTTATGATTTAGAATGTCTTTTGTACATGGATGTTTCAACACTGTCCTTCATTAAAGTTAAAATGTGTCTTTGCTGAACATCTTCAGTTTGTTTTGTGATGACTTAGTTCGGAAGATGACCATTCTGGTCTAGAAACAGTATGATGTCACAAAGCCCCTGTGTTGTGATTTGGACCATGCTATGATGTCATTTTATGGCTGAGTTTAGAATCTGGCAGGTAATAGCTGAAAATATCCAATGAGAACACAGATTTTCATTTTCTGTCGTAAAACGTTTCACTACAGTTTGCGCTAAAGAACACAACCCTGCATGTAGTTACCTACTGTATCTGCCCTCTAATAAGTGAAGTTGTATAGAGGCCTGTGGAGACAGGACAATGGAGGCTAGTAGGCGTTTGGCAGCTCTCCTGCATACCCGCACAGTGCTCGGGAAACACTTCTGGACGCACAACTTCTCCGTCTCCCTACTTTTGGATGAGCTGGGCAATGTGCCACGAGTCACGGGGTTGATTTTCTGCAAAGTTCGCTTGCTTGATGGCTCCTTTACTGAGGAATCTCCAAGGTGAGCATGGAGGGGGGGTACAGCAGAAATATGGTGTTGTCACCAACTCGAGAGCAAGGGAGCTTGTAGTTAAATCTCAAGTCTTTCCTCGATTCCTCACGTTCTCTCGTCTCCTGAAAATGGAAGCAAGGACAGCATTAGAGTCAAACATCCAGCATTTGAAGAAAAACTTAAGATTCACCCACAGTTACAGAAATACTATTTCAAGGTGTGTTTGTGTGTAACCCACAGACTGGAAGTTCTGCACAACTCCGTGCAATGGGGAAAGATGTTTGAATTTGAGTGCAGAATTGCAGTCAACAGCTTGTCTGGAGTCTTGGATGACTGCATGTGTAGACTGTCAGTTCGCAAGGTTAGTTAACTTATCATAAATAAGAGGCTCTCCCTGGAAAACAGTGTATGTGTCCCCCAAATGGCACCCTATTCCCTATATAGTGCACTACATGGGGAATAGTGTGCCATTTAGGATGCATAATGGCAATTGTTACGAAGTGGAGTAAAATTAGATAAAATCTCCCATCTAGGTAAAACAGCATACAGTGAGGGAAAAAAGTATTTGATCCCCTGCTGATTTTGTACGTTTGCCCACTGACAAAGAAATGATCAGTCTATAATTTTAATGGTAGGTTTATTTGAACAGTGAGAGACAGAATAACAACAACAAAATCCAGAAAAACGCATGTCAAAAATGTTATGAATTGATTTGCATTTTAATGAGGGAAATAAGTATTTGACCCCCTATCAATCAGAAAGATTTCTGGCTCCCAGGTGTCTTTTATACAGGTAACGAGCTGAGATTAGGAGCACACTCTTAAAGGGAGTGCTCCTAATCTCAGCTTGTTACCTGTATAAAAGACACCTGTCCACAGAAGCAATCAATCAATCAGATTCCAAACTCTCCACCATGGCCAAGACCAAAGAGCTCTCCAAGGATGTCAGGGACAAGATTGTAGACCTACACAAGGCTGGAATGGGCTACAAGACCATCGCCAAGCAGCTTGGTGAGAAGGTGACAACAGTTGGTGCGATTATTTGCAAATGGAAGAAACACAATAGTACTGTCAGTCTCCCTCGTCCTGGGGCTCCATGCAAGATCTCACCTCGTGGAGTTGCAATGATCATGAGAATGGTGAGGAATCAGCCCAGAACTACACGGGAGGATCTTGTTAATGATCTCAAGGCAGCTGGGACCATAGTCACCAAGAAAACAATTGGTAACACACTACGCTGTGAAGGACTGAAATCCTGCAGCACCCACAAGGTCCCCCTGCTCAAGAAAGCACATATACAGGCCCGTCTGAAGTTTGCCAATGAACATCTGAACGGTTCAGAGGAGAACTGGGTGAAAGTGTTGCGGTCAGATGAGACCAAAATCGAGCTCTTTGGCATCAACTCAACTCGCCGTGTTTGGAGGAGGAGGAATGCTGCCTATGACCCCAAGAACACCATCCCCACCGTCAAACATGGAGGTGGAAACATTATACTTTGGGGATGTTTTTCTGCTAAGTGGACAGGACAACTTCACCGCATCAAAGAGACGATGGACGGGGCCATGTACCGTTAAATCTTGGGTGAGAACCTCCTTCCCTAAACCAGGGCATTGAAAATGGGTCGTGGATGGGTATTCCAGCATGACAATGACCCAAAACACACGGCCAAGGCAACAAAGGAGTGGCCCAAGAAGAAGCACATTAAGGTCCTGGAGTGGCCTAGCCAGTCTACAGACCTTAATCCCATAGAAAATCTGTGGAGGGAGCTGAAGGTTCGAGTTGCCAAACGTCAGCCTCGAAACCTTAATGACTTGGAGAAGATCTGCAAAGAGGAGTGGGACAAAATCCCTCCTGAGATGTGAAAACGTGGTGGCCAACTACAAGAAACGTCTGACCTCTGTGATTGCCAACATGGGTTTTGCCACCAAGTACTAAGTCATGTTTTGCAGAGGGGTCAAATACTTATTTCCCTCATTAAAATGCAAATCAATTTACAACATTTTTGACATGTGTTTTTCTGGATATGTTTGTTGTTATTCTGTCTCTCACTGTTCAAATAAACCTACCATTAAAATTATAGACTGATCATGTCTTTGTCAGTGGGCAAACGTACAAAATCAGCAGGGGATCAAATACTTTTTTCCCTCACTGTACATAAAATGAGACGTTCCAGTTCAGAATCTTATTCAAATGTGCTGAAGGAAAGATAAATTATGAAAAAGATGAAACAACCTGTTCTTCTCTTCATTCAGGACACAAAGGGAGGAAAGTCATACCAAAAGGTACGTTTGAGAGGAGAATGACCACTGTTCCACATGTTCATGGGCAAGCTCCCAACATACAGCATAGTAGGGGCTTGCTTACACTTATCCAGACCCTTTAGATGGGCAGATATGGAAGGTATAGATGCATGAGGGTTGTTTTTTCCGTAGTGCATCAGTTTTTCTCACACCTTCAGTCATAATATCGCCCCAATTTCCATGTTATTTGTATTAGGTGGGTTATGCCGACCTCAACCTGTCTGAGTATGCAGGCTCTGGGTATGTGACCCGACACTGCCTCCTAGAGGGATATATGAACAAGGACAACAAGCTGGACAACTCCCTTCTCAAGGTAAGTCAATTATTTAGGTCCAAATGGGACCCTACTCCCTTTATAGTGCACTCCTTTTGACCAGAGCCCCATAGTTCCTGGTCAAAAGTAGTGCACTATAAAGGTGAATAGGAAAAGTAGACAGTCCTTAGACAGCACTGCTTAAGTCATAGTGAAAGAAAAAAAGTGTGTGCTCTTAGAGAAATTGAAGTTTGCAGTTGATAAGTACATTTTGTGAAAACAAAGTCTTGCAACAAAACCAATCCTGTATAACATATTTGTAACTTATTGGTTACCTGTACAGGTGGGCCTACAGATGCAGCTGCTTCAGGGAGACCCATGTTTCAGAGTGTGAGGATATTATTAATTGCATTGATCAACTATTATTCACTAATACGGTATTATGGATGTTATTGTACATAAACTACCAATATTCAACCATCTTTTCATTTATATTAATTTCCCAACTTTGATTACAATATGCCGATTATAGTCTTTGTCATTCTCCTGTTTGTGCTCTCCTCAGTCCTACCCACCATTCACTTCCAAACGGAACTTTGTCATCTGAGAATGTTGAGCAGCCCAGAGAAAGCACATCCAGTCACTCTGAGCCTGGTATGTGTAACCAGCCAGGGTTTGGACCCGTGCTACAAGACTGTGTTAAGCTGCTGAGCTAAAGCCTAGGCATTAGCTCGGGAAGCTAACACAAATCTGTAGGTCTTAGACTTGTGTGGTTAACCTAACGACCTCTGTTTAATATGCTTGTACTTATCAGGCAAACACACCAACTCACAGAGATGCACCAATTAACTATCCTCATCAAACTGCAACCACCAAAGATCATTTGGCATTTGAAGTAAACCCCACAATGTATTTCACTCAGGTTAAAATCAAATCAAATGTTATTGGTCACATATATACGTGTTTAGCAGATGTTATTGCGGGTGTATCTCTGTAAGTCGCTCTGGATAAGAAAATGTAAATGTAAATGTAAATGTAGCGAAATGCTCATCAGAGGACACCCTGAGAAGGCAGCTGGCGATGAAGGGTGGGCTGCTGCTGGATTCCATGCCCAGTCAGAACCCGGAGGCGCAGGAGAGGGCCAGAGTTGCCGGTCAGTTGACTCGGGTCGGGAACACACGGGTGGATGCCAAGGATGTGGTTGAAAATCTCTGTCTGGAGAGCTTGGGCTCAGTATTTGAGCTCCCTGCTCCCATGGAAGGTACTTTGAACTTGATGCTGGTTTCAAGAACACAGATTAGTAAAAGCATGGCATACTACTCAATAGAGAATGCTAATGCTTAGTATCTATATCTATTACAGAAGCTGGACTTGCACTCTTTGTTGGTCAGGATGGCACCACAACCCTTGGTGTCAGTCACATACAGAACCGGTAGCCTATTGGAGATGGATCTCAACTGATCCTTGAAATGTCATATGTTGATTCTAATGTAATGAGATTACGATTCTTAATTGGATTTCTAGTGATGCCCCACTCTGTCTCAACAGGGACTCCCATGCTGGAAGTTTAGAGAATGTCATCATAATGAAATAAAGATGTTGAAATAAAGATGTTTCACACCCAAACAACAAGAAAATCGTATTTTCTTTGCGCCTACCCTATATCAGAGACCTACTGTAGATGACAATGTTTTAATGAAAATTAACTAATGAAGAATATGAATAACACTTTAGTCAAATTGGAATTCTAATTTACTTATTTATTTTGAGTGCATTTTAATGTACTTCTAACACTTTTCTATCTTTGAAAAACGAAGCGGACATGACGTAGGTGTTATGATGATGTTAGCCAGTTAAAATGTTTCATTGAAAAAGAATCGACAACACGGAAGTGTCAAGATGGCTCCAAGCGGACTGAAGGCGTTAGTCGGAGAGAGTAAGTGAAAAAACTTGTCAATTTTATAATTCTCAACTCTCTAATGTTCGACGTTCCGCGGTAGAAATCGTGCCTTTTTGATATCATCATGCTTTTAGTTTGTTGTCACTAAAATTAAGAACATAAAACATCCAAACAAACTGCCTGGCTAGTTAGCGATACACATAGCCTTCGTCACTCAAGCAAGTTGCTTCCTTAGTTGTACGCTAGTAATGCCTGGACATGGTATATTGCTTGCTGTCATTAGGCTATTTAAAATAGAAATATAAAATGTGACTGGGAAGGGTATGCCTCATCACTAGTAGTTGTATTTCAAGTAGGCTCTAAAACTTGAATGTTTTGCTGACTTTATCATGGAAGCTATGATGGGAACAATAGGGCAAGTTGGGTGTAGCTAGTTGATTGTGGGCTGTCTTGTGATCAACCATGCATGTGAACGAAGACAATGTGTACCTACTACCTGTGTAAGTTCATTTTCCTTAGCCTTTTACTACCCAATTAGTTACTGTTTGACACTGGCTAACAAACTCCATCTGGGTCAACTTTAAGAGATCTCTGTAAAATATGGAACCAGGAAAAAACAGATTCCAGACCCTAGACTACTATTGTCTATTAACTTATTTTTTGCCTCTTGCCAGGCCATCATTGTAAATAAAAATGTGTTCTTAATTGACCCCCCCCCCCCCCCAGGTAAAATAAACACCACTACTCATTCTAAATCTAAAATGTAACATATTTGTTGGACAAATTTCAGTTTTGTTACTGTAATATTTCATTCTTCCTCTCGTTCCTCATCTCTTAAGAAATCCTGAATGGAGTTATCAAAAGTGTGAAGAAGGATGGAGAATGGAAGGTATTGTAAAACATTTTTTTGCGTTGCTCTGAAAAGATTCAGGTCAAAATACATAATGTCTGACTCTGTCAAATTGTCAATCATAATAGCCTAAAGATCAATTGAATATTAATGAATAACGCACATCTCTGTTTGTCCAGGTGCTCATTGTGGACCACATCAGCATGCGAATCCTGTCCTCCTGCTGCAAGATGTCAGATATCATGGCAGAGGGGGTGACTAGTAAGTGTTGGGATGGCCAGTGGGCTAAGGCTACTTTTATTTGTCAATAACTATTTATTATATCAAGGGACACCCCAGGCATCGGTATACCTAAGTTCAAATGTAAGTATACCTGGGTTCAAACAGTATTTGTTTTCTTTCAAATACTTAAGCTGCGCTCGACTGAGATTGTCTGGTGCAATGGAATAAATAAATAAATACTATTTGAATCCAGGTATGGGTCAGAGTATGAGGAGGTGAGAGTCTGTGGAGATGTTCTTCAGTTAGGATGCACAGTCCCTAACTGATCTACCTTTTCCTACCCCAGTTGTGGAGGACATCAACAAGCGCAGGGAGCCCATTTCCAGCCTGGAGGCCATTTATCTGATCTCCCCTTCAAAGAAGGTGAGAAGTGTGTTTCCCCTGCCATTCCCCCTTTAACTATGTCATCAACTGCTATATCCTGTACTGCTGTAAAGCCATCTTACGCTCTTTGTCTTCTTCTTTTTCTCTCACCTGTGTGTGTGCGCGTGTGGAAATTCTCAGTCGGTTCATGCTCTTATCAACGACTTCAAAGAGACGGCTTTCACCTACAAAGCGGCGCACATCTTCTTCACAGACAGTAAGACCATTTGTTTTAAAGTGTTATAAAACTTCATCAAAACTATACTCTTCCATCGTCTGATACCAAAAAATGTGGTGTTTTGTCATTTTGGTCATGTCTCTCTTGAAAGGAGATTCTAAATCTTAATGAGATTAACCTTGTAAAATCTCTAAAAGCATGAATATATTTTAAAAGAATACAAAATAACAGTTGGTTTTGTGCCAATCACCTATCCTGCAGATTGCCCAGATGCTCTGTTTGCTGAGATTGGGAGGGCCAGAGTTGCCAGAGTCATCAAGACTCTGAAGGAGATCAACGTGGCTTTCCTGCCGTACGAGTCCCAGGTGGGTACCTACCTACAGCACCTTCTTTGAACTTCGCTCAACTCTGGTCCAATGGCCAAATTGCCGAAGGTCCAGTGAAGTATCCAGTGACATTGCCCAGTAATTGTAGTCTGGCTGAGGGAAGGAGGTTCTCACCCAAGATTTGACGGTACATGGCCCGTCCATCGTCCCTTTGATGCGGTGAAGTTGTCCTGTCCCCTTAGCAGAAAACCACCCCCAAAGCATAGTGTTTCCACCTCCATGTTTGACGGTGGGGATGGTGTTCTTGGGGACATAGGCAGCATTCCTCCTCCTCCAAACACGGCAAGTTGAGTTGATGCCAAAGAGCTCTATTTTGGTCTCATCTGACCACAACACTTTCACTCAGTTCTCCTCTGCATCATTCAGATGTTCATTGGCAAACTTCAGATGGGCATGTATATGTGCTTTCTTGAGCAGGGGGACCTTGCGGGCGCTGCAGGATTTCAGTCCTTCACGGCGTAGTGTGTTACCAATTGTTTTCTTGGTGACTATGGTCCCAGCTGCCTTGAGATCATTGACAAGATCCTCCTGTGTAGTTCTGGGCTGATTCCTCACCGTTCTCATGATCATTGCAACTCCACGAGGTGAGATCTTGCATGGAGCCCTAGGCTGAGGGAGATTGACAGTTATTTTGTGTTTCTTCCATTTGCGAATAATCGCACCAACTGTTGTCACCTTCTCACCAAGCTGCTTGGCGATGGTCTTGTAGCCCATTCCAGCCTTGTGTAGGTCTACAATCTTGTCCCTGACATCCTTGGAGAGCTCTTTGGTCTTGGCCATGGTGGAGAGTTTGGAATCTGATTGATTTATTGCTTCTGTGGACAGGTGTCTTTTATACAGGTAATAAACTGAGATTAGGAGCACTCCCTTTAAGAGTGTGCTCCTAGTCTCAGCTCGTTACCTGTATAAAAGACACCTGGGAGCCAGAAATCTTTCTGATTGAGAGGGGGTCAAATACTTATTTCCCTCATTAAAATGCAAATCAATTTATAACATTTTTTACATGCGTTTTTCTGGATTTTGTTGTTGTTATTCTATCTCTCACTGTTCAAATAAACCTACCATTAAAATTATAGACTGATCATTTCTTTGTCAGTGGGCAAACGTACAAAATCAGCAGGGGATCAAATACTTTTTTCCCTCACTGTATCTCTAATATGGTCATACATTTGGCAGGAGGTTAGGAAGTGCAGCTCAGTTTCCACCTCATTTTGTGGGCAGTGTGCACATAGCCTGTCTTCTCTTGAAAGCCAGGTCTGCCTACGGCGGCCTTTCTCAATAGCAAGACTATGCTCACTGAGTCTGTACATAGTCAAAGCTTTCCTTAAGTTTGGGTCAGTCACAGTGGTCAGGTATTCTGCCACTGTGTACTCTCTGTTTAGAGCCAAATAGCATTCTAGTTTGCTCTGTTTTTTTGTTAATTCTTTCCAATGTGTCAAGTAATTATCTTTTTGTTTTCTCATGGGTCTAGTTGTGTTGTTGTCTCGCTCTCTCTCTCTCTGTCTCACGCCCTTCCTGTTCCTTCTCTATTCTAGGTATTTTCCCTGGACGATCCCAGCTCCCTGCACTCGTTCTACAGTCCAGTTGGAGAGGGGAATAAAGACAGAATGATGGAGACTCTGGCAGAGCAGATCGCCACCCTCTGCGACACCCTGAAGGAGTACCCTGCCATCCGCTTCCACAGGTACCTATACACACCATACCCTAACTTACAGACAGGTCTGATAAATACAGGCATGAAGGTGCTACCAGAGGTTTCAGTGGGAGTTGGGTGCTCATCTGAGTAAATAGATACTTTTAGTCCTCCAATAGTGGGCAATACCCCAATAGTGGGCAACACCCCAAATTTGCACTGCCCCCCCACCCCATCCTTTTTACGCTGCTGCTACTCTGTTAAGTATTTATGCATAGTCACTTTAACTCTACCCACATGTACATATTACCTCAACTACCTCAACTAGCCGGTGCCCCCGCACATTGACTCTGCAACGGTACCCCCCTGTATATATAGCCTCCCTACTGTCACTTTATTTTACTTCTGCTCTTTTTTTTCTCAACACTTTTTTTGTTGTTTTATTTTTACTTTTTTTGTTTAAAATAAATGCACTGTTGGTTAAGGGCTGTAAGTAAGCATTTCACTGTAATGTCTGCACCTGTTGTATTCGGCGCATGTGACCAATACAATTTGATTTGATTTGAATTGACACTTTTAGACATGTCTTTTTCAAAGCTCATCACACAGGTCTTACATACAGAGCCTGTCTTCAATGATCACTTTCTCTTGGGTACTTGAGTGTCTTGCAAGTTATATGCCACTTACACTCTCTCTCTCTCTCCCTCTACCATAGCGGTCCTGAGGAGAATGCCAGACTGGCTGAGGAGGTGTATCAACGTCTGAACGCCCATAAAGCAGACAACCCCAGCATGGGAGAGGTGAGGAGAGGAGACGCCAACGCCTCACCACCTCTCACAATACACAACACTTCTTTACGGTACTAATAGTACCATGTCTGCTTGGCTCAAAATGACCGTTCACTCCCTACGCCAATTGAAAATACACTGCGTTGAATGACTTCTATCTGAAACCATCAAACGCTTTGTCTTTATGATACTAGGCTTATGATATGGTTATTGAAGCATTTTGAAAGTGTTACATCTATGGGAGTTTCTCATAGCTCCTTCTACTTTCTCACTTGATTTCCTGTAAATTATCTTTCACACTCTGCTGCTCGGCTACTTTTTCTCTCCTTTTCTGTCTTTCCTAGCTGGCATTTCCTTAAGCCTGTGTTGGACATCTGAAGGCATGTATTCATTTGATATAATTTATCTTTCTGATCTTATCTTCTCTATGGTCCTTCTGCCTCAGTACCCAGCACAGTAACACCATTTTCACACTATCGTGCAGAACCGTACTGTGCTGGCTCGGATATGTTTTTTTCACAACAAAATATCCACTGTGGTGGGTACATAAGCAGGCCAGCACAGTACAGTGTGAAAAGGGTATTAGAATACACATGGCATAGATATTTTCTTGTTATTGTGAGGGTACTTTAGGAAAAAAATTGAATGTGTAAATGGCTGGGGGAACAAAACTCTTCTGAATGTGGTAAAGTCTGATAGTGGCACTGACTGGGCGACTTCTTGGTAAAACCTGTTACCCAAAAGCATTCCTGACATTGTATTGTGGAGCTAGAGACAATAGATTTGATCTAAAACAATATGCCCTGTCTGCCAAAGCATTGAAGTGGTTAACTGGTCATTAGAAAGTGACATTTCTAGGTATAATTTCTTGCCCTGACGTGAAATGTCTGATGTATTTTCAGGGTCCTGACAAGGCCAGGTCTCAGCTGTTGATTGTGGACCGTGGCTTTGATCCCATCTCTCCCATTCTGCACGAGCTGACTTTCCAGGCCATGGTCTATGACCTTCTGGACATCAAACAGGACATCTACAAGTAGGCTTAGTTTGGCAACCTATTCCTAATATAGTGCACAACTTTTGACCAGGGCCCATGATGACCATATGGAAAATGCTAAACAGACACTCCTGCAAACGATACTTAATTTCAGAATTGGTAAAAATTACTTAAGGTTAAGGGTCAGTTTTACATTTTGGTTAGTCGTTTTATAGGTTAGGAGTGTCCTAATAACCTTTCTCCGACCATATTATTTGTGTTGTCAATGTAGCTATACATAGTACCAATGTATACTTACGTACCATACCATCAGTAGAAGAAGGTATCTGTCATATGGTATCCCTGTATAACGGCTGTTATTGTGTGTGTTCTAGATATCAGACGACTGGGATCGGGGACTCCAAGGAGAAGGAGGTTCTCCTGGACGAAGACGATGAGCTGTGGGTCCAGCTGAGACACATGCACATAGCTGACGTCACCAAGTAAGACACACTATCATTAAGATTACCTACAACAAGTGTTTTTAACTGATCTAACCTCTAATAAGAGATTACATGATCCAGAGTTGTTTGAGGTAAGTTTAGTGTTCTATTCAGTGAATTGTAAAAATGTAATATAATGAATTCTCTTTCTTGAATTGAACACTGAATTGAACCCAACCCTGGGATAGTCTCTGTCAGATGTTGCTCATTGTTCGTGTTCCAGGAAAGTGACGGAGCTGCTGCGTGTGTTCTGTGAGAGCAAGAGGATGTCCACTGATAAGGCTAATATCAAAGACCTGTCTCAGATGCTGAAGAAGATGCCACAGTACCAGAAGGAACTCAGCTTGGTGGGTGTTCCTTATCTTTCCATCTAAAATCAGTTGATTGGTTGAGATTGGCTTTCATGACATGTCTCTCCAGTGATCACATACTGTCAGCCTAAATGTAAACCGATGATGTATTCACTTTTATAGCATATAGATAAGCACCCAGATTTTTTGGCAAAGACGTGGGCCATGTTCCAATGTGGGCCATGTTTTCTCTCCCTGCTACGCTGAAAGCTTAGTGCAAGCTACTTTATCCTATTGTTCTCTGGAGTGAATTTTACGCTCAAGGGGCGCGAGCCTGATTTAATTGAAATGAATAGGAGCGTATTACCCTCTGCAAACGTTGCGCATCCAGTGTAGCAGGCCACTTATAATGCATGCCCAATACATTTCTTCATTCTACAGTGCCTTCAGAAAGTATTCACACCCCTTGACTTTTTCCACATTTTGTTGTGTTACAGCCTGAATTTAAAATGGATTAAATGTAGATTTTTTGTCTCTGGTCTACAGACAATACCCCATAATGTCAAAGTGGAATTATGTTTTTAGAAACTTTTACAAATTAATTAAAAATCAAACGCTGAAATGTCTTGAGTCAATAAGTATTCAACCCCGTGGTTATGGCAAGCCTAAATACGTTCAGGAGTAAAAATCTGCTTAACAAGTCGCATAATAAGTTGCATGGACTCACTTTGTGTGCAATAATAGTGTTTATCATGACTTTTGAATGACTACCTCATCTCTGTACCCCACACATACAATTATCTGTAAGGTCCCTCAGTCGAGCAGTGAATTTCAAACAGAGATCCAACCACAAAGACCAGGGTGATGTTCTAATGCCTCGCAAAGAAGGGCACCTATTGGTAGATTTAAAAATATATATATATACTTTAAAAAAAAAAATTTTTTTTAAAGCAGACACTGAATATCCCTTTGAGCATGGTGAAGTTATTAATTACACTTTGGATGGTGTATCAATACACCCAGTCACTACAAAAATACAGGCGTCCTTCCTAACTCAGTTGCCGGAGAGGAAGGAAACCGCTCAGGGATTTCACCATGTTACAGAGACTGTGATAGGAGAACTGAGGATGGATCAACAACATTGTAATTACTCCACAATACTAACGTAATTGACAGAGGGAGAAGAAGGAAGCCTGTACAGAACAAAAATATTCCAAAACATGCATCCTGTTTGGAACAAGTCACTAAAGTAATACTGCAAAACATTTTGCTAACCAATTTACTTTTTGTCCTGAATACAAAAAGTGTTATTTGGGGCAAATCCAATGCAACACATTACTGAGTACCACTCTCCATATTTTCAAGCATAGTGGTGGCTGCATCATGTTATGGGTATCCTTGTAATCGTTAAGGACTGGGGAATTTTTCAGGATTATAAAAGAAGCAGAATGGAGCAAAGCACAGGCAAAATCCTAGAGAAACTTGTTTCAGTCTGCTTTCCTCTAGACACTGGGAGATGAATTCACCTTTCAGCAGGACAATATCCTAAAACACAAGGCCAAATCTACACTGGAGAAGACGGTGAATGTTCCTGAGTGGCCAAGTTACAGTTTTGACTTAAATCTACTTGAAAATCTATGGCAAGACCTGAAAATGTTTGTCTAGCAATGATCAACTATCAATTTGACAGAGCTTGAAGAATTGTTTTAATAATAATGGGAAACTGTTGCACAATCCATGTGTGGAAAGCTCTGAGACTTACCCAGGAAGACTCACAGCTGTATAATCACTGCTAAAGGTACTTACATTTACGTCATTTAGCAGACGCTCTTATCCAGAGCGACTTACAAATTGGTGCATTCACCTTATGATAGCCAGTGGGACAACCACTTTACCAATTTTTTATTTTATTTGTTTGAGTATATTATAGTTTTATATAGTTTTTATATAGTTTTATATATATTATTATTATTTAAAAACAATTGTGGGGTGGGGGGGGGGGGTAGAATGATTATTTTATACTATCCCAGGTATTCCTTAAAGAGGTAGGGTTTCAAGTGTCTCCGGAAGGTGGTCAGTGACTCCGCTGTCCTGGCGTCGTGAGGGAGCTTGTTCCACCATTGGGGTGCCAGAGCAGCGAACAGTTTTGACTTCTACAAAGTATTTACTCAGGGGTGTGAATACTTGTGTAAATGAGATACTGTATTTCATTTTCCCAAAAAAATCCAAAATGTATAAAAACATGTTTTCATTGTGTCATTATGGGGTAGTGTGTGTAGATGGATGAGAACTGCAATTGAATCCATTTTGAATTCAGGCTGTAACAACAAAGTGGAGTATTATGATCGTGTGGAGTGATGACATCAACTTGTTAGAAGTTAATAAGTAATGCGTTTGTTTTGATTTGCAGTACTCCACTCACCTGCATCTGGCTGAGGCCTGCATGAAGAAATTCAAAGCCTCGGTTGACAAGCTGTGTGAGGTGGAACAGGTCAGTGTTGCTACAAAACAAGTCACAAATGGCAGCCTATTCTCTATGTAGTGCACTACTTTTGACCAAGGCCCATAGGGATCTGATCAAAAGTAGTGCGCTATATAGGGAATAGGGTGCCGTCAAGCTCCCTCCCTCTCTTATGAAACCATACGCAAATGACCTGGCAGGTACACCCAGGAGCATGTTTTTGATTCTCTGATGTGGAAACGCAGCCTGTTTTATTCAACCTTTATTTAACCAGCAAGACCCTTGAGATGAATCATCTGTTTTTCGAGAGCGACCTATAGCATTTTAATTATATGTTTGTAGGTTCTTTTGATTTTTATATGTTTGTGTTCTATGATTTTCCCATATTTCCTGACATCATCCTTTCTACAGTGAAATGTTTCTTTTCCCAAACCGATATCCTCCTCTTCCTTGTTTTCTATATAATATTTAATAATGTAATATTATCTTGAATAATCACATCCCTGGTTGTAAGCCTTAGGTGGTTAAACCATGAATGACCAGGTCACCATGATAATGTTGTGCTGTTGTGTAATATATTTTAATATGTAGGATTATCGTATCATATAATAAGACTCCCACTCCCGCATACTCACCCCATCTAGCCTCCACTGGGGTGCTGATCTCCCCACGCTCCCATCTCTGTTTTTACCACTCTGTTTCTCTTAAAAGCTTCATAGGCTTCTGCATCCCAAATGTCACCCTATTCACTAGTGCACTACTTTTGAACAGAGCCCTATGTGTCCTGGTCAAAAGTAGTGCACTATATAGGGAATAGGGTGCCATTTGAGACGCAGCCGTAGTGTGACGCTGTCTGGCGGCCTAGCCGGCATCCACTTCACTCGGCTATCTTTATGTAGTAATGTTGTGTAAAGGGCTTGAGATGAGGCGCATCTGGATCAACTGTCCCTCTCTGAACCTACAGTAATGCACAGGAAGCTGTTATTATGTCATACCTAGTCTTTTAAAGACCATTAATGTTGCCAGGCTGTTATTACTGCATCCATCCATCATTCCTACACCATAAGGCATCATACATCTCAGACTATAACCCTTTTCCCTTCCTTGTTCCCAGAACAGCTCCTACTTTCTCCCTCAACACATTTACTGCGTCCCAAATGGCACCCTATTCCCTAATTTAGTGCATTACTAATAGCGTGCCTTTTGGGATGCAAGCATTGTTTTGGTCTTAATGGTTCTAATAGCTCCGCTCAAGTTTGTTTCATAGTCTTTAATATAGTAGGTTTAGTGGTCGATCAGTTGAGACATACCTAGCATGTAGCATGTCCAGGAGTGATATAATCTGGGTATGCTTGCGGGGTAAGGATCTGAAGTGTTAATGCACTGATGTGTGACTGATGGGGAAGACCTAAAGGCATCATTCTATGAGTGTTGTTGATTGTTGTTTTTCCCCATATGTTTCTCAGGACCTGGCCATGGGGACTGATGTAGACGGGGAACCCCTGAAGGATGCCATGAAGAGCATCGTCCCCGTACTCCTCAACACCGACATCGACCCCTACGACAAGATCCGCATCATACTGCTCTATATCTTCCACAAGAAGAAGGGTAGGTCAACAGAATAGCGCTGGCTGCATGATCCCAATCTCTGCTTTCTGTCAATGCATGGTCAAGATCCACTCAGCAGGTACAGCTAAATGAGTGTTTCTAATATGATACCACACAGCTACTACCTAACTGCTATTGAAATGAAATGATAGCTTTCCTGAACAGCTCTATAAGATCAATGAACTTGATCAAATTTTTTGGTGTGGATGTATATGTTTGTGGATGTTGGCCTGAGGAGCAGATGGGGATATTTTAGGTTGAGAGCTTGTGGTTACTGTTGATCCCTGGGGGATGACAACAGGCTAGCTAATGAAGCAGTTTTGATTCGGGTAATTTGGTGATGAGTCGTCACTCATTCTCCAGGTCTACTCTGTATAATGGGGGTCTCGTAACACACAGGCATTGGAGAGGAGAACCTGACCAAGTTAATCCAGCATGCCAATGTGCAGGCAAACAGCAACATCATCACCAACCTACAGCACCTGGGCTGTCCCATCATCGCTGGGGTTAGTAAGGCTCTGTCTCTGTCCTGTGTCTGTCTCTGTCTGTTGCTCTCTCACACGTTTTTGGGCTGAACAAATGCCTCTCTTTACAGTGAAGCCTTTTTTCCCTTGTTATATTTGAAGGATGTGAAATGTTGTGTTTCAGGCTCCCAATGCTGGGAAAACACTGCCTGAGAAGAAAGAGCGCAAGGAGAGCACGTACCAGCTCTCCCGATGGACACCCACCATCAAAGACGTGATGGAGGTATGGAGGAGGAAATGGATAAACAGACAGTGTGGTAGAGGACAACCAGACCCGTTCCATATAGACCTGGTCGGACCCGGTCCGATCAGAGTGAGGGAAGCAGCAGAAAAGTACATGTTTAAGATCCTTTATTAACCGGAGCTGATAAAGCGTGAGGGAGAGAGAGGTGCCGCTCTAGCAGGGGCCGTGCTGTGTGTGTGTACTCTGAGAGGGAGGGAGGGACGCCAAGCAGACTCGTGCTATAGTAGACTAATAGCTGCCATAGCTAGGTTATTTATCATTCAATATGGTTACGTAGTACCTGTCTTGACTGCATCAAACCGGAAGCTAGTCTAATTGAGGCTGCATGCACTTCCTCGTCCTAACAACTCCATTCAGATTATTAAGTAGCAGCCTACCTGTTGGCTCTTGGTCATTGTAGCCTTTCGTTCTCCTTTAACAATTAATTTCATCATTTTAATTCCATTGATTAGATATCGCCTAACTTTTGACCGACACGGAGGCTCTGACTGTAGCTTATTGCTGCTTTGATGACTTATGATTGGCCAACAACAAGCTCCATGGGCCACTCTGGTGAAAAACAAGAGCAGCAGCATAAATGATACAATTTCTCCCTCCTGCAGCAGCCGCGTTCGGATCTGTACGGGTGCTTCTGGACAAGTCAGTTAAAATTGCATATACCCGTGACAATAATATCAGATAAGACCCGTGACATAATTTAGAATTCTGGATCCGTCTCGGGTATTTGGGTACAGGTGGATCCGTGAACAGCTGACTGAAGACAGGACGGCCGGGCATTCGTGCAGTTGAGTCTGTTTCGGCGGTGACATGGACTCTAAACAAAGTGATTGCTGAAACAAGCAACAAAAAACACCCCCCACAATGCAGCATCAGCACACATAGAAATAGAATGAATAGAAGTGGCTTGGAACATATAACCCTGGCAATTTGACTGGTAAACTCATGGGTACATTCGCAATGGCTTCCTGATATAGACCCAGTCGGTATTAGATTTATGTCGCAACCCTCCCCGTCTGTGGGAAAGACAACCTGTGGTTACTCCAGTGGCTCACAGCAAAAACGTGACCTTTTTCAACCACAATTTCCTTGTTTTAGTCAATTACAAAACTACATTTAAGAAAAGTACATATCTGAAGATTACTTTTCAACATTGACTGCTCTCTAGCGTTCTCACGACTTAGAAAAACATACGGCTTCCCACATCCCCCTTTTCCGTCATGACGATGCTAGCTAGCAGCCACGTGAGTGAGTGAGTGCTAGCTACTGACCAAAACATTAAGCTAGCCAAGACCAACAACACAAACAAACGGACTATACACAAATCACCACACATATTGATGGGTACACTTCCTGCTTTTACTTCCTGCTTTGCTTCTATGGGTACACTCACAATGGCTGCCAGTGTACCCATTATGCCATCATTGACTTAAATGGGGACACCCGTTCTATTCATTCTATTTCTATGGCAGCACATGCAGTCAGGAGAGGAGAAAATGTGCATCTAAAAAAAAAAAATGTATTTCATTAAATGTTTTACTATTTGAAAGGTTATTACGAAGACCGCGGTCATTTGGCTAGCCAATTACTGTCATCCAAAAATGACCGTCACAGCCCAAGTCTGACCAACCGTGTGTCTATTTTTTCCAGAATGCCATCGAGGACAAGCTGGACAGGAAGCAGTGGCCGTTCATCTCTGACCCTGCCCCCATCAACACCATGCAGACGACTGTCAGGTGTGTATTCTGGATACACCACGGGGTGGTGGAGCCACAGCATGGAAGGGGGTGGGGTCGGACCGGGGACAGAGAAGGGGCATGGCCTTATATGAGGCAGATGGATAACCAGGGTCACATACATTAACACTTTAGTCTCAGTTGTCATCTTGAAAATAGAGCTTTGCCGTAGTTACGTGTGCTGGTGAAAAGTTAAAGTTGATCCAAACTGCCTATTAGACAGCTTGTGAATAATCTCCCCCGCCACATACCAGGAGTTTTTTTTATTTTTAGTTTGTTGATATAGCTTGTTCATGTTGGACAGTGCATTCGGAAAGTATTCAGACCTCTGGACTTTTTCCACATTTTGTTACATTACAGCCTTATTCTAAAATGTATTATCAAAACGTTTTCCTCATCACACAATACCCCCATAAGGACAAAGCAAAAACAGGTTTTTAGATATGTAAAAAACAGAAATACCTTATTTACGTATGTATTCAGACCCCGAAATTGAGCTCAGGTGCATCCTGTTTCCATTGATCATTCTTGAGATGTTTCTACAACTTGATTGGAGTCCACCTGTGGTAAATTCTATTGATTGGACATGATTTGGAAAGGCACACACCTGTCTATATAAGGTCCCACAGTCGACAGTGCATGTCAGAGCAAAAACCAAGGAATTGTGCGGAGAGCTCTAAGACAGGATTGTGTCGAGGCACAGATCTGGGGAAGTGAACCAAGAATTATCTGCAGCATTGAAGGTCCCCAAGAATACAGTGTCCTCAATCATTCTTAAATGTAAGAAGTTTGGAACCACCAAGACTCTTCCTAGAGCTGGCCGCCCAGCCAAACTGAGCAATCGGGGGAGAAGGGCCTTGGTCAGGGAGGTGACCAAGAACCCAATGGTCACTCTGACAGAGCTCCAGAGTTCCTCTGTGGAGATGGGAGAACCTTCCAGAAGGACTACCATCTCTGCAGCACTCCACCAATCAGGCCTTTATGGTAGGGTGGCCACTCCTCAGTAAAAGGCACAGGACAGCCCGCTTGGAGTTTGCCAACAGGCACATAAAGGACTCAGACCATGAGAAACAAGATTCTCTGGTCTGATGAAACCAAGATTGAACTATTTGGCCTGAATGCCAAGCGTCACGTCTGGATAAACCTGGCACCATCCCTATGGTATAGCATAGTTGTGGCAGCATCATGCTGTGGGGATGTTTTTCAGCGGCAGGGACTGGGAGACTAGTCAGGATCGAGGGAAAGTACAGAGAGATTCTTGATGAAAACCTGCTCCAGAGCGCTCAGGAAAATAGCTGTGCAGCAACGCTCCCCATCCAACCTGACAGAGCTTGAGAGGATCTGCAGAGAAGAATGGGAGAAACTCCCCAAATACAGGTGTGCCAAGCTTGTAGCGTCATACCCAAGAAGACTTGAGGCTGTAATCACTGCCAAAGGTGCTTCAACAAAGTACTGAGTAAAGGGTCTGAATACTTATGTAAATGTATACATTTTTGTAAATATGCACTACCAGTCAAAAGTTTGGACATACCTACTCATTCAAGGGTTTTTCTTTGTTTTTACTATTTTTTACATTGTAGAATAATAGTGAAGACATCAAAACTATGAAATAACACATATGGAATCGTGTAGTAACCCAAAAAAAATTGCCACCCTTTTGCCTTGATGACAGCTTTGCACACTCTTGGCATTCTCTCAACCAGCTTCACCTGGAATGCTTTTCCAACAGTCTTGAGTTCCCACATGCTGAGCACTTGTTGGCTGCTTTTCCTTCACTCTGCGGTCCGACTAATCCCAAACCATCTCAATTGGGTTGAGGTCGGGGGATTGTGGAGGCCAGGTCATCTGATGCAGCACTCCATCACTCTCTCTCTTGGTAAAATAGCCCTTACACAGCCTGGAGGTGTGTTGGGTCATTTTCCTGTTGAAAAACAAATGATAGTCCCGCTAAGCCCAAACCAGATGGGATGGCGTATCGCTGCAGAATGCTGTGGTAGCCATGCTGGTTAAGTGTGCCTTGAATTCTAAATAAATCACAGACAGTGTCACCAGCAAAGCACCCCCACACCATAACACCACATCCTCTGTGCTTTACGGTGGAACTACACATGTGGAGATCATCCGTTCACCCTCACCGCGTCTCAGATGACACGGCGGTTGGATCCAAAAATCTCCAATTTCCACCTGTCTGATGTCCATTGCTTGTGTTTCTTGGCCCAAGCAGGTCTCTTATTCTTATTGGTGTCCTGTTAGTAGTGGTTTCTTTGCAGCAATTCCACCATGAAGGCCTGATTCACACAGTCCCCTCTGAACAGTTGATGTTGAGATGTGTCTGTTACTTGAACTCTGTGAAGCAGGTTGGTAACTCTAATGAACTTGTCCTCTGCAGCAGAGGTAACTCTGGGTCTTCCATTCATGTGGCAGTCCTCATGAGAGCCAGTTTCATCATAGCGCTTGGTTTTTGTGACTGCACTTGAAGAAACTTCCAAAGTTCTTGAATATTTCCGTATTGACTGACCATGTCTTAAAGTAATGATGGACTGTCATTTCTCTTTGCTTATTTGAGCTGTTCTTGCCTTAATATGGACTTAATATGGACGCATTAAGAAGGAAAGAAATTCCACAAATTAACTTTTAAGAAGGCACACTTGTTAATTGTAATGCATTCCAGGTGACCACCTCATGAAGCTGGTTGAGAGAATGCCAAGAGTGTGCAAAGCTGTCATCAAGGCAAAGGGTGGCTATTTGAAGAATCTCAAATATAAAATATATTTTTATTTGTTTAACACTGTTTTTGGTTACTACATGATTCCATGTGTTATTTCATAGTTTTGATGTCTTCACTATTATTCTACAATGTAGAAAATAGTATAAATTAAGAAAAACCCTTGAATGAGTATGTGGGTCCAAACTTTTGACTGGTGCTGTACATTTGCTAACATTTCTAAAAACCCGTTTTTGGTTTGTCCTTATGGGGTATTGTGTGTAGATTGATAAGGAAAAAATAACAATTTAATCCATTTTAGAATAAGGCTATAACGTAACAAAATGTGGAAAAAGTAAAGGGGTCTGAATACTTTCTGAATGCACTGTATAAGAGCTCATCTGAATCTCATCTATGGACATAATGGTGTCCCAAATGGCACCTTATTCCCTATATAGTGCACTACGTTTGACCAGAGCCACAGGGAATAGGGGTCGAAAGTTGTGCACCATAGGGTGCCGTTTGGGACGTACACAGACAACTTCCTTCCTGTTCCTGTTCATAGAGCAAAGCACTTTTTGAGGGCAGGGTTTAAGTTCTTGATAAATTATTTATACACACACATCTTCATGGATGCGTCCTAAATTGCACACTATTCCCTTTATAGTGCACTACTTTGGACCAGGGCCCATGGGGCATTGGTCAAAAGTAGAACACTATAGGAAATGGGGTCCCATTTGGGACACACCTATAAAGAAATATATGTTATAGAGCAAGGACATCAACAGCTGTTGTCATATTAATGGAATACAGAAGTGTTCATCTGGTGATGTAACTTTGAACGTATATCAACATCCGGCAGCTGTTCTTGTGTGTGTGTGTGTGTGTGTGTATGTATGTGTTATGCAGTTGCTTGGATTATTCACATAGTATAACTACATAGCCCCTCGTTGATTATCCCGTACATGTTATAGACTTTTTTTGGGGTTATAATATACTATGTTCTATTTAATTCTGTGCATTAACCCTGGCCAGCCATCTTGTCAAATCATATTGTCGTGAGGCTTACCACCACCCACGTTATCTATTATATAATCCATCATTGTGGGTAATTGATATATATATATATATATATATATATCAATTACCCACAATGATGGATTATATAATAGATAACGTGGGTGGTGGTAAGCCTCACGACAATATGATTTGACAAGATATATATACAAGATATATATATTAATTATTATGATTGTTGGATAACTACATAATTACCAATATACAGTACATCACAGGAGGCTGGTGAGCGGAAGAGGGGAGTGAATGGAATGGTATCAAACACATAAAAACGATGTGTTTGATATCGTTCCATGTATCCCGTTCGAGCTATTTACTATGAGCACGCCCTCTCCATTTAAAGTGCCACCAGTGATGAATATGTTTTATTTTACTGCAGCAGATCATTTATACATAATTAGGAATGTACGTGTTTTATTTTGTTTACATTTATATCATACTGCAGCAGTGCTCGGTTCGGACAATGGCACAAGAACAAGTCTCCAACGGAGTATCGTTCCGGCCCTCGGCTCATCATCTTCATGATCGGAGGCGTGTCCCACTCCGAGATGCGCTCCGCCTACGAGGTCACTCGAGCCACCGACGGAAAATGGGAGGTCCTGATTGGTAAGGAATACAATATTTGGACTGAACCTTAGTGTACACTTTTATATTTTATTTAACCTTTTCTTTAACCAGCAAGCCAGTTGAATTTTGTATTTATTTACAATGACGACACACCATGTACCCTCGTTTGGAATTCCCCTGCTGGTGGCGCTAAAAGATCCTACAGTTCCTTCAGAAAGTGTTCATACCCCTTGACTTATTCCACATTTTGTTGTTTTACAGCCGGAATTCAAAATGGATTACATGGATTTATTTTTCTCTAGGCACAATACCCCATAATGACAAGGTGAAAACATGTTTTCAGACATTTTCGCAAATGTATTGAAATTAAATGTATAGAAATATGTAATTTACGTAAGTATTCACACCCCTGAGTCAATACTTTGTAGAAGCACCTTACACCTCTGGGTAAGTCTCTAAGAGCTTTCCACACCTGGATTGTGCAACATTTGCCCATTTTTATTATTTTCAAATTCTTCAAGCTCTGTCAAATTGGTTGGTGATCATTGCTAGACAACCATTTTTAGGTCTTGCCATAGATTTTCAAGTAGATTTAAGTCAAAACTGTAACTCGGCCACTCCGGAACATTCACTGTCTTGGTAAGCAACTCCAGTGTAGATCTGGCTTTGTGTTTTAGGTTATTGTCCTGCTGTCAAGTTGAAGCAGACTGAACCAGGTTTTACACTAGGATTTTGCCTCCTGTTAGCTCCGTTTCTTTTTTTATTCTGAAAAACACCCCAGTCCTTAACTATTACAAGCATACCCATAACATGATGCAGCCACCATTATGCTTGAAAATATGGAGAGTTGTACTCAGTAATGTGTTGTATTGGATTTCCCCCAAACATAACACTTTTTGTATTCAGGACAAAAAGTTAATTGCTTTGCCACATTCTTTCCAGTATTACTTTAGTGTGTTGTTGTAAACAAGATGCATGTTTTGGAATATTTGTATTCTGTACAGGCTTCCTTCTTTTCACTCTGTCAATTAGGTTAGTATTGTGGAGTAACTATACTGAACAAAAATATAAAAGCAACATGTAAAGTGTTGGTCCCATATTTCATGAGCTGAAATAGAAGATCCCAGAAATGTTCCATATGCACAAAAAGCTTATTTCGCTAAACTTTTGTGCATAAATCTGTTTACACCCCTGTTAGTGAGCATTTCTCCTTTGCCAAGATAATCTATCCACCTGACAGATGTGGCATATCAAGAAGCTGATTAAACAGTATGATCATTACACATGTGCACCTTGTGCTGGGGACAATAAAATGCCACTAAAATGTGCAGTTTTGTCACACAACACAATGCCACGCATCTACAATTTTGAAGGAGCATGCAGTTGGCATGCTGACTGCAGGAATGTCCACCAGAGCTTTTGCCAGAGAATGCAATGTTCATTTCTCTACCATAAGCCGCCAACAACATCATTTTAGAGAATTTGTCAGTACGTCCAACCGGCCTCACAACCGCAGACCATGTGTAACCACGTCAGGACCTCCACATCCGGCTTCTTTATCTGCGGGATTGTCTGAGACCAGGCACCCTGACAGCTGATAAAACTGAGGAGCATTTCTGTCTCTAACAAAGCCCTTTTGTGGGGAAAAACTCATTCTGATTGGCTGGGCCTGGCTCCCAAGTGGGTGGGTCTATGCTCTCCCAGGCCCATCCATGGCTGCGCCCATGCCCTGTCGTGAAATCCATAGATTAGGGCCTAATTAATTTATTTCAATTGACTGATTTCCTTATATGAACTGTATCTCAGTAAAATCTTTGAAATTGTTGAATGTTGCGTTTATTTTTAATCAGTATACAATGTTGTTGTCTCTCCCGAGTGGCGCAGTGGTCTAAGGCACTGCATCGCAGTGCTAGCTGTGCCACTAGAGATCCTGGTTCGAATCCAGGCTCTGTCGTAGCCGGCCGCGACCGGGAGACCCATGGGGCGGCGCACAATTGGCCCAGCGTCGTCCAGGGTAGGGGAGGGAATGGCCGGCAGGGGATGTAGCTCAGTTGGTAGAGCATGGCGTTTGCAACGCCAGGGTTGTGGGTTCGATAAAATAATGTATGTGCTAACTGTAAGTCGCTCTGGATAAGAGCATCTCCTAAATGACTAAAATGTAATGTAAAATGTTGTTGATCCATCCTCAATTTTATCCTATCACAGCCATTCAACTCTAACTGTTTAAAGGTCACCATTGGCCTCATGGTGAAATTCCTGAGCGGTTTCCTTCCTCTTCGGCAACTGAATTAGGAAGGACGCCTTTATCTTTGTAGTGACTGGGTGTATTGATACACCATCCAAAGTGTAATTAATAACTTCACCATGCTCAAAGGGATCTCTGCTTTTAATTTTTTTACTCGTCTACCAATATGTCCCTTTCTTTGCGAGGCATTGGAGAACCTCCCTGGTCTTTGTGGTTGAATATGTGTTTGAAATTCACTGCTCGACTGAGGGACCTTACAGATAATTGTATGTGTGGGGTACAGAGATGAGGTAGTCATTCAAAAATCATGTTAAACACTATTGCACACAGTGTGAATCCATGCAACTTATTATGTGACTTGTTAAGCACATTTTTACTCCTGAACTTATTTAGGTTTTCCATAACAAAGGGGTTGAATACTTATTGACTCAAGACATTTAAGCTTAAATGTTTTTATTAATTTGTAAACATAAAAAAACATAATTCCACTTTGACATTATGGGGTATTGTCTGTAGACCAGTGACAAAAAATCTCTAAATTCAGACTGTAACACAACAAAATGTGGGAAAAGTCAATACTTTTTGAAGGCACTGTATATCCCCCAGCATGTATGTTTCTTTAATGTTGATGCGCTGCTAAGTCTGTCTCTCACCATACATTTTCATCATGAATCTTCACTGTGAATGTAAGCATCTTTGGGTTTCAGAAAAGCGCTATATAAGTACTATAGTATTTGTCTGTTCCTCTCCTCTCTATAGGTTCGTCTCACATTGTCACTCCCACCAGCTTCCTAAATGACCTGAAGAAGCTGGACCTGGTTCCAACTCCTGAAAGCTAGATATAACCCTCCCTTCTCTCCTCGGCCTGGAAGGGAGCTGGTCTGAGTCTGCTGGGAGAATGGCTCTGAACACAAACCTGGATTCAAATTGTGTTTTTTCTTTCAAATAAGTTGAGAGTTTTGATTAAGTCTGCCGGGAGTACCAGACCAGTGGGATTTGCAGTTTGTACTTTTAGGACTATTCCAGTGGTTCCATTGGGTTAGACAAGCTCAATTAAGCACACTTAAAGTATTTGAAAGAAAACAAATACTATTTGAACCCAGGTCTGCTCTTAACGGAGTTGTTCATTATGAGATGCTTGTGTACTCTTCTAATGTTGCACAGTTTGAGACAGCTGTAAAACATAAAGTGCCATTTTAAGATGTAGTCATCATTAAAGGATAGTATCTTGTATTTTCAGTCTTTTATCGAATTTATTTTATTTTAATTATGCTTGAAGCAAAAAAAAATATGTAGATACGTATTAATATAATGCTGTGATGGAAATTTTTTGCTCTGAATATTTAATTAAAACAGTCTATATTATGAAGATTATTTGAATCGGTCTCTGTCTTCTACTGTAATTGAGTTACAAATATGTGAATCATCATTATTATTTTTCTCAACATTTCCCTTTTCCCTTTTATCTGTTTATCTATGTAGTAGTACCATCCCTGTTCAACAATACTCGTCTACAACTTTATACCCAGAATTCATTACATATTTTGATATATTGCCTGTTCTTTCATTCTCCAGATCAGCATGAAGGTATTTTTTTTCTCCCCAATGCTTGTAGGTATATCTATGAAGGATGCAGGAAATTAGTGACTGCTGTACACCAAAGAACCTTGGGCTGCATCTCAACAGTCTCAGGTGGCTTCCTCTCCTTCTGTCCTGTCAGTGCAAATGAATGAAAGGAGATAAGGAGCAGTGGCCTCTTTAGACTATTGAGATGCAACCTTTGTGTTGGGACCATTAAATACTTGTGTGCCTTTCCCGAGTTACATTTATTGTTTTCATCTGTCTGAATGTCTTTACTACTGTAGTGTGTCTTCCTCTGAAATCATGCACTTTTATAATATACGTTTTTATAAAGGAAGGGATGAAGTGTGGTTGTTTGGGCCTTTGTTTTCATTGTATTTTGGTCAAAATTATGAATAAACAATATGCTTATCCTCACCTCTTAATACTGCATTATGTCTCAGTCTGAATAGCAAATATCTGTCCCCCTTCAAAAATAAATACGTGTTTTAATGTGTAAAGGCTTTGAGCATTCAGGAGGTCTTCATAAACACCACATAGATGCTCCACAACTCATTTATAGCATTTCATATTAGATAATGGTGAGATAACAGGCCCTTACGTCGGTCGTTACATCTGGCATTTTCTATGGTCCACTGTAGCTCAGTTGGTAGAGCATGGTGCTTGCAATGCCAGGATAGTGGGTTTGGTTCCTGGGACCACCCATACGTAAGATGTAAGCATGCACGACTAAGTCACTGGATAAAAGCGTCTGCTAAATGGCATTTATATAATGTAGTATTGCTTGTAAATGATTTATGCAGCCTCTATGTAGCCTTATAAAGGTATTATGAATGCTTCAGTAAGCAGTAAAGGTAATGTTTTGTTGAAGGTGGGACTCAAATACAGTATATATTATTTAATAATGACTGGAATTATTGGTCAAGATCATTTAGTGTGACACTGAAGACAAGACAAGTCTGTGACCTGCAGTCAGCCTCTGTACAGACTGTCTAACCCTGACTTCTGACCTGTCACCCTGCACGCCAACCCTTCACATGATGAGGATGTGGGCTCGACAAAACACAAACAACATGCATACATGGATAGGGCTTTAATGATGTCAACGTCAGCTGAATGCGACCAACAGCGAAAAGATCATCCTTCACTGTCTAGAGGATAATATATTTTATCTGGGATCACAGATGGTGATATTGAAGAGGGATGGAGGGGAGCAGGGAGGATGGAGGTTGACAGTGGCTGGGGCACTTAATGGGGAGGGGTTAATACTTAAGGGCTTATGTGATCCTTAAAAAGTGTTCCCTCTAGTCACAAGCTGCTTCTTATGCATTGGTACTGGCAATATCAAACCTCGCAAACTATTATTCGAAGATCATACTCTTTTTAATCAATTTGGAATTTCCTATTACTTCTGTAAGAGATATTGAGTCGTATGTGGTGTGTTCTCTCGCCAGAAGTAGTTGTTGTTGTGTAACATTTGCCACTTTTCTACACTTGTGATTTGCTCTGGTCGATCTGGATGATGACAGCTGCTGAAGTGGGAGGAAACAGTATCCTGCTGGTATGTCGTAGTGTCATTAATATTTTTGAAATTATATTTGTTTCATTTTACATCAGGATACACTTAAAATGACAATACTTAGTTATTTTTTATAGCAGGCCAATATAAAAAATGTGAATGCTTTTGAAATTTGTAAGAAAAATTCTAATGTGGTTGTATGGGTTTATTTCTTTGATCAAGAGGTTTTCATTGTACTGAACACTCACCATCATTCTCTGTTGTGTCACTAGCTACCTAACTATGTTCATGTTACTGCCAGACCTGCCTGGGTTCAAATACTATTTACGGTAGAAGCTGACTTCTTCACATGGGGGGACTTGATAAATAAAGTGCTTTCATTTATAAACTGTAAAACAGATATGTGTGAAAATACCCTCAAATTAAAGGTGACATTCTGTACTGTCGCCTCATATGAAACACTTCCAAATACAAAATGCTGGAGTATAGAGCCAAATAAAATGTTTTAGATTTACTGCCCAAATACATAAGGTGTGGACTCTATGGCTCAGGTCCTGTATTAAAAAATGGCACAAATACTGATCTAGGATCAGGTCCCCCCTGTACATATATATAATCTTATTCATAAGGATCTAAAAGGAAAAAGCGATCCTAGATCAGCACTCCTATTCTAAGAGACTGTATGAAATGTATATAGTATGTACAGTATAAGCTGGAAGTAGAAGCTTAAGAGTTGTTGTCCATTAGTTTACTCCAATTAGGGGAGGGATAGTAGGATTAGGGGAAAATAATAAAGGAAAATATATTTATTTTACATATATATTTACAAAACAATATATGGGGGATTGGAAATGATGCAGACAATTACATAGACGGAAGCCTCAATCTATCTGCAATATAAAAGCTGATCTACACACAATACCCCATTTTATAAATTAATTTTAAAAAATGTTAAACTGAAATGTGTTGAGCAATAATGTGGTTTAACATGATTTTTGAATGACTATCTCATCTATGTACCCCACACATACAATTATCTCTGTAAGGTCCCTCGAGCAGTGAATTCAAGCACAGATTCAAACACAAAGACCAGGGAAGTTCTCCAATGCTTCGCCAAGAAGGGCAGACATTGAATATCCCTTTGAGCATGGTGAAGTTATTAACTACACTTTGGATGGTGTATCAATTCACCCAGTCACTACAAAGATACTTGCGTCCTTCCTAAATCAGTTGCCGGAGAGGAAGGAAACCACTAAGTCCAATGGTGACTTTAAAACAGTTACAGAGTTTAATGGCTGTGATAGGAGAGAACTGAGGATAGACCGACAACATTGTAGGTACTCCACAGTACTAACCTAATTGACAGAGTGAAATGATGGAAGCCTGTACAGAATAAAAATATTCCAAAACGTTCATCCTGTTTGCAACAAGGCACTAAAGTAATACCACAAAAAATATAGCAAAGCAATTAACTTTTTTTTCTGAATACAAAGTTATGTTTCGGGAAAATCCAATACAACACATTACTGATTACCACTCTCCATATTTTCAAGCATATTTTTTTAACTAGGCAAGTCAGTTAAGAACAAATTCTTATTTACAATGACGGCCTACACTGGCCAAACCCGGACGACGCAGGGCCAATTGTGCGCCGCCCTATGGGACTCCCAATCACGGCCAGTTGTGATACAGCCTGGAATTGAACCAGGGGGTCTGTAGTGACACCTCAAGCACTGAAGTGCAGTGCCTTAGACCGCTGCGCCACTTGGGAGCCCAAGTGGTGGCTGCATGTTATGGGTATGCTTGTAATCGTTAAGGACTGGGTAGTTTTTCTGGATAAATAAGAAACCGAATGGAACTAAGCACATGCAAAATCCTAGAGGAAAACCTGGTTCAGGCTGCTTTCCAGCAGACACTGGAAGATGAATTCATCTTTCAGCAGGACAATAACCTTAAGCACGAGGCCAAATCTACATTGGAGTTTCTTAACAAGAAGACAATAAAAGTATCTGAGTGGCCGAGTTACAGTTTTGACTTAAATCTACTTGAAAATCTATGTCAAGACCTGAAAATGGTTGTCTAGCAATGATCAACAACCAATTAGACAAGAGCTTGAAGAATTCTGAAAAGAATAATGGGCAAATGTTGCACAATCCAGCTGTGGAAAGCTTTTAAGAGACTTACCCAGAAAGAGTCACAACTGTAATTGCTGCCAAAGCTGCTTCTACATGACTCAGCTGTGTGAACACTTACAGTATGTAAATGACATATTTCTGTATTTAATTTTCAAAGATTTCTAAACACGTTTCAACTTTGTCTTTATAGGGTTTTGTAGATGTGTGTGAAAAAAATATATTTAATCAATTTTGAATTCAGGCTGTAACCCCACAAAATGTGGAATAAGTCAAGGAAAAGTACTCAGACTCCTTGACTTTTTCCACATTTTGTTACATTACAGCCTTATTTTAAAATGAATTAAATTGTTTTTTTCCCCCCTCATCAAGCTACACACAATACCCCATAATGACAAAGCAAAAACAGGTTTTTAGACATTTTTGCAAATGTATTAGACATTTTTAACTTTTTGTTAATAAAATACTTTTTCTGCTAACAGATCCCTCTTTACGTATTAAATTATAGTTTTTTATCCTGGTGCTGAAGTTAATCTGTGTTAATGTGTAGCGGCTAATTGTATAGCTAATAGGCTATGTGTTTGTAGATCGACTGAGGTGAATGAAGCTACAGCAACCATTGTGATAATGGCTGGGGTGATTTTTGCTTGTTTTTGCTGTTCTCCAAATTGCATTTTAGAGTTTGTCCAGACCTCACTAAAACTCAGACGCTGGTTACGGCCCTGCACACACATCCACTGTTTGTTTGCTGTTGTATTTGTGCTGTTGCCGGTGTCTTCTGTCTGTGTTGTCCGTTTTGGGGTTTTTCTGTTTTTTTTATCCCAGCCCCCGTCCCCACAGGAGTCATTTCGCCTCTTGCCGTCATTGTAAATAATAATTTGTTCTTAGTTGACTTGCCTGGTTAAATTAAAAGGTTAAATAAAATGTCACTGTTCATCTTTATTGATGTGACAGTCATGTCATCTTAGCTGACCCCTGACCCCTGAACACTGACCCCTGTTCTGTTCACACAGGTCCAGAAGTTGACCAATTCTTCAGCCTCCTGGCCAACACTCAGAGTCGTCGCCTTGATGACCAGCGAGTGTCACTTCCTGGGTTGCCAGGGATACAGGTACAGCCTCTATTGGTGATCCCATTGGACAAGCAAGTGAAGCATGTCCGAATAGAGAATATATAAAAGTAGACCGTTTTTTTTTTCTTAAGTAGCACCAGAAAGGATATAAAACAGAAAATCTGTCTTATATTGAGATAAACATAAAAAGGCTCTGAAATAAACTGAAAAGAATATGGACCATAAAGTCTCTTCTTCTGTCTTGTAATCTGTCCAGGTTTCCAGGATGACTGTGCCTCTCCAGACCAGCCTCTCCTACCCACACCTCCCCTCAATCACACTCTCAAGTATGGAACATTATAATTATTACTTGTGTTATGTATAAAGTAAATAAGTAGCCTTGTCCGAGCCAGAACGGCCCATAGGGCAGGAGCCTATCTCCTGTTTCTGTAGTGTGAGGTAGCTTCATGTACACTCCCCTAGACAGGATGCTAGGGCCTTTCCAACATGAAAGAATACTATAGTATAAAGATAAATTGTTCCATAACCGGTAGGTAGGTAGGTAGGTAGGACTGGGGTCTGTTCAGCGTTTCTGTTCTTTTCTATAACCTGTAGGGAACACAATATGGTCTATACTTGGCATGTAGTGGTCCTCTGTAGCTCAGCTGGTAGAGCACGGCGCTTGAAACGCCAAGGTAGTGGGTTCGATCCCCGGGACCACCCATACACAAAAATGTATGCACGCATGACTGTAAGTCGCTTTGGATAAAAGCGTCTGCTAAATGGCATATTATTATTATATTATTATGTAGGTTTCTCAATTATGGGTGGCACAAATTAGGATACGGGGGAGGGGAATGGGCAGCGTATATGTAAATAAATACTGTAGTATTTACTATAGTATTCTACAGTATATTACAACATTCACATGAGTGTAGTATAGTATTCTACAGTAAGTACTGTAGTATTCTATAGTAAACTGTAGTATTTTTTTCATGTGGTTTGTTATGTACAGTCATTTGCATTATTATACCTTTGTCTGGATGAGTTGGATAAATCATGATTGATTATTGATATTAAATAATGAACCCTTTTTATATTTACCCATTGTTTAATATTAGTTATTATTTATATTTTATAGACGACAAGTATTTGAGGTAATCTGGCCTATTGTTATTTGTCTAACAGGAAGCAGCACCAGCTGAGCAGGACAAGTTCCTCGCCATGATCAGTGTAGCCGTATCGTATGGACGAGCAGCGCTGTGTCTTGAACCCTAACAGGAGCACCCCCTCTACCCCCAAACACACCCCCTCTAGTACCATCCCCTCAGGTAAGTCGTGCACTACTGCAAATACATGTACAGTGGATTGCGAAAGTATTCACCCCCCTTGGCATTTTTCCTATTTTGTTGCCTTACAACCTGGAATTAAAATTGATTTTTTGTGGGGTTTGTATCATTTGATTTACACAACATGCCTACCACTTTGAAGATGCAACATTTAAAAAAATTGTGAAACAAACAAGAAATAAGACAAAAAAACAGAAAACTTGAGCGTGCATAACTATTCACCCCCCCAAAGTCAATACTTTGTAGAGCCACCTTTTGCAGCAATTACAGCTGTAAGTTTCTTGGGGTATGTCTCTATAAGCTTGGCACATCTAGCCACTGGGATTTTTGCCCATTCTTCAAGGCAAAACTGCTCCAGCTCCTTCAAGTTGGATGGGTTCCGCTGGTGTACAGCAATCTTTAAGTCATACCACAGATTCTCAATTGGATTGAGGACTGGGCTTTAACTAGGCCATTCCAATACATTTAAATGTTTCCCCTTAAACCACCCGAGTGTTGCTTTAGCAGTATGCTTAGGGTCATTGTCCTGCTGGAAGGTGAACCTCCATCCCAGTCTCAAATCTCTGGAAGACTGAAACAGGTTTCCTTCAAGAATTTCCCTGTATTTAGCGCCATCCATCATTCCTTCAATTCTGACCAGTTTCCCAGTCCCTGCCGATGAAAAACATCCCCACAGCATGATGCTGCCACCACCATGCTTCACTGTGGGAATGGTGTTCTCGGGGTGATGAAAGGTGTTTGCGCCAGACATAGCATTTTTCTTGATGGCCAAAAAGCTCAATTTTAGTCTCATATGACCAGAGTACCATCTTCCATATGTTTGGGGAGTCTCCCACATGCCTTTTGGCGGACACCAAACGTGTTTGCTTATTTTTTTCTTTAAGCAATGGCTTTTTTTCTGGCGCACTTCCGTAAAGCTCTGTGGAGTGTACGGCTTAAAGTGGTCCTATGGACAGATACTCCAATCTCCACTGTGGAGCTTTGCAGCTCCTTCAGGGTTATCTTTGGTCTCTTTGTTGCCTCTCTGATTAATGCCCTCCTTGCCTGGTCTGTGAGTTTTGGTGGGAGACCCTCTCTTGGCAGGTTTGTTGTGGTGCCATATTCTTTCCATTTTTTAAATAATGGATTTAATTGTGCTCCGTGGGATGTTCAAAGTTTCTGATATTTTTTGATAACCCAACCCTGATCTGTACTTCTCCACAACTTTGCAGAGGTGTGGACTCGAGTCATGTGACTTGGACTCGAGTCAGACTCGAGTCATGAATTTGATGACTTCAGACTCGACTCGACAAAATGTACAAAGACTTGCAACTCGACTTTAACATCAATGACTCGTGACTTCACTTGGACTTGCGCCTTATGACTCGAAAAGACTTGCTACTTCCCATGAAAACTGGGGAAAAAATTTTTCACACGGCCGCGCCGCTCTCCGTTTATCTGCATCTGTGAAAAAAATGTGCACCATCCACCTGTATGCATACAGAGAGCGCGCGCTGCCTGCACGTTATCCAATCACTGTAGTCCCACGTTGTTTTGATTCGACAGCATCTAAGCAGGCACATTGCAAGACAACCAATGAAGCACATCAAGCAACAACGCGCCAGTTGTCAAAATGATACCGAAGATAGTTTGGTTTGGCTATAAAAATTACGAGGTAGTCGACAAAAAACGAGTTGCAATCTGCAAAACATGCGGATCGAAGATTACAGACGGAGCTGCCACAACGTCCAACTTTGTTCGACACCTGAAGTTGCACAAAGAAAGGTAAGTTTTGAACGAATGCTACGCACCTTATCGGATGTACCGTAACTTACTAGCTAGCTGCTTACTAGGACTTGAAATGACTCGAAACTAAAATGGTAGGACTTTGGACTCGACTTGAGACTTGATGGCTTTGACTTTTGACTCGACTTGGGACTTGCCTCATCTTTGACTCGACTTGACTCGGGACTCGAGGGCAAAGACTTGAGACTTACTTGTGACTTGCATAACAATGACTTTGTCCCACCTCTGCAACTTTGTCCCTGACATTTTTGGAGAACTCCTTGGTCTTTATGGTGCCAATTGCTTGGTGGTGCCCCTTGCTTAGTGGTGTTGCAGACTCTGGGGCCTTTCAGAACAGGTGTATATATACTGAGATCATGTGACAGATCATGTGACACTTAGATTGCACACAGGTGGACTTTATTTAACTAATTATGTAACTTCTGAAGGTAATTGGTTGCACCAGATCTTATTTATGGGATTCATAGCAAAGGGGGTGAATACATATGCACCCACCACTTTTCCGTTATTTATTCTTTAGAATTTTTTTTAACTAGTTATTTTTTCATTTCACTTCACCAATTCGGACTATTTTGTGTATGTCCATTACATGAATTCCAAATAAAAATCAATTTAAATGACAGGTTGTAATGCAACAAAATAGGAAAAACTCCAAGGGGAATGAATACTTTTGCAAGGCACTGTATATACAATAGCAGAAACGCATACTGTAACGTCCTATCCATCCTACCATGGGATGATTTACCATGGGATGATTCAACAATGCCTGGTACATCCGTTCATGTTCATGGATACAGACACCTGCATTTTTTCCATTGGTAAATCATCCCAGAACTACACAGTATATAAATATTAAATGGGTATTCACCGCCCCTCTCTCTCTTTCTCTTTCTCTTTCTCTTTCTCTTTCTCTTTCTCTTTCTCTTTCTCTTTCTCTCTCTCTCTCTCTCTCTCTCTCTCTCTCTCTCTCTCTCTCTCTCTCTCTCTCTCTCTCTCTCTCTCTCTCTCTCTCTCTCTCTCTCTCTCTCTCTCTCTCTCTCTCTCTCTCTCTCTCTCTCGCTCTTTCTCTGTCTTTCTCTCTGTCTCTCTCTCTTCGTCTCTATCTCTCTCTCTTGCCCTCCCCAGGGCCAGGTTCTGAACAGTTCTTTAAACTCCTGGCCAACAGTCAGGGTCGTCGTCTGGACGACCAGCGAGTGTCCCTCGTCTCGTTGCCACGGATATGGAACGGACTCCAGAGCCTCCTGAGTCCCGGGACCCAGGCTACTACCTCCAAAAAGAGCCAGTCCAGACCCGCCTCTCCAACCCCGGCTGACTGCCCAGAGCCGGGCTACTCCGGCAGGGGGCCTGCTAGATCAGCCTCCTTCACCCCTGGATCAGACAGAGAGAGGCCGGAGGTCTGTAACCATAGACATACTGTATATACAATACATCATTATCTGTAACGCTCCATCCTGACTCCTTATAACCTGTTAAACTCTGAACCCCTCTGGTACCAGAAACAATGTGACTACTACAGAGCCCGAGATACAGCAGACTTGAAAAATGTAATATATTTGTATTTTCTTCGGGGGGTAGTGGTCCCCCCAATTGTCCCCATGTTGGGGAATAAGAAATTTGAACGTCTAGTTTTGATATAGAATATGTCGCCAATTACTGTTCCAAAAGAAATGTCTGATCTTACAGACGCACAAATATCATACCTCCAAGACATGCTAACCTCTCACCATTACAACAACATGGGAGGTTACCATTTTTGGGGGGTATGATATTTATGAGTCTATAATTTTCTCACTCATCATTATTCACAATTCATTCAGGATTATCCGTAATCATTGTAACATCCACATACATGTAGTAGTGTTTAGAAACATATTCTATTCTTATTTACAATAAAAGTGATTCCAAAATGACACAATACATTATTTACCATTAATTTCTATTTGGCACAAAATAACAACTAAAACAAACAGAAAATGCAGCCAATAGGTTTGTAGAGTCACAAGCTTGATGTAGTCATTGCGTACTATGAATGTGGGACCAAATACTTCTTACTACTTTAATACACATATAAGTGAATTTGTCCCAATACTTTTGCTCCTCTAAAATAGGGGCACCGTGTACAAAAGGTTGTCTAGTTTCTAAACGGTTCACCTGATATGGATGAAAATACCCTATAATTCAAGCTGACAGTCTGCACTTTAACCTCATAATCATTGTTTGATTTCAAATCAAAACTTTTGAAGTATAGAGCCAAAATAATAAGTATTGAGCCAAAATAAATATGCTTCACTGTCCCAATAATTACTGAGGGCACTGTAAATTATCAAATCAAATCAAATTTTACAGGTGTAGACCTTACAGTGAAATGCTTACTTACAAGCCCTTAACTGACAATGCAGTTTTAAGAAAAATAAGTGTTAAGTAAAAAATTGATAGGTAAAAGCTACAAATACAAAATAATTAAAGAGCAGCAGTAAAATAACAGTAGTGAGGCTATATACAGGGGGTACCGGTACAGAGTCAATGTACGGGGGCACAGGTTAGTCGAGGTAACCTGTACGGGGGGGGGGGGGGGCAATGCAAATAGTCAAGGTAGCCATTTGATTAGCTGTTCAGGAGTCTTATGGCTTGGGGGTAGAAACTGTTAAGAAGCTTTTTGGACCTAAACTTGGCGCTCTGGTACCACTTGCCGTGCGGTAGCAGAGAGAACAGTCTATGACTAGGGTGGCTGGATTCTTTGACAATTTTTAGGGCCTTCCTCTGACACCGCCTGGTATAGATGGATGGCAGGAAGCTTGGCCCCAGTGATGAACTGGGCCGTACCCACTACCCTCTGTAGTGCCTTGCGGTCGGAGGCCGAGCAGTTGCCATACCAGGCAGGGATGCAACCAGTCAGCATGCTCTCGATAGTGCAGCTGTAGAACGTTTTGAGGATCTGAGGACCCATGCCAAATCTTATCAGTCTCCTGAGAGGGAATAGGCTTTGTCGTGCCCTCTTCACGACTGTCTTGGTGTGTTTGGACCATGATAGTTTGTTGGTGATGTGGACACCAAGGAACTTGAGGCTCACAACCTGCTTCACTACAGCCCCGTCGATGAGAATGAGGGCGTGCTCGGTCCTCTTTTTCCTGTAGTCCACAATCATCTCCTTTGTCTTGATCACGTTGAGGGAGAGGTTGTTATCCTGGCACTACATGGCCAGGTCTCTGACCTCCTCCGTATAGGCTGTCTCAACGTTGTTGGTGATCAGGCCTACCACTGTTGTGCCGTCGGCAAACTTAATGATGGTGTTGGAGTTGTGCCTGGCCATGCAGTCATGGGTGAACAGGGAGTAGAGGAGGGGACTGAGCACGCACCCCTGAGAGGCCCCCGTATTGAGGATCAGCGTGGCAGATGTGTTGTTACCTACCCTTATGTCCTCTGTCTGATTCGCAGTTCTTCCACTAGATAGCAGTAGAAGATCACATGACGTCGCTTGGCCGCTTGAAACCAGGTGCGTCTGGTTTGGGTAGTGAGTCACTGTGACAAAATGGCTGAACAGATTTTCAAGCCTGACATTTTAAAATGACCTTAGCAATCAGGGCTTTGAAGTGATGGATATTTTTTACATAAGACACAGACAAGTGAAAAAGCTTCAAACTTATTTTCCCATTCACTTTTCCTATTGTAAACGATGAGCTAGCTAAACGACGCATGTGGAAGATGCATACAAGGTAATGTGGATGGAGAAGGAAATGCATTTATTTACAATGACCACCAGGGTGTACCCTTTCCATGCATACTAAATGTTGGCACTTGACCTACATTGCATACTCTATGAATATGTCCATGGCGCATGATTTATGGCCTTTATGGGTGAGGGGGGGGGGGGGGGGGGGGGGCTTCTTATTATACTGAACAAAAATATAAAGGCAACATGAAACAATTTCAAGATTTTACTGAGTTACAGTTCATATAAGGAAATCAGTCAATTGAAATAAAGTCATTAGGCCCTAATCTATGGATTTCACATGACTGGGAATACAGATATTAATCTGTTGGTCACAGATACCTTAAAAAAAGGTAGGGGCGTGGATCGGAAAATCAATCAGTATCTGGTGTGACCACTGACCATTTGCCTCATGCAGCATGACACATCTCCTTCGCATAGAGTTGATCAGGCTCTTGATTGTGGCCTGTTGTACCAATGGCTGTGCAAAGTTTCTGGATATTGGCGGGAACTGGAAAACGCTGTCGTACACGTCGATCCAGAGCATCCCAAACATGCTCCATGGGTGACATATCTGGTGAGTATGCAGGCCATGGACGAACTGGGACATTTTCAGCTTCCAGGAATTGTGTACAGATCCTTGCGTCAAGGATGAATGGCACGACAGTGGGCCTCAGGATCTCGTCACGGTATCTCTGTGCATTGAAATGGCCATCGATAAAGTGCAATTGTGTTCATTGTCCGTAGCTTATCCCTGCCCATACCATAACCCCACCGTCACCATGAGGCACACAATGTTGACATCAGCAAACTGCTCGCCCACACGACGCCATACACATGGTCTGCGGTTGTGAGGCCGGTTGGACGTACTGACATTCTCTAAAACAACGTTGGAGGCTGCTTATGGTAGAGAAATGAACAATAAATTATCTGGCAACAGCTCTGGTGGACATTCCTGCAGTCAGCATGCCAACTGCATGCTCCCTCAAAACTTGAGACATGTGTAGCATTGTGTTGTGTGACAAAACCGCACAAGTTAGAGTGGCAATTCATTGTCCCCAGCATAAGGTGCACCTGTGTAATGATCATGCTGTTTAATCAGCTTCTTGATATGCCACACCTGTCAGGTAGATGGATTATCTTGGCAAAGGAAAATGCTCACTAACAGGGATGTAAACAAATTTGTGCACAACATTTGAGAGAAATAAGCTTTCTGTGCGTATGGATCATTTCTGGGATCTTTTCTTTCAGCCCATGAAACATGGGACTAACACTTTACATGTTGCATTTATATTTTTAAGATTTGAGTTTGATTTCCAAAAAGACAAGACCTGTAGCTTTCAAATGATATGTCACTTTCAATTTTTTTAGGGGGGTACCCCCCAAACTCAACAACCTCTCAGAGTTTAAAAGGTTAATTGGTCGGCAGGCCCAAGCGGATTATTGTTGTTCAGTTGGCGACACACGTGTGCTTATCAAGGCTTTACAAGACTTCCTAGCAGAGCACCTGACCAGGTTGCTTGTGCCCCCTTGGGATTGAGTGTGGAGGTGGTAGTGTAGTGTCTAATTACGCTCCTAAGACCCTAAACTACCTAACCTATTCCACAAAAACACTAACTAACTAACAAACTATAGATCACAGGAGGCAGCTGAGAGGCTCATAATAAGGGCCGGAACGAAGCAAATGGAATGGCATCAAACACCTGGAAACCATATATTTGGTGTAATTAATACCATTCCACTGATTCCGCTCCAGTCATTACCACGAGCCCATCCTCCCCAATTAAGGTGCCACCAACCTCCTGTGGTATAGATGCAGTATTTTTCTTGAGCGCACAACAGCATGCCACACAATGCCTGGGTCAAAATTGCCTGGGGAAAAATATTTGACTGCATTACATATCAATAACAAATGCCCCATGTCCTTATCATCACCAAGGCAATTATATTATTTTGTGTAGGCTTGACTGTGTTTGATCACTTCTGCGCACTGGCTTTCTCTCACAGATTTTGAACCTAGTGAGTGCTGCATGCTGTGCTGTGAGGCTATTTAACAATTTAATCTGTGTTATTGTTATTATTGTCCAATAGGAGAGCAGGGCAAGTTCCTCACCATGATGAGTCACGCCCAACGCTGTCGTATGGAAGAGCAGCGCTGTGTCTTGAACGGTACCAGGACCACTCCCTCTTTCCCTAACAATGGAGTTAGTGAAACTACAGCTGGATAGGATTGTTACATGGTTTCCAAGGTCCAGGTAGGTCTCAGATATTACAGATCTGCTATCTTCATTTGATCACTCTGTTGTCGCAGATAATTTCCCTGCGCAGCAGAAAATGCAAATTGTAGTGAATTCAAGGTTTTAAAAGGCTTCTAAAGTTTGTCATTTCCACTTTAAAATGTCATACTTGATTTGCCCTAACGGAATATGTATTAACCCCTACAAAAATGTCCATTAATTATATAATCCAAATAATAATTCACATTTCCTGTTGGTGCAGGATTATTTTCCTGCTGTGAGAAGCAGGGTCTAATTAAGATCTGTATCAGAGGGACATATTCAAGTTGAAACAGTCTTCAGTCAAAAGTACTGCACTCGGGTGCCATTTCGGACTCTATATCTGCCAGCATGTATCAGTATTTAGCCTATCAGTAGTACCAAATTGTGATGATGAAAAGGTTCATATTGATATTGTTCATATATACAAAATAATAAATATTATTTATAACATATGTTTTCTTTAAGGGTTCCCGGATGGATGAACAGAGGTGTTCTGCCCCTCACATCCTCCAGAGCCTTGGTTCCCTTGCTCCCCCGAGGAGGGCCTACTCCAGACCTCACTCCCCCACCCCACCCCTCCCTGGGTCAGCCCAGAGGTCTCCCTCCCTCACCCCAGCCTCCACACAGGTCAGTCAGGGTCAAACAGTAAATACCTATCTAACTAACTCCATTATGATAATAGTGGTTTATTGTCCATTGAAACAGATTTTTTTTGTTGTTGCTGTAAATTATTCTTAGTAACCCCGCGACATGCATGCGTGCACACACACACACACACACACACACACACACACACACACACACACACACAATATTTTGCTCACTCTATGACTGTTTTCCCTCTATAGGAGATTGCACCAGCTGAGCAGGACAAGTTCCTCACCGTGATGAGTCACGCCCAACGTGGTCATATGGAAGAGCAACGCTGTGTCTTGAACCCTACCGGGACCACTCCCCCAAACACACCACTACTATACCCTCAGGTCAGTACTGTACTAACCTAACGTAGCAGGCATTAAAGAAATGTCTGAGCGGGGTCCTCACATCTGGTTTTCAGGGGGAAATGAAGCTAGGTTGAAGATACTCTATCACTGAAAACCGGATGTTTCTGGGGTTTTATGATGCCGTTAAGGGTGGTACTGTACTGAAAATGCAGAAACAGTGCATTCGGAAAGTATTCAGACCCCTTGACTTTTTCCACATTTTGTTACGTTACAGCCTTATTCTAAAATTGATTCAATTGTTTTTTTCCCTCATCAATCTACACACAATACCCCATAATGACGAAGTAAAAACAGGTTTTTAGAAATGTTTGTACTGTTTAACCATACAATTGTCCCCAGAAAAAACAACATGAAAAACCTGTCCAATCCTCTCACATACACAGGAGTGCCAAGGGAGTAGGTGCTATGCTTCATTTGGAATTCTGCAACAATCTAGAACTTACTCTGTAGAGCAGGGGCTCTTTTCCCCCCAGGAACCATATTATATACACCACCAAAAAATTATGTCTAGACCCGATTTCCCCAAATGTTTTTCCACTACCAAATATGTTTTATTATGACAATTTACATGAACCCTCAATTTAATTATACATATTCTCTTTTACAGAAAAAATGTCTGACCCCTAGGTTAGAGCATAAAGCAACAGCAGTGATGTGTTAATGATGTAATCCATCCTCTGTATTTTCTGTCAGGGCTCCAAGGTAGATGTGCCACCGTGGTGTTCCACACCCCATAAAATACCCCCCCAAAATAAAAGATCATCCTGACTGAAGGGACTCCACTCACACTTAGGAAGGCCTACTCTAGACCAGATTCTCCCACCCAGGCCATTCCTGAACCAGCAGACTCCCAGAGAGATCCACCAAGATCAGCCTCCTTCAGCCCTGGCTCTGACTACAAGACCATGCAGGATCCCCCAGCTCAAGTAAATATATTCACTTGAAATGTTTATTGCTTTTGTGGGTTAACATCACATGAAGGAAAAACATACAAATTTGAAACAAAAAAGAAAACAGATACAGAGGTATTCATATGTGTGGTAGGTAGGCAAGTCACTATGCAACAGCTGAGCTCAAATAAATATATTCATGTTTTCTTATAATAATAATATGCCATTTAGCAGACGCTTTTATCCAAAGCGACTTACAGTCATGTGTGCATACATTTTCACGTATGGGTGGTCACGGGGATCGAACCCACTACCCTGGCGTTACAAGCGCCATGCTCTACCAATTGAGCTACAGAGGACCACAATATTTTATATTTCATTTTCATTATATATTTTCATTCTCATTTTGATAAACAGATGTCTATTGATTATGGATGCATGTTCATTTGTTCACTTGGCTTCTTATACATTCCTACCATCAGGCGCTTGTATTTTTAAAGCATGATTAAATCAGTTTGTTCTATGCTTGCTTTATTCAACACTTGAACTCTGAAAGAATAGCTGTATTGTTGTCTGTATTGTTTTTTAATGACAACAACAGTGATATTTTCTCCCTGAAGGTAACATTGAGGTTGTACATGTGCTTCACTCCACAACAGGTAAGCTTATGCATGATGTTGGTGACAGTCTGCTTGATAGAAGAGTGTGGTCATACAGTATGTCAGTATTGTGGTCAACAAGTAAAACGTCACCCAACAAGACTGTGTTGATTACTCATTTGGGAACTCATAAAGGCAGTTACAGAATGCAATTATAAAACTAAGAATGCAATAGAATTCACATTACAATTCGTTTTCAGTTTCTGTCACTCAGGGACGCAAGGCCGACAACCAACTGCCATGCTCCTTACCAGAAATGTTCCTCGATTTGGGACCCCCAGGAGAAGCTCTGGTGGTCACTCTGAGCCTAACCCCAGGAAGACCCCTATCCCACAACCTCAACCTGGTCCCCAAGGAGGACTATATCTCTGGACCCTCATCCCCTCACTGGGATTCCCCTAGGCAGCCCCACTCCAGACCCTCCTCTCCTAACCCAGCTGGAGGATCCAGACAGCCACACTCCAGACTGGCCACACCTCACATGGGAGCACAGAGAGATCCTCAACCAAGACCGGTGTCTCCTCATCGGGGAGCACAGAGGCACCAGTCCCCTAGCCGTTCGCCTCCCGTGACCAGCCCCATAAGCCCAGATGAAGACTATTTCTACCTGATCCAGAGCCGACAGTGCACAACTCCAAAAGGGTCTGGGACTAGCGGGGGAGAAGGGGAGAGGAGATCTAGGGAAGGGAATGGGAAAAGAGGATCAAGGAAGGGGGATGGAAGTAAAGACAGGAAGGAGGGAGACAGGAAAAGATAGTTGGCGATCAAAAATGTGGAATATCTGGAGATGCAATAGGTTGAGCTGCAGTACAGAGATGACAGATTGCAAGTTGTTTTTGCAGGGGTTGATATAAATACAATCTTTGTTCATAGTTTTTTGTTGTTTATTTATCATTGTCTGTTATTGTTGTTTCTGTTTGTCTTTGTGTGAAAGTGAAATGAGCCAAGCAATTCCTGACAACTTTGTCATGCTCAGGGAGGTGAAGTTAGTGTGGAAAATGGGTCCGTTCCAGGTCGTGTTTATTGCAGTCATGTTGCACAGATGATCAGATCTCATAAAGCCTGGTGAAGTGTTCCTATGTGTTTTTATCTTCCGAGATGTGCATCCCCATTGATAAAACGGAATACCTGGAACAGCACCACCGTATCAGAATCTCAAATCTCTTGCAAATGTTGTATGTAATATGTGATATACTGTATAGTCATATTTTTCAGCCAATTTATGTATTTTATACTGAGCTGCAGGCGAGAATGCAGCATTATGTGAAACTTCTTGTTTTGAACAGCACGAAGTTGTCAGTGTAATTCTTGTTAATAGCTATCCAATAAAAAATACATGATTGGTTGAAATTATATTGCTTCTCGTTGATGAATTTTGAATTCATGCCGAGTCCTTTTTGAAGAATGGCCTAGAATGTATTCAGTCATGTCAAATGTTCAGAACCTTGCAGATAGTAGCTTAGGTTCAGTCTGCAGCATCACAGTCAAAGGCCAAACATACCATGGAAGTCTCTCAATCACCAATGGGAATGGAGAAAAGCAGAATAGCACACAAATGAACGACTAGTTGAGATTGAGAACAAAAATGCAAACTTTATTGTTGAGAAGATTATTTTCATTCCAATCATAACAGGTCAACATTAGATCTAATCTATACAGATCAGTTCTGTGGTCGGGTTTGCACAGGCCTGGATTTGGGTTAGGCCGGATCCAGTCTGCCAGTCAATTAAATGCGTCCCACGGTGGATTTAGTAAGCTCGGCTGTCAACAAGTTACAGAATCTGCTGCTTTATAAAACACAGGCACATAAATTACCTCTGATGTCTGCTATTTGCGGTTGGTAAACGAACTAACGGCTAATGGTAACTAACAAGTAACGGTAACTACTGCGCTGATTCCATAATGCAATGCATCTGTCCTGAAGGGCTGTTCTCCTGTCCAATGGCAGTTACAATTTGGTTAGAATGTGCCTCCATCTACTATCTGTTACCGTAACCCATACAAGGCACTGTCATGTTGTAGTCTCCTTCTTGTTGTGAACACTCTTCATGTGCCTTCTTTGGGATTCAAGCGCTTTGAAGCGCATACCGCAATCAGTGCACACATATGGTCGTTCCTCATTGTGCATTGTCTGGTGCTTATTCAGGGAAGTTAACGTGGCAAAACATTTGTAGCATTCAGAACACATATACGGTCTCTCCCATGTGTGAACTCTCATATGCACTTTCAGGTTATCTCGTCTGTTAAAACCACGGTGGCAAACCGGGCAAGGAAATAGTTTGTCCCCTGTGTGAATCCTCCTATGCTTTGTCAGACAATCACTCGACCTGAAGCCTTTGCCACAGTCACTGCACCGATGGGGTCTTTCCCCTGTGTGAATCATCATATGTCTTTTCAGATTACTAGTCCAGTTGAAACATTGACCACATAAGTGACAAAAAATATTTTTCATGTGAGTTTGGAGATGGTCTATCAGAATTTCTTTGGACTCAAAGTGTTTTCCACAGACACCGCAAAGGCAATCTAGGTCTATATCCTCTGTGTGTTCTTGTGTATGTTTTATTAAAAAACTCACAGAGTAACATTTATTTCCACACACACCACACCAACAGGGAGTAGTAAGGCTTTGACTGTGTGGGTTCAGATGGGATGACTGTGGATTTCCTTCCTTTTTTCCAGATACCGGAGCTTTGGCTTGTTATTTTCTGTGCTTTCTTTGATTTGAGTGCTTTAAACCTAATCCAAGGTTATTTTTCCTCTTCATTGACACCTTCCCTGTATTCACTTGGGGTTGGAGAACAGTCTGGATTTACTGCAGAGAGGGGCTGAGAGTCACTCCTTAGTTCTAATACTATGTAGCCCTCTACATCAGGTTCAGCTTTGATCTGTTCCAATTAGGTGCTAGGTAGAGAGGCTCCCTGTTCATATTCCTCACTTTGGGTTTGGTAAAGATGTGAGGGCTGACATGAGTCCTCTTCCTGATCATAGTCACTTTTCACACGGTCATTTGACCTAATTATGAAGAAGTAATTATGAAACTCTTCCTCCTGACTGGTCCTGTGTTGCTCCTGTTGTTGCTCTTTAATCTATTTGGGCTCTGGGTCTTCTTGCCCCAGACTGGGGCTCCACTCCTGCTCACAGTGTTGCTGCTCAGGGGGAACCTCCTCTTCGAAGACAGTGAGAGAGAGCTGATGGAGGTCTGGAGAGAAGGAGAAACGATTAAACCAAAATATCAAAGCTGACATGATGAGAAAATAATTACATTTATATGAATGAAACATAATACAAAATATGTCTTTCAGCAAGACATGATGTGTTTCGTGCTCAAATTTAATAAAATAAGATTGCCAATGTCGCATAATATTAACGTAAACAGGTCAAACGTAATAGCTAGTGACAAACCTGTCCTATGTAATTGTATTTGGTGGTTTGAACACGATATCAAGCTGCCTCTGTAGACGGCCATTCTCCTATTTTGAACGATAAACTTCTTCCTGGTACTCTGCTATCGTTTTCGCAACAGCCCCAAATTTCTCCTCTGCGGCTGCTGTTAAACGCTGGTTGAGAAACACTCTCAACAACTGTATTTTAGCCATTTTAGAGAATCCAAGTAACCTACGAGGCTGGCTGGCTAGCTGGCTAGCTAGCTAGCTAGCGTGTTTGTCGGCGTTTTGGTAACCTTTCACCTTAGTTTTGGCCATGCACGAGCCTATCACATTTTGCACTGTCGCCACCTGCTGGGCTGGAACATAAAGTGTTGTCTTCGATGACTAATGATCTGTTAAGTGACGGTTGTACTACCCAATGATATTTCCACAAGGGGCGGGATGTAGTGTATTCTACGTTCTGAACACGTTGGAGGAGTCAGGAAGTTTAGTAACGATACATACATTTGTGGGAACCTTTGACACTGCGTTGTTTTGGTCTTTAAAACAAAAATGCCGTCTCTAAATGGGAAACCGGACGTCCTGTTTGTAAGTTATTTCATGAATATTGATATTTTGTTGTAGAATTGTTCTCAGCATGTTGTAATATTTCCGCGGCCTCCTCGGCTGTGTCGATTTGAATTCCCGACAATCCATATCTATCTGACAACATATCTAGATTATCGTTCCTTGAGATACTGTACAGGCTACTGTTTGTGAATTTACAGCCTCTCGTAGCCCTTTCTATCCTTCGAACAATGTTGCACTAGTTCTGAGAATAGTGTAACGTTTTTCGAAGGAGAGAAAAGTGTGTAAGGTTGTTCGAAGGAGAGGAGGCTACTGTTAGGCCTCCTGTTGACCGTTTTGCTGTGTTGGTGGTGGGCTTTTTCAGGAGGAAGATGACCTGCCTTATGAGGAGGAGATCATCAGGAATCCGTACTCGGTCAAGTGCTGGATGCGCTACATCGAATTCAAACAGAACGGCGCCAAGTCCATCCTCAACATGATCTATGAACGAGCTCTGAAAGAGCTACCTGGCAGGTAGAAGCAACGTTTCTACATCTAGCTAGATGCAGTGTTTCCCAATCATGGTCCTGGGGAACCAAAGGGGTGCCGTGCATAGTTTTGTTTTTGCCCAAAAATACACCCCCCTGGGTCCCCAGGGCCAGGATAGGAAAACACTGCTAAAGGTTCATGGAAAATACTGTAGTGTCCCAGACGTGTTCACAGACAGTTACTGTTGCACATATAGGGCCGGTGGAAGACTCCTCTCTAGTCTCTAACATGTAGGCTCACTTTTTGTGAACAGTCCCATCACAAGTCAGACTGTTGAATAAACTTCATTTGAACGTACTTTACCTGTTGTCTGCTGATTTTGTCCTAGTGTAGAAGGTAATCTGAGACAAAATATCCACAGAGGAGTGTTATTAACCCGACTTTCAGTATGCTGGTCTGTATGTCGGTTTGTATTTTCAATGCTGACACAATTTGCACAAGACTTACACAATATGTCAACAATGGCCGAGTTTAACAGACGCACAGACCAAACGTTGTCCCACGCAAACAGCTGGCAAATTTCAAAAGCGCTTCCAGCTGATTGCGAGGGAATGCGCTTTGGTCGACAACATTCGGTTACATTCGGCTATTGTTGACATATTGTGAGTTGTGAAATGCCGCAAAAAGTCAGGTAAACAACACTTTCCTGTGGTTACCCGATCTCCACTTCCTACCGCCAAAATAACCAACAGCATGGACGACCAGTAAAGTATCTTTAAATATCATTGTATTCAACATTTCAGACTGATATCCATGGAGCAACCATGGTAACAGTCTGATGTTTAGACAAATCTTAAACCTAGTCCTGGACTAAAAACCTTTGTCAATCAGTCTCTGGGAAACCGGCCCATAATCTAGGCTTATTTGAAAACCGTAGACTGGTTGTTATTGAATAGCATACCAGTGTCTGGGCTAGGTTTTTTTTGGCAATGCTAAATGTCATGACTGTGTGTTCACGGATTGTTCATACGTGACCTTGCAGTTACAAGTTATGGTACAACTATCTGAGAGAGAGACGGAAACAGGTCAAAGGGAAGTGCATCACGGAGCCAGCCTACGAGGAGATCAACAACTGCCATGAAAGAGCACTGGTTTTCATGCACAAGGTAGACTAATACTTATTAACCTACATTTCCTGTTGTCCGTCCATCCCCTATTAAGATAAAATACTCCCACAAACTCTGGGGAATATCATTGGCACTGGGTACCACTGTTAAGAGACAGACTATCACAGAGTGCATTTATGTGTGAGAGTATTTTCACTTGGAAGTAGATTTTGTGGTCTGAGATTGTAGGAACAGTATCCCACATAACTTGTTCTTCCCCTGGCTGTCCTAGATGCCGAGGATATGGCTGGACTACTGCCAGTTCCTGGTGTCTCAATGTAAGATCACCAGGAGCAGACGCACGTTTGACCGAGCACTCCGAGCCCTGCCCGTCACTCAGCACCCTCGCATCTGGCCCCTGTACCTCCGCTTTGCCCGGAACCTGCCCCTGCCTGAGACCGCCATCCGTGTCTATCGCAGGTACCTCAAGGTAAGGGGACATTTTGAGAAGATTTGCTCCTCTGTGATTGAGCTACTTTCAAAGCTGAAGCCTCTCTTTATGGAAGATGGTCACAGGATTAAAAAAATAATTGAAACAAATCAGAATTCAGATTAATAAACACTTTATTTATTTTCAACAATGGTGATAAGAATGTCTTTGGTATGAGATTATAACAACAACACATCCCATCAGAATCCTACAAGATATCACTTAACATAGAAGGTAGGCCTGAATTAGATGACAGTGCTACCAATAAATGTGTGAAACTGGATACTGCTGTGAAAGTAGGCTATATGCCGCTCACACGTGTGCATTGGCCCTTAGGCGTATGTAGACCTGATCTCCCACCTCCAGCTGTAGACTGACTGCATTACCCCTGTTATCTGCTGTATCAGTACTAGACTTGTGATCAGATGTGATAGCCATACACTCTCCATTCTTGAATAGGGATGTGTGGGAGGCTTCAGATCCTCCAGCATGAAAGAAGAAGCTGAAGTAGTAGACCCTTCTTACAGGGGCTGTAAACACTCCATAGGCTCTGCCAATGTTAGTGATGACCTTGCTGTAGGTCAGGGGAGTTTCTTGGCTGAAGGGCCCTATTTTTCCAGTCTCTCCCAGGACAGTGGAGAAGAGCACCTTTATCTTCTCTTTATTTCTCCGTTCCTCAAGCTGGCTCACACTGACTTTTAGCTTGGTTTCCATGGCTCCTAGTTTTTCCACCGTGGTTTGCAGTTTTTCCACCGTGGTTTGCAGTTTCTCCTCCACGACTCCGAATTCTGTAATCAGGGTCGACATGTAGCAGGAGTTCTGTAGTTCTGTAGCACATGCCACCTCATGTTCAGTCATGGGGGTGTCCTGCTGTGCCACAGACAGACAGCCGCACAGGGACACCAGCAGAAATACAGTATTCTTCATTCTTCACCTGGGTTCTGATACCTCTCTGAGTAACCTGGATTGGTTCTGAGTAGGCCTAACCTGTTTTGATTCCAGAGTTTTCTCTGCTTATTTTTATACAGCCAGGTTTGACACGATCCAGTTCACTGGAAGTTAGTCCTTGTATTGTTGGTTTTATAGTTATTTATTCAACCGTATAGTCCATAAGTCAGACCCCCACATTTGATCTGTCGGTACCATCTGGGGCCACAATGTCTCAGTGATTTTGTACCTAGAGTGGGCTGTTCTGGCTTGGACAAAGCTTACTTACTGGCCGTGTCCTTAGATTTGCATGATGTGGGATATTGTGCAGCAATGGTAGCTTTGTGTGTGCTATCTACAAATCATATATCATTAGAAATCTGAAACATTTTAGGAAAATGTGGGTCAAGAGACCTCTGACCTCTAGGGTTCATATTAGAATGACCTGTATACATTACCCTGATAACCCTAGAGATGTATTTAGTCCTTGTAATTATTTGAAGGACACGGACAGTACAATATACATGGGTTCAATACATTTTCTCTCTGCTTAATACGTTTTCTAGTCTTCTACACAAGCAGCAGTGTGGTATTCCAGAATTATTACATACATGGTTGATTAAGAAAGCTACATTTATATATTGGTTGTCAAGTACATTTTACCGTGCCAAAAGTCTATATTTCTCAAAATGATGACGTTATTTCTGGAACAGCCACATGGTTTTGACTCTCTCCCTCTCTTTCTCTGCAGCTGTCCCCAGAGAATGCAGAGGAGTACATAGATTACCTGCATTCCTGCGGTAAGCTGGATGAAGCTGCAGTGCGTCTGGCAGCCGTTGTCAACGATGAGAGTTTTGTGTCCAAGGAGGGCAAGTCTAACTACCAGGTAAGGCCACGTCTGGCTCATCCTCCTTATCCCCATGTTGTAGTGTGGTTAATATCTAACGTTATCCCCATGTTGTAGTGTGGTTGATATCTAACGTTATCCCCATGTTGTAGTGTGGTTGATATCTAACGTTATCCCCATGTTGTTGTGTGGTTGATATCTAACATTATCCCCATGTTGTTGTGTGGTTGATATCTAACGTTATCCCCATGTTGTTGTGTGGTTGATATCTAACGTTATCCCCATGTTGTAGTGTGGTTGATATCTAACGTTATCCCCATGTTGTATGGTTAATATCTAACAGCTATGGCACGAGCTGTGTGACCTGATCTCTCAGAACCCAGACAAGGTGAACTCTCTGAATGTTGGGGCCATCATCCGTGGAGGCCTCACTCGCTTCACAGACCAGCTGGGCAAACTCTGGTGCTCCCTGGCTGACTACTACATCCGCAGTGGACATTTTGAAAAGGTACTGGTCTGGATTGATGCGTCCCAAATGGCACCCTATTCTCTTTGTAGTGCACTACTTTTGACCAGAGCCCTATAGACAATGTGGTCTTTATAGTCCACTTTTGACTTTGTCGTCATGCATCAGGGTCATTAGAAGTGATGGAGGATTATAGGGTAACTCACCACCATAACGTTGTCATAATATATATTTGACAAGTTTTGACTAGCTATCATGCATGTTATGAAACTTTACGACGTCGTTATGTAGTTCAAGTAAAGTGTTACCAAATATATTCAGCGTTTTTGGGATGCACACACACACAGACTAATTTGAGTGCTTGTGTGTTGTGGCCCACCAGGCTCGTGATGTGTATGAGGAGGCCATCTTGACGGTGGTGACGGTGAGAGATTTCACCCAGGTGTTCGACAGCTACGCCCAGTTTGAGGAGAGCATGATCGCTGCCAAGATGGAGACTACCTCCGAGCTGGGGAAAGATGAAGAAGGTGGGTGCATCTCAATAGTCTAAAGGTCTCACTCTCCTCGTCTCCTGCTCGGATCTCAAATAACTGTATTAAGGGAAATCGATTCCTGGCCTAGGCATCCATGTTACTGTTTTCCCAATCCTGGCTGCGACTGAGTAAAAAATCAAACTAAATCAAATGTTATTCGTCACATACACAGTTTACAGCCGGTATAAAAGGTGCAGCGAAATGCTTGTGCGCTAGTTCCTTCAACATAACACAACATGAATGTAACTGAAGGAAAGTAGTCTAGGGAAGCAATCCCTTTTAGAGTATTGAGATGCACCCAGTGTGTCACAGCCGTAAGTGAATGCTTTGCCGTCATGCTCAACTTGTTTTCCCTCTCAGAGGACATAGACCTGGAGCTGCGTCTGGCCCGCTTTGAGCAGCTGATCGCCCGCAGGCCCCTCCTGCTGAACAGTGTGCTGCTGAGACAGAACCCCCACAACGTCCACGAGTGGCATAAGAGGGTCAAACTGTACGAGGGGAAACCACGACAGGTAGCAGAAGACACCAGAAGTGGGCATGTAGTAGGAGTGCTGATCCAGGATCAATTTCACCTTTTAGATACTGAATGTGATTTTATATGAACAGATGGGACCAGATCCTAGATCAGCACTCCTACTCTGAGACCCTTTGTGGATACAGGCCCTGAGCTCTTAGCCCAAGTCTGACTCTGTGCCATCTTTCTGGCTCTGTCTCTAATACCCATTTTATACTACTGAACCGAGGTGTACTGCGCTGGCCTGGTTCCGCATCCACTGTTGTAGCTGGAACCGTGATGTGAAATGAAAATATCCGAGCCAGCGCAGTACGGTTCAGGCCGGCATGATAATGTGAAAGGGTTTGAGAAAGAATCCTGGGAAAACATTTCTTTACCGAGCTAGTTTACATCTGTATTATTGGTAGAGAGTAGCGATTTAATACATGTTTACAGATTTCACATTTAACATTGTTTCTTAGTCTTTCTAGCCGGCAATAGGTACCTTGCATGCTCTTCCTCACATACATGTACAGTGTATAGAATGTGTGTCGTAACCTCTCTTTCAGATCATCAACACCTACACAGAGGCAGTTCAGACTGTGGACCCTATGAAGGCTACAGGGAAACCCAGCTCTCTCTGGGTCTCCTTCGCCAAGTTCTACGAGGAGAACGAGCAGCTAGACGACGTGAGTCTCAAACTAAGGTTCCCCCATCACGTCTCAAACTAAGGTTCTCCATCATGTCTCAAACTAAGGTTCCCCCATCACGTCTCAAACTAAGGTTTCCCCATCACGTCTCAAACTAAGGTTTCCCCATCACGTCTCAAACTAAGGTTTCCCCATCACGTCTCAAACTAAGGTTTCCCCATCACGTCTCAAACTAAGGTTTCCCCATCACGTCTCAAACTAAGGTTTCCCCATCACGTCTCAAACTAAGGTTTCCCCATCACGTCTCAAACTAAGGTTTCCCCATCACGTCTCAAACTAAGGTTTCCCCATCACGTCTCAAACTAAGGTTCCCCCATCACACGTGGGTTGAAATCGTATTTTAAATCTTTCAAATACTTAGTGTTCATTTGAGCATGCCTGGCGTGCCAGATGGGTAGAATTGGCTCTTTTGGGATTATTCCATTGGTTCCATTGCAAGCTCGCCAAGCAAGCTCAATCAAGGCCAGGTTTTCTCCCTACTTAGTGTAACAACAACATAGATTTACTCCTTGAACCCAAGAAGTTAAGTTAGATATTTATTTTTGTAATGTTCTTTTTCCACTTTTCCCCACCATCAGGCACGGACCATCTTTGAGAAGGCCACCAAGGTGAACTACAAGCAGGTTGACGACCTGGCTGGCGTGTGGTGTGAATACGGAGAGATGGAGCTACGCCATGAGAACTACGAACAGGCGCTACGTATACTGAGGGTGAGAAGGAGACACAGGCACAACAAATACTGACCCACTATCTGCCACACACTCCAAAGACACTTACATCTTTTACTTTTCTGTCATCCTGAATGATTTTTAATGCGCTTACAACTGCTAGACATTTCTGTGTGGGCGGCTGACCTGTACTTGCGTTTTTAATTTATCTATTTAATAACTTCAATCAATCAATGAATACCCTCATCTAATCTCAAATTCTGTGATGCAGACTGCTCGTCTCAGGGTTTCAAATATTCTGTCTATAGATGCTAATTATTTATGTATTTTTATTTTACCCTTATTTTACCAGTTAGGTTGACTGAACACATTCTCATTTACAGCAACGATCTGGGGAATAGTTACGGGGGGATGAAAAAATACTGGATGCATGTCTGTGTAAATATCCCTTGACTTTCTCTCTTTCCAAATGTGTAGAAAGCAACTGCCATCCCGTCCAAAAGGGCAGAGTACTTTGACGTGTCAGAGCCAGTGCAGAACAGAGTGTACAAGTCTCTGAAGGTCTGGTCCATGTTGGCTGACCTGGAGGAGAGTATGGGAACCTTCCAGGTACTTTCTTCGTGTTTCCCTCTACTGTGTCTGTCTTCGTTGTGTTGCATTGGTTTAGAAAGGAAAATGAAGGTAGCTTTGATGCAACACATCAGGCAGCCCAAATCGGATCTTTTGCCCCATTATTGGCAAAAGATCTGATCTTATTGGTCAAAATATTAGAATTGGGCTGACTGTGTATACGCAGCCTAATAATAGTCAACCAACATTTCGGCAGCAAGCAGCCTTCATCATGGTTTCTGGATTGGAATGATTAACATTGTTTCGGTTTACACGGTTGGTGTATTCCATGAGCTCTTCTTCTCTCAGATGAAATCTTGTTAGAATAGGAGAAACTGAAAATGCGTTTTGTGCATAGTGATTACCTAGTTTAAGGGACCAAACAATGAAACAACCAAAACATGTAACAACAACGACCATACGATGTAACTAACGACCCTACCTTTTGTCTTGGTCGTTTTTTCCCCGTCAGTCCACCAAGGCGGTGTACGACCGCATCATTGACCTGCGCATTGCCACGCCCCAGATAATCATCAACTACGCCATGTTCCTGGAGGAGCACAACTACTTTGAGGAGAGTTTCAAGGTGACACCACCCACCTGCCCTGCTGAACACATCTCACTAGCCTGGTCCCAGTTCTGTTGTGCTGTCTTGACAACTCTTATGGTCATTGTCACGATGCCTGAACTGGGACCAGTCTTAACATTTCACAGCCTAGCATAACAACAGTAACTCATACTGCATTCAAACTGTTACTTTATAACTGGGTCATGTTCGGGGCCGAGTGCCCTACTGAACACGACCCTGACCATGCCTTCACCCTTAAAACTACAGCATTTTGATCAGTTGTAAATCCCTGTTGCTGACGGTCTCCATGCGCTCTCTGCAGGCGTACGAGCGTGGCATCGCCCTCTTCAGGTGGCCCAACGTCTATGACATCTGGAACACGTACCTTACCAAGTTCATCGACCGCTACGGGGGCACGAAGCTGGAGAGGGCCCGGGACCTGTTTGAGCAGGCGCTGGACGGCTGTCCAGCCAAGTTCGCCAAGAGTAAGGGACATTGTTGTCTACGTGACTTCTGTATTTCTTATGCATGTTTGTGACGTGTTGCATGTCTGTCTAAGCTGACATGCTGTACGATGCAAAAATAATTTTCAGACGGATACAGTAAAGTCATCGTCATCATGGTTGCTTTGTAGCCACTGAGAAGCACCAAGGAAAATACTATCCTTTTCACACTACCAAGCCAAACTGGACTGTATTGTGCTGGCCTGGTTACCCATCCACCACAGTTGCTGGAACCGTGCTGGGAAGGACAGATGTTAAAAGACCATGACCGAGCTCAGTACGGTTCAGGTTGGCATTATAGTATGAAAAGGGTGTTCAAGGATCTTTCAGCCTCAGTTAGTTTTTATAATCAGTTTGCTGCTGGTTTCTATTTGTAATAAGGGCCTCTTATTGATGTGGTACTATCCCCCCCAGCTACAGGAATGACGAGCGATACGTGAACTATTTTCTGTTGTGATTGACAGCCATATACCTGCTGTACGCCAAACTGGAGGAGGAGTTTGGGTTGGCGCGTCACGCAATGGCGGTGTACGAGAGAGCCACGCAGGCGGTGGACAAAACGGAGAGGCATCACATGTTCAACATCTACATCAAGAGGGCTGCAGAGATCTACGGAGTTACCTACACCAGAGCTATCTACCAGAAAGCCATCGAGGTAAGAGGCTCATATTGAGATGCACCTGTGTGTGGATGTGTGCATCTCAATAGTCTAAATCAGGGGCCCGCGAGGGGCGTCCAATCCGGTCCGCGGGTGGTTTGAGTAAAAAAACTAAAATATATATACAGTGCCTTCGGAAAGTATTCAGACCCTTGACTTTTTCCACATTTTGTTACGTTACAGCCTTATTCTTAAATGGATTAAATTGTTTTTTCCCCCTCAATCTACACACAATACCCCATAATGACAAAGCATAAACCGGTTTTTATCAATCTTTGCACATAAAAAAAGAGAAGACAAAAAACGGAATCACATTTACATAAGTATTCAGACCCTTTACTCAGTACTTTGTTGAAGCACCTTTGGCAGCGATTACAGCCTAGTCCTCTTGGGTATGACGCTACAAGCTTGGCACACCTGTATTTGGGGAGTTTCTCCCATTCTTCTCTGCAGATCCTCTCAAGCTCTGTCAGGTTGGATGAGGAGCGTTGCTGCACAGCTATTTTCAGGTCTTTCAAGAGATGGTCGAATGGGTTCGGGCTCTGGCTGGGCCACTCAAGGACATTCAGAGACTTGTCCCAAAGCAACTCCTGCGTTGTCTTGGCTGTGTGCTTAGGGTCGTTGTCCTGTTGGAAGGTGAACCTTCGCCCCAGTCAAGGATCTCTCTGTACTTTGCTCCGTTCATCTTTCCCTCGATCCTGACTAGTCTCCCAGTCCCTGCCACTGAAAAACACTCCCACAGCATGATGCTGCCTCCACCATGCTTCACCGTAGGGAAGGTGCCAGGTTTCCTCCAGATGTGACGCTTGGCATTCAGGCCAAAGACTTGAATCTTGGTTTCATCAGACCAGAGAATCTTGGTCTGATGGTCTGAGAGTCTTTAGGTGCCTTTTGGCAAACTCCAAGCGGGCTGTCATGTGCCTTTTACTGTGGAGTGTCTTCTGTCTGGTCACTCTACCATAATGGCCTGATAGGTGGAGTGCTGCAGAGATGGTTGTCCTTCTGGAAAGTTCTCCCATCTCCACAGAGGAACTTTAGAGCTCTGTCAGAGTGACCATCGGGTTCTTGATCACCTCCCTGACCAAGGCCCTTCTCCCCCGATTGCTCAGTTTGGCCTGGCAGCCAGCTCTAGGAAGATCCTTGGTGGCTCCAAACTTCTTCCATTTAAGAATGATGGAGTCCACTGTGTTCTTGGGGACCTTCAATGCTACATAAATGTTTTGGTACCCTTCCCCAGACCTGTGCCTCGACACAATCCTGTCTCGGAACTCTACGGATAATTCCTTCGACCTCATGGCTTGGTTTTTGCTCTGACATGCATTGTCAACTGTGGGACCTTATATAGATAGGTGTGTGCCTTTCCAAATAATTTCCATTCAATTGAATTTACCACAGGTGGACCTCAATCAAGTTGTAGAAACATCTCAAGGATGATCAATTGAAACAGGATGCACCTGAGCTCAATTTCAAGTCTCATAGCAAGAGGTCTGAATAGTTATGTAAATAAGGTATTTCTGTTTTTATTTGTCATAATTTAGCAAACATTTTAAAAAATCGGTTTTCGCTTTGTCATTATGGGGTATTGTGTGTAGATTACTGAGAATTTTTCAAACATTTAATCCATTTTAGAATAAGGCTGTAACGTAGCAAAATGTGGAAAAGGTCAAGGGGCTTGAATACTTTCCGAAGGCACTGCATATATATATATATATATATATATATATATATATATATATATATATATTACTTGGAAATGTCCTTGTTTTCAAAAGAAAAGGAATTTTTTCATCCATTAAAATAACATCAAATTGATCAGAAATACAGTGTGGACATTGTTAATGTTGTAAATGGCTATTGTAGCTGGAAACGGCTGATTTGTAATTGAATATCTACCTAGGCGTACAGAGGCCCATTATCAGCAACCATCAGTCCTGTGTTCCAATGGTACGTTGTGTTTGATAATCCAAGTTTATCATTTTAAAAGGCTAATTGATCATTAGAAAGCCCTTTTGCAATTATGTTAGCACAGCTGAAAACTGTTGTGCTGATTAAAGAAGCAATAAAACTGGCCTTCTTGAGACTAGTTGAGTATCTGGAGCATCAGCAATTGTGGGTTCGATTTACAGGCTCAAAATGGCCAGAAACAAATAACTTTCTTCTCAAACTCGTCAGTCTATTCTTGTTCTGAGAAATTAAGGCTATTCCATGCGAGAAATTGCCAAGGAACTCAAGATCTCATACAACGCTGTGTAATACTCCCTTCACAGAACAGCACAAACTGGCTCTAACCAGAATAGAAAGAGGAGTGGGAGGCCCCGGTGCACAACTGAGCAAGAGGACAAATACATTAGTGTCTAGTTTGAGAAACAGACGCCTCACTGGTCCTCAACTGCCAGCTTCATTAAATAGTACCCGCAAAACACCAGTCTCAACGTCAACAGTGAAGATGTGACTCCGGGATGCTGACCTTCTAGGCAGTGTTGCAAAGAAAAAGCCATATCTCAGACTGGCCAATAAAAAAGAAAATATTAAGATGGGCAAAAGAACACAGACACTGGACAGAGGAAGATTGGAAAAAAGTGTTATGGACAGACGAATCGAAGTTTGAGGTGTTCGGATCACAAAGAAGAACATTTGTGAGACGCAGACCAAATGAAAAGATGCTGGAGGAGTGCTTGATGCCATCTGTCAAGCATGGTGGAGGCAATGTGATGGTCTGGGGGTGCTTTGGTGGTGGTAAAGTGGGATATTTGTACAGGGTAAAAGTGATCTTGAAGAAGGAAGGATATCACTCCATTTTGCAATGCCATGCCATACCCTGTGGACGGCGCTTGATTGGAGCCAATTTCCTCCTACAACAGGACAGTGACCCAAAGCACAGCTCCGAACTATTTAGGGAAGAAGCAGTCAGCTGGTATTCTGTCTATAATGGAGTGAGCAGCACAGTCACCGGATCTCAAACCTATTGAGCTGTTGTGGGAGCAGCTTGACCGTATGGTACGTAAGAAGTACCCATCAAGCCAATCCAACTTTTGGGAGGTGCTTCAGGAAGCATGGGGTGAAATCTCTTCAGATTACCTCAACAAATTGACAACTAGAATGCCAAAGGTCTGCAAGGCTGTAATTGCTGCAAATGGAGGATTCTTTGACGAAAGCAAAGTTTGAAGGACACAATTATTATTTCAATTAAATCATTATTCCTAACCTTGTCAATGACTACATTTCCTATGCATTTTGCTATATTTCCTATTCTAACTCATTTAATGTATGTTTTCATGGAAAACAAGGACATTTCTAAGTGACCCCAAACATTTGAACGGCAGTTATGTGTGTGTGTGTGTGTATATGTATATATATATATATATATATATATATATATATATATATATATATATATATATATATATATATATATATATATATATATATATATATGGTGTGGGGTGGCATTTCTTTGGGGGGCCGCACAGCCCTCCATGTGCTCGCCAGAGGTAGCCTGACTGCCATTAGGTACCGAGATGAGATCCTCAGACCACTTGTGAGACCATATGCTGGTGCGGTTGGCCCTGGGTTCCTCCTAATGCAAGACAATGCTAGACCTCATGTGGCTGGAGTGTGTCAGCAGTTCCTGCAAGAGGAAGGCATTGATGCTATGGACTGGCCCGCCCGTTCCCCAGACCTGAATCCAATTGAGCACATCTGGGACATCATGTCTCGCTCCATCCACCAACGCCACGTTGCACCACAGACTGTCTAGGAGTTGGCGGATGCTTTAGTCCAGGTCTGGAAGGAGATCCCTCAGGAGACCATCCGCCACCTCATCAGGAGCATGCCCAGGCGTTGTAGGGAGGTCATACAGGCACGTGGAGGCCACACACACTACTGAGCCTCATTTTGACTTGTTTTAAGGACATTACATCAAAGTTGGATCAGCCTGTAGTGTGGTTTTCCACTTTAATTTTGAGGGTGACTCCAAATCCAGACCTCCATGGGTTGATACATTTGATTTCCATTGATAATTTTTGTGTGATTTTGTTGTCAGCACATTCAACTATGTAAAGAAAAAAGTATTTAATAAGATTATTTCATTCATTCAGATCTAGGATGTGTTATTTTAGTGTTCCCTTAATTTTTTTGAGCAGTGTATATTATATATAATAATTATTATTTATTTTTTTACTGGGTGGGAAACAAACTCAATATACTTTAAAATGACTAAAACCAAATAGAAACGGTGTAAAAATTATAAGGGACCTACATTCATCTCCAGCTCACTAATAATCACCTAAATTAAAGCTAGATGGATATTGGACAATTCTTTGCTAATTCTAACGGCGAGGAAATACAACACATTTTCAGTGCGGCCCTCCGGACCTCGTTGAAGAACGAATGCAGCCCCTGTGTCAAAATGAGTTTGACACTCCTAAATGAATCATGTGATTTTTATTTATTGAGATGGTGTATATGGTTATGCAATTAATATATTCCAATATATAATATCATATGTTTTCTTCCAGGTGCTTCCAGACGAACACTCCAGGGACATGTGCCTGCGCTTCGCTGACATGGAGAGCAAACTGGGCGAGATCGACCGGGCCAGAGCCATCTACTCCTACTGCTCCCAGATCTGTGACCCCAGGGTGAGCCCTCACACTCTGACCCATGGTCCTGTTCATTAGTGCATACTAGAGCTGGGGAATATGGACAAAAATCCGTATTGGCGGCAGGTAACTTAGTGGGTAAGAGCGTTGTGCCAGTACCCGAAAGGTCGCTGGTTCTAATCCCCGAGCCGACTAGGTGAAAAATCTGTCGATGTGCCCTTGAGCAAGGCACTTAACCCTAATTGCTTCTGTAAGTCGCTCTGGATAAGAGCGTCTGCTAAATGACTAAAATGTAATGTAAAAATGTATTGCAAAAAATTGCCTGAATTGATGCGATAAACAATAAGAGCGATACATTTATAACATTTTAATGTGCTACCACTAGTTTGATGGTTGTAGCCATCAATTGTCCCATTAACAATCACTCAGCAAACGTATTTCATTTCAAACTTCACAGGCTACTTATTGTAATTAATGATATAAGCAAAATGCCTGCGATAAGTTATTGGAATGGTCGGTGTCGATCATTTCTGGTTTATCGTCCCAGCTGTAACGCACACTGTAGGAAAACGTTATTGAACGGAAAACGAGCTGTTCTTATTGGACAATCCACGTAGTCCTTCCCTGTTTCAGTTCGTTTTCCTCAATTTGGTGGAAACACAGGTTCGTGTTCAGTAGCGATAAAACGTTTTACTCCCTGTGTGTGTGTGTGTTTGCTTCAGATGACGGCCACGTTCTGGCAGACATGGAAGGAGTTTGAGATCCGCCACGGGAACGAAGACACGATCCGTGAGATGCTGAGGATCAAGCGCAGCGTCCAGGCCACGTACAACACACAGGTCAACTTCATGTCCTCACAGATGATGAAGGCCACTACCAACGCCACCGGCACCAGTAAGAACGTACACACGCGCATGCATACAAACACACACACACACACACACCTTCCCACACCTTCGGTCTCTAATGATGACACACAACCTTGTTATCAAGCATGATATGTTTTTCCTATAAAAGATTGATTAATCTCCCATGTTGATTCGAACATGATTTTGAAGTGTCGTGCTTACAGCTGTAGATGTTTTTCATGAAAAACACAATCCAGATGGGGGTAGGTTAGGGCTAATTCAGGGTTAGGGTGTACCTCTGTATCTAACGCTCTTCTTCTATGTGTGTGCAGTCTCAGACCTTGCCCCGGGCCAGATGGGGCTGGATGATATGAAGCTGTTGGAGCAGCAGGCCCAACAGCTGGCCGCCGAGGCTGAACAGGACAAACCCAAACTCAAAGAGAAGATCCTCTTCGTCAGGTCTGTCATTCACCCATCCACCCACACATTTAGCATCCTTTCCACTGACCTCTGAAAAACCCAACTGCAGACCAGGGCCCGAATCCACAAAGCGTCTCAGAATAGGAGTACTGATGTAGGATTTTAAATCATAATGAATAAGATGATATGGACAGATCCTAGATCAGCACTCCTGCTTTGAGACGCTTTGTGGATACGGGCCCAGGAAGTGGCCAGCCATTTAATATAAACACAACGATGCAGAAATACTGGTCTTAACCACTGTGTATCATTGTGTATCTGTTTGTTTAGGAGTGACACGTCTCGCAGCGAGCTGGCTGAACTGGCCAAACAAGCCAACCCTGATGAGATTGATATTGATGATGAGGATGGTGATGGTGATGATGAAGACCAGGGCCCAGAGGGTAAGTTACAACACCACCGGGGGGGGGGGAGCAACGCTATAGAAGATTCACATAGAAATGGACTGTGTAGATACAGAAGGTTATTCTGTCATAGAATATAGAAACATTGCCAACTCTATACATTACATTTCTATCTGCAATGTTTTGAATGTTTCACTTGATTGAATATGTTCCAGCTGTTTTCTTGAAAATCCTAATAATAATAAATACAAAATAAATATCTATACAGTACCAGTCAAAAGTTTGGACACACCTACTCATTCAAGGGTTTTTCTTTATTTTCACTATTTCCTACATTGTAGAATAATAGTGAAGACATCAAAACTATGAAATAACACATGGAATCATGTAGTAACCAAAAACGTGTTAAATATATTTTATATTCTTCAAATAGCCACCCTTTGCTTTGATGACAGCTTTGCACACTCTTGGCATTCTCTCGACAAGCTTCACCAGGAATGCTTTTCCAACAGTCTTGAAGGAGTTCCCACATATGCTGAACACTTGTTGGCTGCTTTTCCTTCACTCTGCGGTCCGACTCATCCCAAACCATCTAAATTGGGTTGAGGTCGGGGGATTGTGGAGGCCAGGTCATCTGATGCAGAACTCAATCACTCTCCTTCTTGGTAAAATAGCCCTTACACAGCCTGGAGGTGTGTTGGGTCATTGTCCTGTTGAAAAATAAATGATAGTCCCACTAAGCCCAAACCAGATGGGATGGCGTATCGCTGCAGAATGCTGTGGTAGCCTTGCTGGTTAAGTGTGCCTTGAATTCTAAATAAATCACAGACAGTGTCACCAGCAAAGCACCCCCACACCATAACACCACCTCCTCCATGCTTTACGGTGGGAACTACACATGCAGAGATAATCCGTTCACCCACACCACGTCTCACAAAGACACAGCGGTTGGAACCAAAAACTCCAGACCAAAGGATAAATTTCCACCAGTCTAATGTCCATTGCTCGTGTTTCTTGGCCCAAGCAGGTCTCTTCTTATTTTTGGTGTCCTTTAGTAGTGGTTTCTTTGCAGCAATTCGACCATGAAGGCCTGATTCACACAGTCCCCTCTGAACAGTTGATGTTGAGATGTGTCTGTGACTTGAACTCTGAAGCATTTATTTGGGCTGCAATTTCTGAGGCTGGTAACTCTAATGAACTTATCCTCTGCAGCAGAGGTAACTCTGGGTCTTCCATTCCTGTGGCGGTCCTCATGAGAGCCAGCTTCATCATAGCGCTTGATGGTTTTTGCGACTGCACTTGAAGAAACTTTCAAAGTTCTTGAAATGTTCCATATTGACTGACCTTCATGTCTTAAAGTAATGATGGACTGTTGTTTCTCTTTGCTTATTTGAGCTGTTCTTGCCATAATATGGACTTGGTCTTTTACCATAGGGCTATCTTCTGTATACCCCCCCTACCTTGTCACAACACAACTGATTGGCTCAAATGCATTAAGAAGGAAAGAAATTCCACAAATTAGCTTTTTAAGAAGGCACACCTGTTAATTGAAATGCATTCCAGGTGATTTACCTCATGAAGCTGGTTGAGAGAATGCCAAGTTTGCAAAGCTGTCATCAAGGCAAAGGGTGGCTATTTTAAGAATCTCAAATTGTTAAAATATATTTTGATTTTTTAATAGATTTTTGGTTACTACATGATTCCATATGTGTTATTTCATAGTTTTGATGTCTTCACTATTATTCTACAATATAAAAAAAATTGTAAAAATAAAGACAAACCCTTGAATGTGTCCAAACTTTTGACTGGTAGTGTGTGTGTGTATATATATATACAGTGGGGAGAACAAGTATTTGATACACTTCCGATTTTGCAGGTTTTCCTACTTTCAAAGCATGTAGAGGTCTGTAATTTTTATCATAGGTACACGTCAAATGTGAGAGATGGAATCTAAAACAAAAATACTTAAAATCACATTGTATGATTTTTAAGTAATTCATTTGCATTTTATTGCATGACATAAGTATTTGATACATCAGAAAAGCAGAACTTAATATTTGGTACAGAAACCTTTGTTTGCAATTACAGAGATCATAAATTTCCCGTAGGTCTTGACCAGGTTTGCACACACTGCAGCAGGGATTTTGGCCCACTCCTCCATACAGACCTTCTCCAGATCCTTCAGGTTTCGGGGCTGTCGCTGGGCAATACGGACTTTCAGCTCCCTCCAAAGATGTTCTATTGGGTTCAGGTCTGAAGACTGGCTAGGCCACTCCAGGACCTTGAGATGCTTCTTACGGAGCCACTCCTTAGTTGCCCTGGCTGTGTGTTTCGGGTCGTTGTCATGCTGGAAGACCCAGCCACGACCCATCTTCAATGCTCTTACTGAGGGAAGGAGGTTGTTGGCCAAGATCTCGCGATACATGGACCCATCCATCCTTCCCTCAATACGGTGCAGTCGTCCTGTCCCCTTTGCAGAAAAGCATCCCCAAAGAATGATGTTTCCACCTCCATGCTTCACGGTTGGGATGGTGTTCTTGGGGTTGTACTCATCCTTCTTCTTCCTCCAAACACGGCGAGTGGAGTTTAGACCAAAAAGCTCTATTTTTGTCTCATCAGACCACATGACCTTCTCCCATTCCTCCTCTGGATCATCCAGATGGTCATTGGCAAACTTCAGACGGGCCTGGACATGCGCTGACTTGAGCAGGGGGACCTTGCGTGCGCTGCTGGATTTTAATCCATGACGGCGTAGTGTGTTACTAATGGTTTTCTTTGAGACTGTGGTCCCAGCTCTCTTCAGGTCATTGACCAGGTCCTGCCATGTAATTCTGGGCTGATCCCTCACCTTTCTCATGATCATTGATGTCCCACGAGGTGAGATCTTGCATGGAGCCCCAGACCGAGGGTGATTGACCGTCATCTTGAACTTCTTCCATTTTCTAATAATTGCACCAACAGTTGTTGCCTTCTCACCAAGCTGCTTGCCTATTGTCCTGTAGTCCATCCCAGCCTTGTGCAGGTCTACAATTGTATCCCTGATGTCCTTACACAGCTCTCTGGTCTTGGCCATTGTGGAGAGGTTGGAGTCTGTTTGATTGAGTGTGTGGACAGGTGTCTTTTATACAGGTAACGAGTTCAAACAGGTGCAGTTAATACAGGTAATGAGTGGAGAACAGGAGGGCTTCTTAAAGAAAAACTAACAGGTCTGTGAGAGCCGGAATTCTTACTGGTTGGTAGGTGATCAAATACTTATGTCATGCAATACAATGCAAATGAATTACTTAAAAATCATACAATGTGATTTTCTGGATTTTTGTTTTAGATTACGTCTCTCACAGTTGAAGTGTACCTATGATAAAAATTACAGACCTCTACATGCTTTGTAAGTAGGAAAACCTGCAAAATCGGCAGTGTATCAAATACTTGTTCTCCCCACTGTATATATATACACACACACACAAAGGTATGTGGACACCCCTTCAAATTAGTGGATTTGGTTATTTCAGCCACACCCGTTGCTGACAGGTGTATAAAATCAAGCATACAGCCATGCAATCTCCATAGACAAACTTTGGCAGTAGAATGGCTTTACTGAAAATCTCTGACTTTCAACGTGACACTGTCATAGGATGCCACCTTTCCAACAAGTCAGTTTGTCAAATTTCTGCCCAGCTAGAGCTGCCCGTTCAATTGTAAGTGCTGTTATTGTGAAGTGGAATCGTCTAGAAGCAACAACGGCTCAGCCGCAAAGTGCTAGGCCACACAAGCACACAGAACGGGACCGCCAAGTGCTGATGCGTGTAGCGCTTAAAAATGTGTCTGTCCTCAGTTGCAACACTCACTACCGAGTTCCAAACTGCCTCTGGAAGCAACGTCAGCACAAGAACTCTTTGTCGGGAGCTTAATGATCACCATTTTCAATGCCAAGCGTCGGCTGGAGTGGTGTAAAGCTCGCCGCCATTGAACTCTGGAGCAGTGGAAATGCATTCTCTGGAGTGATGAATCACGCTTCACCATTTGGCAGTTCGACGGACTAATCTGGGTTTGGCGGGTGCCAGGAGAACGCTACCTGCCCCAATGCATAGTGCCAACTGTAAAGGTTGGTGGAGGAGGAATAATGGTCTGGGGCTGTTTTTCATGGTTCGGGCTAGGCCCCTTGGTTCCAGTGAAGGGAAATCTTAACACTACAGCATACAATGACATTCTAGACAATTCTGTGCTTCCAATGTTGTGTCAACAGTTTGGGGAAGGCCCTTTCCTGTTTCAGCATTACAATGCCCTCGTGCACATAGCAAGGTCCATACAGAAATGGTTTGTCGAGATCGGTGTGGAAGCACTTGACTGGCCTGCACAGAGCCCTGACCTCAACCCCATCGAACACCTTTGGGATTAATTGGAACAGCGACTGCGAGCCAGGCCTAATCGCCCAACATCAGTGTTCGCAGCAATGTTCCAACATCTAGTGGAGAGCCTTCCCAGAAGAGTAGAGGCTGTTATAGCAGCAGAGGGGGGACCCACTCCATATTAATGCCCACGATTTTGGAATGAGATGTTTGACGAGCCGGTGTCCACATACTTTGAGAGAGCGAGAGATGCCTTGCAGCACAGCATGATGGCTGCAACAAGCCTGTGACCTGTTTACTTAGAGTGGTGTCTGTGTCCAAAATGGCACCCTATCCCCTATATAGTGCACTACTTTTGAACTGGTCAAAGGTGGATAGGGGGCCATTTGAGACGCAGCCATGGTGTTCATGTAAATGTGTGTTTTTGATTATGTTTGTCTCTCTCTACAGAGGTGCAGCTGGAACAGAAGAGCGTCCCCACTGCTGTCTTTGGAGGGCTGAAAGAAGGGGAAGATTGAATACAGGATGATATCTGTCCCACAGATGTGACATCACAGATGAGCTCCCTGGTCCACTGATGGAGTCTTTTCAACCCCTGTAAAATGTATGATGAGAATAGAATGTGAACTTTGTCGACTGTAAGGGTTCTTGCTCTACATTCATAGATTGTCAAGTCTGCACCAGATCAGTGAATAAAAATGAGATTTGTGAATAAAATGTAAATGCTCCTTATTCTAAAAACAATTGAAATGCTCCTTTTCCTTCTAAACATGAGGACCAAGGCATGCTTCATAAAGATAAAATGTTTAAATTACGATGGCACGCTCAATAGAACAAAATCGTAAAAATCTCTGAAGTGTTTTGGGATGACTTTTGTCAGGTAGTTAAGATTTTGTTCTATTGAACATGCTACAGTATCATAATAAAGAGGGCCTTGGTCCTCCTGGTTATTTATTTAAAATTAACCCCTTAACCAAAGAGCGCCTTTGACCTACAAAGATCTACTAGTAGTGTATCCTAGCAGCGCTTCCTGTTATTTATTTCTACATTTTTACATTTTTAGTCATTTAGCAGACGCTCTTATCCAGAGCGACTTACAGGAGCAATTAGGGTTAAGTGCCTTGCTCAAGGGCACATCGACAGATTGTTCACCTAGTCGGCTCGGGGATTAGAACCAGCGACCTTTCGGTTACTGACACAACGCTCTTAACCACTAAGCTACCTGCCTGCCGCCCCTTCTACAAATGCTCCTTGATGTAGTAATGCATTAAAGCAAAACTAGCATTGGTGGCACTCTTTCTAAAGTTAATCACTGTTTGCTACAGTGTTGTATGTCTTTTTCTTGATGTCAAGTTTGGCGTTGCGATTATTTCAACCCGCATGACATGAATCTGTTCACAGTGGTTCTATGAAATTGATGTGTAAACTGCTGACATAACTCTTACTGTAAGTCCAACACCATGACTGACAGGTCTGTGCAGCAGTGCTTTGCTGCAGAAAGAGAAAGGGGAGTTTCCTGCCCTAGAAAAACAGGGAGGAGTTATGCTGGGTGAATAGGGAATATTTCATTGATACTGGAGCTGGGAGTTGTAGTAAGCAACAAGAGCCACATTATACATGCTCCCTGGCTTATTGTTTCGATTTTGAAAACTGTTTAGCACTCACTCTAGCTGGCGTTCAACGATTCTTAGGAATTAGGAACACACATACGTGGCATCCTAGACTGGATCTGAGCAGTATATTGTGTATTATAGCCTGAAGTGATATAATTTACACTTCCAGCTAAACTAACCCTTAAACCAGTTTTTTACTGATAGATTAGTTTGTATTGTTATTCAGAGAAATGAATAACCCTGGAACAGAAACGAAATAGGCCTTAACGTTCTCTTCCATAATTAGATTAAAACAGTTGAGAGGTAATCCTCTCAGGGTTCGTCCCAAATGACACCCTATCCCCTACATAGTGTATTACTTTTGATCAGAGCCTTATAGGGTACCATTTGGGACACAGCAACCACAATGTTACTGCTGAGGGACGCTGAGAGAGCTCTTGGAACTTTCAAGGCCATCATGTGATGTGATTGGGAGATCTGTGTGCCTGCTGAGAATTCTGTTTTTTCTGTAAAAAGTCTCCTAGTCTCCTATTTCACGTTTATTTTTGTACAATTTGGGGGTTTGTGGCAGTCCATGTCTTTTATGTTGATAAAAGTTGCTTATAATTTGGTGGGCTACTTTTTGTTTTTTGGAGACAAGTGTATGGAAACCACCTGTAGGCTATTTGCTCAACCCAACACGGCAATTTCCACCTACCTAATGCACCTGTCTTGAGAGCTGTCATCATACCTCAACCTGCTGGTCGCGTTCACACGACTGAGATCCCGCCCCTTCACTCTTCCTCAAACACAATTGGCCAGTCGGCTGAGTAAGTGATGCCATTGTGGAGCACCTGGGAATCAGTCATCTGCGGGGCTCTGTAGCCTACTGTAGAGCGCTAACCAAACGTTAGCAATGCGGACGGCGAAACGGGAATTAATACGCCTTTATTTTTTTTTATAACCCGATGTGTTGGGGGATTCTGTAGGGTTTTAAGACCGCGCTCCTTCATCGTATGCCCATTTTTTTGGGTGTGGAATCAGGAGAGAAACGGGATATATCCTGAGCTGGGGCCCATAGTGTCTGGATATTTCCTGAGAACTCTTACCCGCATCCGTGTTCCTCGCCCCCAGTGTTATGGAATAGGAAAAATAAAAGAATGAAGGCTTGATTTGAAGCTTCTTCTTTCGCCACCAACTATTTTCTAGGTCTCTATCCCCTCCCGTTATCACGGCCTGTCTGCGGACTTGCTATGGTGGACTCCAACGCGATGAGGAAGACTTTTGTAGTCCCGGACATAAAACCTTTGGATCTGTATGATTGTACCAGGGCAAAAATATGCGCAAGTGTAGGATGGCTCTTGGCTAAATCTTACGGCAATGCAGGTATGTCGCCTAGGCTATTGTAGCCAAACGTTTATGTTTTGTTCTGTGTTTTTCCCACATTCCCCTCCCTCCCATGTATTCCAGCATTGTTCCCTTACTGTCAGTGTAATGAAAAGCGCATGCATGAAGGTGAACTGACTGCGCGTTGTGTAAACTCAGCGATTTTGGGCACACAAAGAGTAGCCTACAGAACGTGAGAGGTGGAACATCCTAAAAACAGACGCACTGTTGTTTTGTCTGGATCACAGCAGCCTATTTCATTTACAGTAGTTGACTTAAGCCGATTTAAGATCCAACTCGCTGCTTGCCAAATTCGACTGGTGCATTGAGGCCCCCCTAGCGAATGGTGACGAGGCATCGGTTTTGACAGCTTGCCTAATTGCAATCACCAATAATGGATCGAACCAATTTCATTTTGGCTGGCGAGTAACTCGGGGACTATAAAATATCCTGACCTGAACCGAGTGTTCACCACTGACAAACACATAGGCTATTGTCAGGTCAGCTGCTGAACAAATAGCGTGAGATTTGATAAATGTATCCAAATATAATATAATACGAGGGTCTATTTCTCTGTAATAATACTAATGGTAGTAGACTGAACGCTCAGGGGTCGCGTGGAGGCTACTGAAACCACCCTTGCTCTTTCGATGACGCGCATACACACCCACTTAAATATAATCCGTTTGTATATACGCCCACAACACAATTTAAATCGAAACCCGTTTTAGTTTCATGATGTTTTATATAGGCCGCCTACCCTCCCCAGTTGAATGAACATCTATACTGAACAAAAATATAAACGCAACAATTTAAACGATTTTACTGAGTTACAGTTCATATAAGGAAATCGGTCAATTCAAATAAATTCATTAGGCCCTAATATATGGATTTCACATGACTGGGCAGGGGCGCAGCCATGGGTAGGTCTGGGAGGGCATAGACCCACCCACTTGAGAGCCAGACCCACCCACTGGGTAGCCAGGCCCAGCCAATCAGAATGAGTTTTTCCCCACAAAAGGGCTTTATTACAGACAGAAATACTCCTCAGTTTCATCAGCTGTCCGGGTGGCTGGCCTCAGACAATCCCGCAGGTAAAGAAGCCGGATATGGAGGTCCTGGGCTGGCGTGGTTACACATGGTCTGTCGTTCTGAGGCCCGTTAGAAGTACTGCTTATTCTCTAAAACGACGGCTTATGGTAGAGAAATGAACATACAATTATCTGGCAACAGCTCTGGTGGATATTCCTGCAGTCAGAAGGCCAATTGCATCCTCCCTCAACTTGAGACATCATGTGCATTGTGTTGTGACAAAACAGCAAATTTTAGAGGCCTTTTACTGTCCCCAGCACAAGGTGCACATGTGTAATGATCATACTGTTTAATCAGTTTCTTGATATGCCACACCTGTCAGGTGGATGGATTATTTTGGCAAAGGAGACATGCTCACTAACAGGGATGTAAACAAATTTGAGAGCAATAAGCTTTAAGAACATTTCTGGGATCTTTTATTCCAGCTCATGAAACATGGGACCAACACTTTACATGTTGCGTTTTATATTTTTGTTCGGTATAGATGGAAAAAGACAGAACCAATAACCAACCACCATACACCTGCACATCAAAATGTTTGTATTGCTTATAATAGGAGGATATGGAGTCCTCTTACCAAGTGCTCTCTTACAATACATAAGCTCTCTTATTAGTCAACCCTAGCCACAGTCCAGAACACTTGATTAATGCATAAAGCATAGTCCTACTGCACACAAGACATTCTACTAAACATAGTAAACGGTGAAGAACCAGGCCCATCTTGGTCAAAAAGGGCTTCATTTGGAAACCCTGAAATAATAACAAAGGTTCCCGGCTAGCAAGGGATAATGAAATGAGCTTGGGACCACACACACACACACACACACACACACACACACACACACACACAGAGGGTTTACATTTTGTTACGGTATGACACACACAAGCTCGATTGTACTTTAGCAACGTGGCTTATGTGTCATGTGTTATGCAATCTGTGTCCATGGGTACAGGTTGAAGCTCCTGCTGCACTGTTCTGTTTGTCTTTGTGCCCCCTCTCCGTGCATCAACAGCCAGCCTGCTCAACCAACCAGCCACGCCCTCCCACCCTCCGGTCAAAGTCACACACACGCACTCCCAAGCCAGGCTGAAGGAATAAGAGCAGTAAAAACTGACAGCAGATGTGTGTGTATGTATGTGTCTGCGCGCGCACATTTTTGTCTGTGTGTTGGCCTGTGTCCCTCTGGCCAGTGATCCTGCTAAGCCAGGAGGACTGCAGTTATCTTTCTTCTTGACCAGGCTGGGTGACATCATCAGTTTTTTTCCCAGAAGCCCTGTAGTGTAGAAGGACAGTGATGCGCAGGGGGAGGGGGGGGGCGTGATGTTCCCCAATGCTGAAAGGGGGGCCTGAGTGAAACAGTTTGGGAACCCCTGACTAAACCTGCTGATTGGTAGAAAGGCTCTTCTGACTCAGTGATCACCCAATGGTGGCTCAAGTTTGTGTGTGTGTGTGTGTGTGTGTGGAAGCAAGCAAGCAAGCAGCTGAGGTGTGACGAGTCCATAATCCCCAACGTACCCTGACTGAATTCACGCCAATAAACAAACAAACAAACAAACACACACACACTAAGATGTCTCTAGTTTTGTCAGACATCAAGCAGACAGACTATTGATATCTGTTCTCTGTAAAAGTCTAATAAAAAAACAACTAAATGAGTTTGTGTACACAGGGGTCCACTACAAGTCATAGCATACAAGAGAGAGTCTTTCATATCTATGTCAAACTCAATGTTTGAGTTGGTTAAATAAGGAATTAATGGAAATATTGATTAGCCTACTTCTCTCTCTGACAATTCCTGAGATAAAACAGAGTTCCCAGTGAACAAAGGTTATAAAAACATATCTTGTTTGTTCAGTGTGCCTGAAACCTGTCGCTGCTTTTTTAGCTCCATAGCTCCACCTTGCTAGAGCTGGGTTCTGTTCATAATTATGACTCATGTTCTTCTCTTCATCAGTGTGTCTTGGGTTGGGTGAGAGACTGAGTCAATAGGTGAGGAGGACCTAAGGAGGATCTAGCGCTGCATCCCGACTCTCTGCCCTAAGTGTGCACTTGTTCATCTCCCTTTGTGGATTTAAAAGGAAATTAATGGTATAAGAAATATAGTGGAAACTACCTCTAGCTAGCTAGCACATGCTTACACCATGTAAATGCAGGGTTGTGTTCAGTAAGGTTGAAAACGTTTTCAAATGGAATAAACCAAGGAGGTGCTACTACCTGAACTTGGCCAAACAGACTGATTTTCATTTTCCGTTGCAAAACGTTTTGCTACAGTGTGCCTTACTGAACGTAACCCTGGTGTATGATGGGGAGGGTATTCATGTAGAAGCTGAGGATGTCCTATTATACTGTGGCTCTGTGGACATTTATATGTCAGAAGGGAATCCCTGCTGTGCTCTGTTCTGGGATGGCCCCTGATCCACCAAAGTCCCTCTTTCTTTCTGTCTCTGTCTCTGTTTGAGAGGTAACTGTCGCACACAGATGGTAGAATCAGGACCACCTACCTACCCGTTTTACAGATCCTTCATGAGCTATACAAAATCAGGTCATAGCAGATGCTTTTATCCAACTTACTGAACTGCTGACATTGACACTATATGTATGTCTCATAACTGATGCTTTCAAAGTTTGGGGGATGTATATCAAAATGATGTTATACTCTAACCGCAAATTTAATATTTCCTTTCCATTAATAGTTTTTAAATGTTTTTTTAAATTGTTTTTTTATTCCTTATTTAACCAGAGAAGTCACATTGAGTTTGACATAGAGCATGGCATATGCAATGCCAGGATAGTGGGTTCGATTCCCAGGACCACCCATGCGTAAAATGTCTGCACTCATGACTGTAAGTCCCTTTTGGATAACAGCATCTGTTAAATTTCATATTATTATCTTTTTCAGTACGCCCTAGTTCTAACAATAGACAAGAATGCTGGTAACCCATGATGTCTGTGTTTAGTTAACCTCAACCTGTAGACATCAAGGCCCTGAGGCCTGTAGTTATTTCGAGGGGTGTTTCAGGCGATCGGCATATCAACCTGAACCAGAGAGAGAGATGTGGAACATTCACCTAGGCAACAGGATAACATCATATTCACCATTAGTTACCAGTCTTAAAACAAGACCTGTCTTTGTCCTAAAAGCAGAGTATGTAATCAGCCTGCTAGGTCTCTGCTACCGTATGATGACGGTTTTGATATCCCTCCATAGCATGTTCACAGGAATATCACCACAGCGACAACAATGGATCAGCAATTGTCGACTACATGTTGATTTATGTTATATAATAATAATAATAATAATAATATGCCATTTAGCAGACGCTTTTATCCAAAGCGACTTACAGTCATGCGTGCATACATTATTATTTTTTTTGTGTATGGGTGGTCCCGGGGATCGAACCCACTACCCTGGCGTTACAAGCGCTGTGCTCTACCAGCTGAGCTACAGAGGACCATGAATGATTTTGATATGTTATAAATGATTTTGATATGTTCTAGGATAATTGTTGTAAGTACATCTTATTTGATCATAGATACTAATTTGGATGTTCTCACTTAAAGCAGAAATTTGAGCCTGTGCTTTCTCCCTCCCTCCCTCTCAGTGCATACCTTGCACAGTTGAGCATATCAGAGTTCTTTCTGAATTATTTAAGGTGCGTACATTTTCCTGAAGGGTCTTCGCAGTTCAGCCTGAGTACACCGGGCCCCGGCCCTAATCAGGAAATGTATGGGCTCTGTCTGTTTCTGGCAGCTCCTTCGCTCGGCCCTTAATTAAAACAAAGTGGTCTTAATGTGTTCACTGTTCCCATGACAACCCTTCTGAAATGTAATTCTGGTCAGATAGCCAGACAGCTAGCTAGTCAGTCAGTCAGCCAGTCAGTCAGCCAGTCAGTCAGTCAGTCAGTCAGTCAGTCAGTCAGCCAGTCAGCCAGTCAGTCAGCTAGTCAGTCAGTCAGCCAGTCAGTCAGTCAGTGCTCTACCTCGTCTACAGTAAACTGGAATGGAGAGGGACAGAATTGATCCTTACAGAATCTTACCCATAATGATGGTTGGATTGAAACTAGGCCCAGCCTCTGTGTGTAGTCCTATTTCAGCGTTTTCGGTTTGTGTCTGTCCATTTGTGACGGCCACGTCTGATGTTTTATTACAAGACTGACCGAGGCGGGCTAAGTCAATCGATCAATTATGAATAGGGCCACATGGCCTCTGCTCTGGTGCATCCCCCTGCCACCTCCAGTCAGTAGGGGGGTTGGGGGCAGAGCGGGAGTGCAGTCGACAACACACAGAGCAGAGCTCTTTTTATATTCTACTCCATCAGTACCTTTACACTGCCTCCATTTACCTTAGTCTATTCACTTATGGTGCTTGTGTAAATAGGTATATCACTTGTATCATGCTTAAATAAATGAATACAATAAAATATAGTAGCTCCATTTGACTGTTATTGACATTTATGGATACAATTTAGGCATCAAGTTGTTTGAGCCTTTGTGTATTACTCACCACATTTGCATAACGTTTTGTTACAACCCAGCTCCCACAATTCTCTCGGTGTGCAGCACGTGTATGACCTTTGACCGCTCACCTAGACCAATAGATATGCCCTAACTCCTGACCTGTCATAGTGGTAGTTGAGAGGCAGTTTCCTTGGCCCCAGTGGCCCCATTAATACACTCACTCACTCACTCACTCACTCACTCACTCACTCACTCACTCACTCAGTTTACACACAGTCATCAAAATACTTTCCTCTTGAGGGGTTATGGATATCAATGTCCTGGTGACATTGTTATCCTCCATTTACTACTGACTCATTACCCTGTTCCTGCTTTCCACTCTCGCGCTCTTCTTTTCAAACAAAGTGTGAATGGCTGTGTTTTGCTACTTGAAAGAGAGCAGGTGAGCTGCAGGCCTTTTTAAAACTGCGGTTCCCAATACCTGAAATCCCATTTGCAAAATGTCTATTTCCAGCCACCGCTGCTTCCCTGTCTGTCTGTTTCAACCTGGTGATGTGTGTGTGACACAGACAGGTCATTCATCCTTCTGGACCGTCCCACAGGGAAATGTTGCTTGTATCGACTGCATCCATCTTGCTTTGCATCCTACTTTGCATTATTTTGTAATAAAAAAAATTCACGTCCTATAGGGAAAAGCCTGAAAACCATTATTATTCCATATGCAGTGTCTGAAAACGCCTTGTGTGTTCCATGCGGTATTTTACGTTGCATTTCAATAGTCTAGCAACTTGGCGGGTCGATGTGCTTGCTTCCATCAGTCCAGTTCTTTTGAATCAGAGTGGATGAGGGAAAGGAGATGAGGAAAGGTAAACTGCTTTAGACTATTGAGATGCACCCGTAGTTTGACCTCCCTCACTTGATCACTGTCAGTTTGCCTGAAACGTTTACTGCTAACATTTACATTTACATTTTAGTCATTTAGCAGACGCTCTTATCCAGAGCGACTTACAGTTAGTGAGTGCATACATTTTTCAAACATGTGGTAATACTGCCACTTGAAGCTTTTAAACATCTGTTAATAACAAAAACAAGTCAATATACACAAACACTATAAGTGTTCAACATTTCAACACCACAAACCATACTAAAATCATGTTTTTTTCCTATGTCTTAGCTATGATTTAACTAGCATTATTGTGAGTAAAATTAACCTTCTTAGAAGTTTACAGACATGAATATGTAGTCTTAAATCTGGACTTGTTTAACATTGGAAGTTAGCAAGAAATTAATCAAAATCGTCCTCACCAGCATTCCCCATGTCATTGTCTCCATTCTAAGAGGAGATTATGGAAAAGGACATAAGTTATTAGAAAACACAACAGAAAGGAGTAGGCCAACTACATGAAAGCAAAGTGAAAGAAAAACCTCAACAGGGAATGCCCACTGTTTAACTTTGAGGAAATGTTAACATGGGAAAATCCAGATTCGTCCCCAGCACACACAAACACAGCGTTGAGCCATCTCACCCCGGCATTGGAGTCTTCATGATTGTTGGAGGAGGACTGGGCAGCACATCTCCTCAGTGGGGCCGAGGGCTCTCCACACAGCACTCCAGTTGGCTTCCCACCAGGTGGGTTGTTCCTCCATGCCTTGTGGTTTAAATACAGTGGAACATTCACACACCCCAATGTAATCTTTCTCTGTTTGACATACTAGTATTCTACACCTGGGTTGTGTTCAGTTGGGAGAAAACGTTTGATAAACGGAGTGGTACTTCATGAACTTGTCCCATAAGAACACAGATTATTGTTTTGTTTTCTGTTGCAAGACGTTGTAGTTGTGAAAGTACAGAAAGATGGAGAGAGGTAAATGGAATGTTGTTTTTGGGATAGGCGTCTCATGCTATTGTGCGCCTTTAAATAGAACCATTAACTTAATTCAAGGAACCCTAATGACAAAACAACAACATGGTCGGGCGACTCTCTTTATCCTTCAATCTCCTCTGATCTTCTCATGAGTTGGAGTTCACCACTGAGAGAGCCATGTGATGCCCCTTTAAATCTCCTTTTAGATACTAACCTAACTGTTCTTTTTAAATTGGTTTCAGCCTTCCAACTGTTTACCGTAGGTTTTGAAAACGGGTCTGTGGCTACGTTTACTGTCCACGAATAGGCCTAATGGGCCATGTGGGTCTCATCTAGGCCTGTGGCAGTCATAAAATTTTGTCAGCCGGTGATTGCCAAGTAAATAACTGCCGGTCTCACGGTAATTGACCGTTAATTAACATAAACACATTTAGAATCGCCTGGCTTCCGCGCATAGCGTACAAGCCACTGATGCAGACCTTTGGAACATCTACATTAAAAAAGTCTAAATCCATATGATATAGCCTACACCATCACAATAAATCAATGTATTTATTTTAGACAGGTCTAAAGAAACATGATATGAAGAAAATGTAGTCTATTTTAGAAGAACAGAATAGCATATGCTGAGTTGTCCTTATGTTAGGTCCTGATCTGGCTATGCCATATGGCTGTGGGCTACACTAGTTAATTTAGCAGACAAGATTTGCTTAGAATTCCTTGGCATTATTTTATATTATTTTATAGTATGAAGAATACAATTGAACAATGCTGAATAAAATAGAAAGGATATTTTCTCCAAACGATTTGAGGGAGTGTGCACATGTGGCTATTCTGTGTTGAGCGGTTAACAAAGAAATAGGTACTCCTATATGCTTAATTTAGAATTATTAATGTAACTTTAGTTGTTCTACAAACGTTGGGCTATATGTTTTGATTTTTAATACATTCTAAGGCTGTATGATGGGACTCTAATGATGATTAGAAAAAAGTCGCATGAAAGGCATGAGCTCTGCTTAGTTTTTTGCGCAGGCTGTACACACTTCATCAGTCTCTCATTCACAATTTGACAAGCACTTGATAATGCCTCGAATTTCCCGGCTGCATCCCCTTTGTGTGGCTGTAATGCCCCCTAAAATTCAATTTCCAAGGCCCACATTGAAGATATTGGAAGAACTGTCCACATTTACTTTTCGTCAGCCTACAAGATGAGTAGGCCTAACGAACAGCAAAAGCACTAGCCTATGTCAATCTACTATCCCCCATAGTACAAAAGTTGACCTATTCTGTGCGAGAAATAAATATTCCAAACATAGTCTGGGACAGTTGTGGGATGCGATAGATCCCAAATTAATACAACCACTAGCATCAAAAAAACGTTTTAAGCTAAACATTCTGATCTGTTGCGTCAGCCTCATTGCTTAAAAATGTTGATAAACTATTCAGCTATTTCTACACATTATAAGCACAGCAATGCGCACACGGCAGTAGGTTATAAGGGTGAATGTTCCATAATGCAATCAATTAGTGGGAAAACACCATTCTCAAAAGTGACCGCAAATGTGATTATGCATTATGCAGAGCGACTTACAGTTAGTGAGTGCATACATTTTCATACTGGCCCCCCGTGGGAAACGAACCCACAACCCTGCCGTTGCAAGCGTCATGCTCTACCAACTGAGCTACACAGGGCTTTTTAAAAGAAGCCATTACTCTGTTCTCTCACACAGCCTATGGAAATGTTGCGGAACATGAGCTCTTGGGCTCTCATGAAGTGTTTGATTAGATTTTCGATTACATTTGCATTGATGTCAGAGTGATTAGAGGGACAATAGAGTGCTGAGTGCCAGGTAGTTAGCAAGTTTGGTAGGCTACTAATGACCATCAGCAGCATCAGAGCTTTGAGAAGCCTAATTACCGTGACTAAACGGTCACGTGGAATTTGACTGCCGTCATGACTCGTGACCACCGGTGTGGCGGTAATACGGTCACCGTAACAGCCCTAGTCTCATCCACTCTGGATACTGCTAAACCAGTTTGTTAAGAGGGTGTGTCGGACGTGGGATTTCAGTTTCATGTTTGTATGGGGTTTTGTGTGGGTGTGGGGTGTGTGTGTGTCGTATTTTACTGAAAACCAGTCCAAGCGCTTTCTCTCCAAGTACTGTTTACTTAGTGCTCTTCACCATTTTGTGCTTCACATCATGTGCTCCGCTACCAGGACTTGGCTTCCTACATGGTAGAAACCGTGTCTCCGCCCCAAATGGCACCCTATTCCCCTTATAGTGTACTAATTAGTCAAAAGTAGTGCACTATAAAGGGAATATGGTGCCATTTGGGACGCATCCAGTGTTTTGGTTTGCCCTTTCACAAGGTTAAGGTTACTTTCTTGTCCGAGCTGCTCTGTAAGAAATGTGCCACAAAGCATAGGTTCCTGTCAACTCTGTTGAGAAGTCGCCTTAAAGATAATTTCCCACAGAGATTACCTTCAGCTAAAAATAAAACACCAGGGTCGTGTTCATCGAGGCACACAATGAAAAACGAAATTAGTTTTTCTTAATGGATAGGCCAAGGTAGTCCTTTTCTTCTTTTGATGCCTAATGAACACAACCCTGGTTATCTATCAATACCACAGGGCTCTGTCTGGTAATTCTCAGATGTTAACTGCTAACACTAATGACACTGTCACTATGAGACCTGAACTGCTGAACGAACATTTAGACAGGGAAATGGAGGGAGGCGTTGATACTAGCCCCCAGAAAAAATTCAATTGTAACCAGTGTATCGTGCCTGTCTCTGTAACCTTGTCTGTCTCCTGCAGGCCCTATGATTGGCTGGCTGGATTTGCTGTGAAAAACACAACACTGAGACGCACGGCACACACAAACACACACGCATGCAGGCCTTCGTTTAACCCCTGTTCAGCCCATTCACTCAAATGCAGCGTAGTCTATCCATATCTAACTATACCCATAGTACAGCCAAGGTAGCCAAACGCTATACCTTCATTATACACTGTGTACAAAACATTAGGAACACCTTCCTAATATTGAGTTGTATCCCCTTTTGCCCTCAGAACAGCCTCAATTCGTCGGGGAATGGACTCCACAAGGTGTCGAAAGCATTCCACGGGGATGCTGGCCCATGTTGACTCCAATGCTTCCCACAGTTGTGTCAAGTTGGTTGGATGTCCTTTGGGTGGTGGACCATTCTTGATACACACGGGAAACTGTTGAGCATGAAAAACCCAGCAGCTATGCAGTTCTTGACACAAACCGGTGCGCCTGGCACCTACTAACATAACTTGTTTAAAGGCACTTAAATATTTTGTCTTGCCCATTCACCCACTGAATGGCACACATACACAATCCATGTCTCAATTGTCTCAAGTCTTAAAAATCCTTCTTTAACCTGTCTCCTCCCCTTCATCTACACTGATTGAAGTGGATTTAACAAGTGACATCAATAAGGGATTCACCTGGTCAGTCTATGTCATAGAAAATGTTTATATACTCAGTGTATAATTGATGAGGAAACACCCACTTCTTTAAGTTTGTTTCTATTAGAAACTAAGAGATAAACAGAATGTGTGTTTATCTGACAATAGGACTTTAAACTGTGTTTTGTCAATGTTATGTTAGGACTTTTTGAACGGCATGTTTTGTTGATGTTCGGTGTAACCTATTTCCTGTCCTATATCCAGAACACACTGCTGAGAGATTGTGGCTGAAATGAAATGGCACCCTATTCTGAAATGGCACCCTATTCCTTTTTAAAGTGCTCTGGTATTAGGGTTGTGAAAGTTTAAACGTTAAAACAAATTTGGGATCCATAACGTTAAGAAAAATCCCTAACCGATTTTTCTTTTTGTATTTTGTAAAATAAACAGCATAGTTGGTCAATTTCCACAACTACTAAGAACATTGGTGCCCTGGCTACCACGCTGTAAACAGCGTGACGCGAACCAATGCACATGCACAGATACTTTGAGAGCGAAGTGTTGCATCTCACTCATTTCAATATCCTAGCCTATTCATTGATGCTAGGCCCTGCTTTACTGAAGTTGCGAGACATGGCAAGCCAAGAAATTTGCGAGATTCAGTATGCCATTGTGAGATACAGCTTTTGATTGCCAATAATCCACGGTTCTGACTCTGTCTGGGAGCCGACATGCCTATTAAGGCCAGTATGATACCAGTATCGCAATATTTTTTCCATGTAAATTTTTTTAACACGAAGCAGATCAAACTATTTGGTCCTTTAAAAACGAAATGTGACTCTATATGACAACATAATGATGTTTGTTTCCAACATTACGGCTGAGTGGAGGTTGTTATAGCAGCAAAGGAGGGACCAACTCCATATTAATGCCCATGATTTTGGAGTGATGTGTTCGACGAGCAGGTGTCCACATACTTTTGGTCATGTAGTGTATATACTGTGCCCCTCACCTCTCTCGCCGTCCCTCGCTAGCGCGCTATGAAAGATGCAAGTGTTTGATTAGTTGCCGTACTTCCGAGAACAGTCTCTTCCGTTCCAAAAATATTAAATCCTACCGGAATCGAATCTTGACACTCAGAAATGGGTGTCGACGTGCAAGGAGTCCACTCTCCACCACTACTTCATCGTTGTTACAGTTGGAAATGTGGCAGGGAAAGGCAAACGACAGCAGCAAAGTCCTGTATGGCAATATTTTAGTTTTTTAAATGTTGTTTATAATTATATATTTTTTTAATTAGGGGGTAGATCAGCTTTAATATTGCAGATTGTAACTTCCATCAATGTAATTGTCTGCATCACTTCCAATCCCTGTTTTTCTTTTTTCTTGCATATATATATATATATATATATATATATATATATATATATATTATATTATACATATACATATCCTTTAAAAAAATATATTTCCCTTTATTACTTTCCAACCCCACCACCCCTTCCCTAATTGGAGTAAACTAGTGAACAACAATGCTTAGGCCTCTACTTCCAGCTTATACATACTAAATATATTTTATGGACACAGTCAATTTTACAATAATTTTTTTGTTTTGTTTTTACTCCTGAACTTCCTCTACCCTCAACCTCTCCGATAATTTTCATGATGTCCATCCGGTTTGCTTCTATATGCCATATCTTTCGAACTGTGCTCTTTCACAAAAGCTCTCAACCTATAACCTATATACTTATTATGGACACAGTATGCTTACATTATTAGTTATCTTGTTGTTAGTTGTTGTTATTAGTCCCATCCTTCAACTCCATTCAACACCACACATCTATCTCTTAGCACCATCCATATTGGATTTCTATTTGCCATATATTTTTCAACTGTACTGTGATGTTTTACAAAAGTTCTGAACCTTTCTATTCTCATTGTTTCTACAGATTGTAAATTGAAAATAAACATTTTTGCTAAAAGTATTATTATATTATTGATCGATTGACTGACTTTTCAGATCACCCAGTAATACTATCTGTAAGGTTAGCTCCAGGTAAATATTGCAATCCTTTAGCCATTCCTGGACCTGTGTCCAAAAACAAGCTACAAATGGACAGTACCAAAACAAATGATCTAATGATTCTGTCTCTTTGCAGCAAAATCTACAGAGCTGGGAAGATTGTATCCCCCATATAAATAACATTCTATTGGTAGCAAGAATTTTATATAATAATTTAAATTGAAAAATTCTAAGTTTTGAATCCCGCGTCGTTTTGCGTATCAGTTCATAAACACTATTTTTTATTTTATTTATTTCACCTTTATTTAACCAGGTAAGCCAGTTGAGAACAAGTTCTCATTTACAACTGCGACCTGGCCAAGATAAAGCAAAGCAGTGCGATAAAAACAACACAGAGTTACATATGGGGTAAAACAAAACAATGTCAAAAATACAACAGAAATAAGTGTATATATACAGTGTGTGCAAATGTAGCAAGTTATGGAGGTAAGACAATAAATAGGCTATAGTGCAAAATAATTACAATTAACATTAACATTGGAATGATAGATGTGCAAGAGATGATGTGCAAATAGAGATACTGGGGTACAAATGAGCAAAATAAATAACAATATAGGGATGAGGTAGTTGGGCGGGCTAATTTCAGATGGGCTGTGTACAGGTGCAGTGATCGGTAAGGTGCTCTGACAACTGATGCTTAAAGTTAGTGAGGGAGATAAGTGTCTCCAGCTTCAGAGATTTTTGCAATTTGTTCCAGTCATTGGCAGCAGAGAACTGGAAGGAATGGCGGCCAAAGGAGGTGTTGGCTTTGGGGATGACCAGTGAGATATACCTGCTGGAGCGCATACTACTGGTGGGTGTTGCTATGGTGACCAATGAGCTAAGATAAGGCGGGGATTTGCCTAGCAGTGATTTTATAGATGGCCTGGAGCCAGTGGGTTTGGCGACGAATATGTAGTGAGGACCAGCCAACAAGAGCGTACAGGTCACAGTGGTGGGTATGTCATGGGATCAGTACGTCAAAAATCTCTTCCCAACTATTTTGCAATCTATATGGGACGGCTGTCAATCCTTTGGTCCTTAAATGAAACTGGTATACTTTTTTAATTATCACAGTTTTCTTTAACCAATTTATGTTCTTTAATGCAAGGCCGACAGACACGTTCCTTACTTTTTCCCCCTTCCACTTTCCTCTTCCATTTTTGCGGTAATGCTGCAATTATTTGGTTGTAATTATGGGTAGAGCAGACATGTTTTTGTTAGCTGCATGTGTGACATAACTTCACCAGTCCTACCGATGATATCATTTACGAAGATTATACCTTTTTTTAAAACATTTTGTCAAAAAAAAGAAGTGTTTTTATCAATTAGTATATTTGAGTTTAACCACAATATTTGTTGCATTATTTGTTCTGTAGTTTCTGGAGGATTAAATTGAAATTGCAACCAACTTTCTATGGCTTGTTTTAGAAATAGTGATATTTGGGAGATGATTTCCTTTTCAAATAACTGAAAGTGAGAGGTTGTAATCTGAATAAAGGGAAGAAGGCCATTCTTGAACATTGGGTGAGACAATCTTACTAATTTGCTAGAGAACCAGTTCGGATTTAAGTATAACTTTTGTATGACTGAAGCTTTTAGTGATAGGTCTAATGCTTTAATATTTAATCATTTCTGTCCTCCGAATTCATATTCATTATATAAATTGGCCCGTTTAATTTTGTCTGGCTTGCCGTTCCAAATAAAATGGAATATTTTTTTCTCATATAATTTTAAAAACAGTTCGCTAGGCTTAGGCAAGACCATAAGCAAATAGGTAAACTGGGATAATACTAAAGAGTTAATCAGGGTCATTTTTCCTCAAATTGACAGGTATTTACCTTTCCATGGTAGCAAGATCTTATCTATTTTTGCTAACTTTCTATTAAAATTTATTGGAGTGAGATCATTTATTTCATTTGGGTTATGTATTCCGAGTATATCCACATCACCATCAGACCATTTTATTGGTAAACTACATGGTAATGTAGCTCAGTCGGTAGAGCATTGCGTTTGCAACGCCAGGGTTGTGGGTTCGATTCCCACGGGGGGCCAGTATAAAAATGTATGCACTCACTAACTGTAAGTCGCTCTGGATAAGAGCGTCTGCTAAATGACTCAAATGTAATGTAAATATTTTATTTTGAGTGATCCAATGCGTAATATAGTACATTTATCATAATTTGGTTGTAATCCAGAGAGGTTAGAAAATGTATCTAGATTCTCTATGAGCCTGTGGAGGGATTCATGTTGTGGATTTAAAAGAAAACATGAATCATCAGCGTACAATGACACCTTTGTTTTTAAGCCCTGGATTTCTAATCCCTTGATATTATTGTTGGAACTGATTTTAATAGCTAACGTCTCGATGGCCATAATAAATAGATATGCCAATAGTGGACAACCTTGTTTCACTCCTCTTGACAGTTTAAAACTTTTTGAGAAATTGCCATTATTTACTATTTTACACCTAGGGGTTACTATACATGATTTTAACCCATTTTTTAAGAGATTCTCCAAAATTGAAATGCTCCAGGCATTTATATATAAACCCCAGTTGTACTTTATCAAATGCCTTTTCGAAGTCTGCTATGAATGGCAGGCCTGGTTTCCCAGATTTTTTTATAATGTTCTATTGTTTCCAGTACTTGCCATATATTATCTCCAATGTATCTTCCATGTAAAATACCTGTCTGATTTAGAATGAATAATGTCCGACAATACCTTTTTAATTCTATGCGCTATACATTTTGCTAGAATTTTTTCATCACAACACTGAAGTGTAAGGGGCCTCCAATTTTTTAAATGGACTGGATCTTTATATTTTCCACTTGTATCCTGTTTCAGTAATAATGAAATCAGACCTTCTTCTTGAGTGTCTGATAATCTACCATTTACATAGGAGTGGTTAAAACATGCTAATAACGGTCCTCTGAGTATATCAAAAAAGGTTTGGTATACCTCGACTGGTATGCCATCCAACCCTGGAGTTTTCCCGGACTTAAAGTCTTTAATTGCATCCAGAAGTACCTTCTCTGTAATTTCACCTTCACATGAGTCTTTCTGTATGGCTGTTAATTTTACATTATCAATAGAAAAAAAATCTCTACAATTAGCTTCAGTTAGAGGAGATGGAGGTGACTGAAACGAAAACATATGCTTAAAGTACTTTGTTTCCTCCTTCAAAATATAATTTGGTGAATCATGACTCCGTCATTTGTAACTAGTTTCAGTAAATTCTTTTTGGTAGCATTCCTATTTTGAAGATTGTCCCTCTTCTCTGTCCGTAGAGCACGTTCCAGTGGAGTTGCGGGAGCCCTTCTACTGTGACCAGTACGAGCAGGAGCACCTGAAGCCCCCCGTCACACGCCTCCTGCTCTCCTCTGAACTCTACTGCCGCACCTACGGTCTGCTGCAGGGGGGACAGGGGGGGTCAGGGGCCCCAAAAGACAACGCCACCCTGCTGAAGCTCCTCGCCAACAGGGACGTGGCCCCCAAAGATCAAGATGTCCCTGTGACCGACGCGGATCTCCGGCATAAACCTATCAAAATGGTAAGAGAGGGGTGTGGGTGTGGCATATGGGGCGTATGACGTGTTGACATAGTTTAGTCCATTGTGATTTCGGGTAAACTTGGCGCCTAGAGCCAAGTTTCTTGTTATGTTTCGTCTGCCACAAGAGGCTATGTTTTGAGTTATGGAAATATGTAAATAGAGTAAGAGTTCTGTTATGCTGTTGGCCACCAGTCTTTGTCTCCCAGTATTAGTAATGCCCCTGGGATGGGTTTGTGGTGACTAGGGACGACTGCCACAATACAGAGGTTCAATTGAGGGAAGATCGAAGCTGCACTGGAAACTGCCACTGGACTGGTCCTGTTGTCATAATAATCCATCCAGCAGAGATCGATCTGGTTGTCTGGGCATACAGTCTGCTTCATAGGGGGACACAGGCATTGTCTGGTCACCCTCAGCCACGACTGCTGGCCCAGGGGGAGCGGGAGTGGGGATGTTGAAGCTGTGGAGGGGGATTGGGGTGTGTAGGGTGTGCATGTACGGGGAGGGGTTGGGTTGCACAGGAAGGGACTTGTTTATGCTTTGACCCATTCCTTGGTCCTTCCCTCCTTCCCAACCCCCCACCATCACCCAAGCCGATCCCCTGAAGATGAGTGGATCCAGCTGTGAGGACCAGGGGGACATCAGGGCAACTCCAGGGGGGATTCAGTCTTAATTCTGGGGGTAGCATGGGAGAGGTGGACGGGTGGGACTGGGAGGGAGGGCTGGGAGACCTGGAGAAGATAGTGTTTACTAGACAATAGATGGCTCTGACTTAGATTAGAACAATAGGCAAACTGTGCAGCACCAGTGAGGAGAACACGTTGGGCTCTCTGTATTACGAGCTGGTAGCTGGCTCTCTACACAGCTTCTGAAGCAAGAGGAACTGGTTTGTCCTCTCTAGTCATTCCCAATGAATATGACTGCCGTTTGACAAATATTCTATCCATAGTAATCTCATCATGTAGACTAGCCTACCCGCACTGTGTCTGTAAGCCGTTGGCTAGAGCGCACGTGCCAAGGCCAGAGTAGAGTTGAAAATGCGATGTTACATGAAAACGTAAGCGAAAAATGACATTTTGTGTGCACTATGTCATCACGCACTACTTTTATGCATGAAAATATGTCGCCAATTGGATGGAAACCTAGCTATTGTCTGTCTGTCTGTCTCTCTCTCTCTCTCTCATTGTTATGTGGCCATCGATGCTTGAGCATGTCTACTCTGTCTGAGAACCATATTCCCATTCAATTGGCCAAATGATACCTTCTCAGCAGCAAATTTAGAAGAAGGGGAACCCACATGGTTCCGGAGGCCTCAGCGTGTTCAAATAGAAACAGATGTATTACAGCTTCATTTCTCTTCTTTCACTGTGACCTACTTTTTTTACGACCCAGTCTGTAATGTTACACAGTCGTAACTAATGAAATATTATACCTCCTTGATTTTTAGGGAAATGTGACTTCTAAATATCTTAATGAGATGTAGAAGACTTTGTAAACAATTTATGGAATTCCAACTTGCGTTGAACCTCAGCCCTTGAGCACTACAGACATAGAATTCTCATTCTACATCACGGAAGTGCTATAGTCACAGGCTACATTCTGGCTGCATGAGTATACTTTGACGTTCTGCAAATTTTTATAATATAATAATAATAATATGCCATTTAGCAGACGCTTTTATCCAAAGCGACTTAGTCATCTGCGCATACATTTTTACGTATGGGTGGTCCCGGGGATCGAACCCACTACCCAGGCGTTACAAGCGCCATGCTCTACCAATTGTGCTACAGAGGACCATTTTACAATGTGGTTTTAACCAGATTACTCCCCGCTATATATAATCTTCACTATGTTCTCACCCCCAGCCAGCCCAGCTCCTCTAGCAGACACCGGCTCTGTTTTGAATGCCTGGAAGTCTAGCCGGAGTCAGGTGTGTTTCCCTCATAGTCAGTCAGGTGAAAGTAGAACGCTCCATTACCCCTGCCTCCACCTCTGTCTCAACCTCTGTCTCTGTCTCTCTCTTTCTCGGCTTCTACCTCTACCTCTCTGCCTGTGCCCCTGTCTGCCTCTGCCACTGACTCTGCCTGGTGCGTCTAACAGGGGAGCTACACTGGGCCGTCGAGCCACTTTATCCCGGCCGTGAGCAATTCTTGAAAATAGAACCAGAGTGTAATGTTACGCTGAGCAGCGCGAGCCTCTCGCGGAGCTACCTGGAGCTCTCTACCTGGTGGCCAGGGCACCAGGTGGTGTGTCGCTGTCTGCAGGTCCTTGTGCTAATTGGACCAGTGGTGTGTGAGGGGAGGGGAGCGGTGTGCTGTGCTGTCTCATCCAGACCTGGGTTCAAATAGTATTGACTTTCTTTCAAACACTTAAGCTGCGGTCGATTGAGCTTGCCTGGCTGGCGCAATGGAACCAATGGAATAGTGAAGGTGAGAGTTGTGCTCCGCTGTGTTCAGGTAGGACTGTCTGTGCTGTGTTCTCTGCTCAGCTCATACTGTTCTGTGCTCCGCTAGTGCTGTCTGTGCTGTGCTCAGCTGGTGCTGTCTCATCTCCATGGTGGTAATGGTGTTGCTGTCATGCCACCAGGCCTGGAGCTGATAGTGAGACTCCCCACTTGGCTGCCACTGTTAGGCTGCCACTGTTAGGCTGCCACTGCTGCTACTCAACTTGCACTTGTAGTGCTCTCTGAGCTTGAGCTGTAGACAGGGCTGCTGTCTGAGCTCGGCCGCCGCTGCCTGGCTCTGTCGGGGGAAAGTGGGTCATGCAACACGCACCCACAGCATTAGGAGGATGGAGCAGTGCAGCAATGGGGGCCTTGGCCAGTAAACGGCTTTGGTGCAACAGCAATCTGCTGCTGTAGTTCTGTGCTGCTTTATATTAAAGCTCATCTGTGTGATACACGCATGCATGCAGTCACACACACACACACACACACACACACACACACACAGCGTGTTCACACACCAACCAAAGCACACATACAAACAGACGTAACAGTATTGCTTCGTCTCTCTCCTTGCCCCCAACCTGGGCTCGAACCAGGGACCCTGTGAACACATCAACCACTGCCTCCCAAGATGCATCGTTATCTAGCGCTCCACAAAAGCCGCGGCCCTTGCCGAGCAAGGGAGACGACTACTTTGAGGTCTCAGAGCGAGTGACGTCACTGATTTGAAACGCTACTAGCGCGCACCGCTAACTAGCTAACCATTTCACACCGGACACACACACACTCACACACACACTCACACACAGCAAGGGTAAACAGAAATATATGATTGTTTACAAACAGCTAACATCTGTATTGCCTTTAAAGCTGTTACACTGTGTGATATTGACCACTCTTCTCTCTGGCTGTGTCCCAAATACCAAATAGAACCCTATTTCCTATGGGCCCTGGTCAAAAGTAGTGCACTATGGAGGGAATAGGGTGTAATTTGGGAGGTTACCTCTGTTATCAATAACCTCACAGCTTACATCATCAGCTCCAAATGAGGCTGGGCCAAAAAAAGCTAAATGAAATGCCTGCCACCCGCAGTATAGATATTCTAAATATGATACTTTCTCCAGCGGCCCACCCTAGAACGGCGCTGTCACTGAAGCCCTCTAGATCACTCAGCCTGTCCTGCTATCCTACACCTGGTCTTGGGCTATGTCCCAAATGACACCCTATTCCTTATGTCCCTCAAACTCAACTCTGGACCTCAAAGCCAGTTTCACTGCGTTTTTTAATTGTTCCCCTCTTTGGTGGGTGCAATTTAATGATCAGGTAGAACAGAAAACCAGCAGGCTCCGGACCTCGTAGGGTAAGAGTTGAATACCCCTGCTCTACTTTTGACCTGATTTGACTCATACCACACACACTATATATTATCTAGCATCATCAGGGGTGTATTCAGTGAGCTGAAACATTTCAGAATGTTGCAGATAGAAATATACTGAATAGAGCTCTACCTGACAGACAATTGTGTCTGTTCTACACAACATATTTCTATTTGAACATTCTGTAACATAACGTTGCACCCTCCTGAACAGACCCCAGATATCGTGCACTGTGATATTTATTATGCATTACTAATAGCCATACTCTGTATTTCATATGTAGTTGCTGTGTATCATTCACAGAGAAGTGTTTTAAATGGAATCCTTGCCTATGTTACAGTTACACGTTGTTCATTTAGCAGACACTCTTATCCAGTGTGACTTACAATCAGTGAAGTTCATTCAAATGTTATGTAGCCTACATATGACAAAGGAATGAATGTACTTTGGGGGAGCAGTGGGGGCGGTCGGAGGATAGCCCTGTTCCAGAAATCCCTGCCTGTGTCTATGGTTGGTTTAGGTTAGTGAGTCGCTGACCCGTTGACTTAACTCATACTGCTGTGTAAGCAAGTTTTCGCTCAAGTTAGCATCCGTCTAGAGCTCAGTAGGATTTAGAAGTGGCACAGGATGCGTCCCAAACGACACCCTATTCCATATTTAGTGCACTACTTTTGACCAGGGCCTAGTAGTGCACCCATAGGGCTCTGGTCAAAAGTAGTGCTCTATATAGGGGATAGGGTGTCATTTGTGACACAGACACACGTTATCCCCTGGATCAGGAATGCTGCTGAACATTGTCTCGCAACATTTGGACCGTCACGGGACCTCCCAGGCCTGCCAATGGGGGAAATAACATTTAGTTGTATTTTCTTCCTTTTGTCACAGAGAAGAGTCAAAGCTGCCAGGGATTGCAACATTGATCTTGTAATGTGTTTTTTGTGGGGGGCTCCGGGGACGGGGGACGGGGGACGGGGGGGACGACGACAGTGTTATCCAGATGGTAGGGTTGCATAAAGCTGGCAGAGCACAGATTGGTGTGGTTTTGCTGCTGCTTCAGTATTTAGTATCTAGCTAGGCATGTAATACTCAGGGAGCCATGTGCTGTTTCTGTCAGAGGGGCGGAGGGGTGCCGGTTAGTGCACCAGGCCCACCGAACCCCACCGCACTGCACCCCCCACTGATCCTCACACCGACAAGAGCACTCCGCACCCACCGACCCCACTGATCCCCCAGACCTGGCTGGCTGCCTGATCCTTCTGTTTGTCCCTCTGTCTAACCCTGGATTTCATGGGGACGGGGGCTGTGGCTGGGGGGGATGGGTTGAGAGGGTTAAGTCATATTTCCGACATAATCAGATTTCACCTTTATCCGCCATAATCGCTCTTAACGATCTGCAAGATGAATTTTCTGTTTATTGTTTTCCTCATGTTGTTATTGTTGACATGGATGATAGTCGCAGTATTCCCAAAGCAGAGATGAATGATTTCCTTATGGACAGGTTAATATATAGCTTAATATTATATGATTTCATATATTGGAGGATATATTATGTCAGGTCGGCTCAGTAGGATTCTGAGCAGAGCAAGCCGGTGTTAAGCCAGTGGAGTAGAGCACCACCGCCACGCTCAGGATTGTGGGTGGTGAGGAGCATTGTGGGTCAGATTGTTGGTTGTTATGGCGATTTGGCAGGCAGACTGTTCGCTATGTTCCAGGTTTGCGCCTCTCTCTCCCCCCTCTCCCTTCTCATTAGGGTGAACTTGTGATTTGGCTTAGCGTGCTCCGCAGGGTCAGGACGGGAAATCTGCAAATTGCTACTGAAAACGTTGGTATAATTCACCGGGGAGTTGAGATGTTGAGCTGTTTTATATGGAAGCCCATTCCCACCACCCAAAATAAAATGCATATAGATCTTACCTATAGGTTATGTTTCTTCATTTGTAGCATTGTGTGGCGATTTCCATCTATCCACATTGCTGAGATCAGCACAGCAGGGCCGCCGGTAAACATGTGGTAACCTGGCATTTGCCCCAGCACTTTGGATTTGGTTTAATACAAAATATTGACACAAAAGCATTGAAAAGAGGGACAAAGTACTGTGGTTTAGACTGATTCACCTCATGATTTGTTTGACAGGATATAAACGTTTTTTACAGCTGATTTATTACTATGTCATACCCAGAGTTACACCTGGTTAGGTTAGCCTACCAGATCAAGGAAAACAATTCACCCCACTGCTCTGGGACCTGTGGTGCCACCTCTAAAATCACCACACAATGTTACAAAAGAAAAAACTGTTATTCTATTTGTATGATCTATCTCAAAAATGTTGATTTGATGTAGTTTAGACTTACATATCTCACCACATAGTATTCTTTTTTTTATGGTGGTGGGAATATGCTTCCATAGTTTTATGTGGCTCAGCAGGCGGCAGCTACTGCGACAATTTCAGAATGTAACAGGCAATTTAAGATAAAAACTCAATAAAACAAGTCTCAAATATAAGGAAAATGTCTACATTTCAGCCGTTTCAAAAACATTGCTTGGCTATTACCATTGATACTGTAGGAGTGTTGAGCTCAACGAGACAATTCTGTTTACACTGCCCTGCTCAGAGGGGGGCAACTGTCAGGCGCGACCTTCGAAGGTAGTGCTCGAGACGTGATAAGTATTGGCTCTCGAATCGATACCTCTCGAAAATGTCCCTTTGCTATCGTCAATGTGAAACCGGCCTCCGTTTCCTCCTACCCTCCTCTCACTAGTTCTGTCACTCTCACATTCCTCTCCACTGTCAGTCTTTCTTTCTTTCATACTCAGACTCTCTAATTTCTCTCATTTTAACATGAACATTAAGTTAATGGTGTAGTAACTAAATAATGATGCTAATTATGCTGTGAGAACAAGGAAATCCGCTGACACTGTACTTTGATTATAAAGGTTTATTATATATCAAAGGATTTCAGTGTAAATTTACAGATATCTGCAGACATCTGGAGAACAACGGACCCGATCTAATATGTTGTTACTCCCCGTCTCTTTGTTTTAACCGTGGTATTTATATCCTATGCCCTATGTAACATAATATGGGTGTTTTCCCATAAACCAATCCCAGGAGGCCACCTAACAGACTTCCTCTAACACACCATTTGCAAACATCAACAAAGTCATAAACTGTTTAGACACTACAATGGCTCCCCATGTGTGTCCACGCCATTGCTCTACTTTTGACCAGGCCCCATTTGGTCTTTGGTCGAAAGTAGTGCACTATATAGGGAATAGTGTGTCATTTGGGACTGAAACAGGGATAATGGAGACAGGGGGCTGTGGTTAGCCAATAGAGAGAAGGGAGGAGGCATGCTGCTGCTGTGTGGATTCATGTCAGGCACAGCGTGTGTCACAAATGAAACCCTATTCCCTATAAAATGCACTACTTTTACTATTCCCTATATAGTGCACTATACCTTATACCTGGGCGGTATACCGTATTTTACCATATAACGGTATTGATGCACGGACCGGTTTGGGTTTTTACTTGACCTTCTATAACGCTATTTCAATGTTGTTTTTTTTTAAACGTTATTCGCAACTCTGGCGCGTAATGCCCGTTATTATAGTTTACTCCGTTTGATACTTGAGTCGTCTTTCTCCTTCACCTCCTGCTGTATGCGGCTTCCCCTACACCAAACCCTGCCCCCTGTCATGCAAGGAGAGAGCAGTTGCTCGACCACGGAGTCACAAGCACTTTCTTGCCGTTCACTCTAGCGTTCTATAACACTACTAGTTTGTGTATTTTACTGTCTGCAAACTACTGTCTGCTAGTTTGTCTTTTCTTAGCAAGCTGTGGCTAAAATAAATTGTTATCCTCTAATGCTAATCGCTAGTTAGCTGGCTAACGTTAGCTAGCTTGCTAATGAACTAAGAGTCAGAGCAAACACAGATAACTAATACAGCCTGGGACCAGTGCTGGTGCAGGCCTAGCATGTTGTTTGTGCAACGGTATATTCTAAATCAGAGAGGAATAGGTGAAGCATGAATATATGATAACAAAAGTGGAGAAATTGTAGAAAATGCGGAAAATATTTATTGTTTGAAGTTGGATTGAACAGTATAAAACCATTTGAATGGAGAAAGACCCATTTGAAATCACTTATAACGTATGTGTTGCAACCCTAGGGTCATGAACTACTCATAAAGCATAATTAGAACTTTTACTATTCAAAAACATCAAAAATGTGAAAATATTGTGATATGATATTTTGGCCATATAGCCCAGCCCTAGGTCAAAAGCAGTGCACTTTTTAGGGAATAGGGTACCATTTTGGGATGATTTTGAGGTGAGTTATGTGAAACTGACACTGATAGTTGGGGAGACAAAGATAGAATCATCATTGCTAAGAGTGGTAGATTCATGTACAAGGGGCAGACGAGAAGCAACTGTTACAGTGTAGAACAAGCACAGGTGAGTAAATGACCGCAGTACAGTCGTGGTCAAAAGTTTTGAGAATGACACAAATACTAATTTTCACAAAGTCTGCTGCCTCAGTTTTGATGATGGCAATTTGCATATAATCCAGAATGTCATGAAGAGTGATCAGATGAATTGCAATTAATTGCAAAGTCCCTCTTTGCCATGAAAATGAACTTAATCCCCCAAAAAACATTTTCACTGCATTTCAGCCCTGCCACAAAAGGACCAGCTGCCATCATGTCAGTGATTCTCTCGTTAACACAGCTGAGAGTGTTGAAGAGGACAAGGCTGGATATCTCTGTCATGCTGATTGAGTTAGAATAGCAGACTGGAAGCTTTAAAAGGAGGGTGGTGCTTGAAATCATTGTTCTTCCTCTGTTCATCAAGAACTTCAAGGAGAGAGGTTCAATTGTGGTGAAGAAGGCGTCAGGGCGCCCAAGAAAGTCCAGCAAGCGCCAGGACCGTCTCCTAAAGTTGATTCAGCTGCGGGATCGGGGCACCACCAGTGCAGAGCTTGCTCAGGAATGGCAGCAGGCAGGTGTGAGTGCATCTGCACGAACAGTGAGGCGAAGACTTTTGGAGGATGGCCTGGTGTCAAGAAGGGCAGCAAAGAAGCCACTTCTCTCCAGGAAAAACATCAGGGACAGACTGATATTCTGCAAAAGGTACAGGGATTGGACTGCTGAGGACTGGGGTAAAGTCATTTTCTCTGATGAATCCCCTTTACGATTGTTTGGGGCATCCGGAAAACACCTTGTCCGGAGAAGACAAGGTGAGCGCTACCATCAGTCCTGTGTCATGCCAACAGTAAAGCATCCTGAGACCATTCATGTGTGGTGTTGCTTCTCAGCCAAGGGAGTGGGCTCACTCACAATTTTTCCTAAGAACACAGCCATGAATAAAGAATGGTACCAACACATCCTCCGAGAGCAACTTCTCCCAACCATCCAAGAACAGTTTGGTGACGACCAATGCCTTTTCCAGCATGATGGAGCACCTTGCCATAAGGCAAAAGTGATAACTAAGTGGCTCGGGAACAAAACTTCGAAATTCTGGGTCCATTGCCAGGAAACTCCCCAGACCTTAATCCCATTGAGAACTTGTGGTCGATCCTCAAGAGGCGGGTGGACAAACAAAAACCCACAAATTCTGACAAACTCCAAGCATTGATTATACAAGAATGGGCTGCCATCAGTCAGGATGTGGCCCAGAAGTTAATTGACAGCATGCCAGGGCGGATTGCAGAGGTCTTGGAAAAAGAAGGGTCAACACTGCAAATATTGACTCTTTGCATAAACTTAATGTAATTGTCAATAAAAGCCTTTGACACTTATGGAATGCTTGTAATTATACTTCAGTATACCATAGTAACATCTGACAAAAATATCTTATAACACTGAAGCAGCGAACTTTGTGAAGACCAATAATTGTGTCATTCTCAAAACTTTTGACCACGACTGTACAATTATCTTAGCTACACATTAGTCCTCAGCCCATCTCTGTCTCTGCCCCCATCCCCTGTCTCTGCCCCCATCCCCTGTCTCTGCCCCCATCCCCTGTCTCTGCCCCAGCCGCTGTCTCTGCCCCCAGCCGCTGTCTCTGCCCCCAGCCGCTGTCTCTGCCCCCAGCCGCTGTCTCTGCCCCCAGCCGCTGTCTCTGCCCCCAGCCGCTGTCTCTGCCCCCAGCCCCGGTCTCTGTCCTCAGCCAAGGTCTCTGTCTCTGCAGTGATGTGGATCCTTAGAATGAGCATATACCTGGCAATAAAGGCTAAACTGACCCTAGATCAGCACTCCTGCTCTGAAACACTTCATGAAACAGGCCTTCAGGGCAGGAGCCCCTGGTGTCGTTCAGTTGGACAACTAGGACAAAGGAAACCTAACCTGGATAAAACCAGACTGAACGCTGCGCTTACCAGGCTAGACGAACATTGCCTGCCTGGCTGTCTGTCTGCACACTGAACGGTCTGTTTTTCTGTCTGTCCGTTTTTCTGTCTGTCTGCCTGCCCTGCTGTCTGTTTGCCCTGCTGTCTGTTTGCCCAGCTATCTGTCGGCCCTGCTATCTGTCTGTTTAGTTTTCTGTCTTTGTCCTTGAAACCTACTGAAAACCATAAGAGCACTTATTTAAAACAACCCTCCAGACTCACTAATTTATGTTGTCCTTCACTGCATGGCCTTGGTTTGGTGTGTCTATGAACAGTTCTAGACTTTCCTAACTGGGTCAAAGGCTGTTGTAGTCTCCGGTGGGGAGTAGTGGAGGTTACATGTACCTGTAGGCCCAGTTCTCAGAACCTGCTGTGTGTTCATGCGTGGGTGCCACTAAAAATGTTTATTAAAGAACATTTGTGGGGGCAGCACCTGGTGTCTGTCAGTTGGACAGCCAGTCCAAAGGAAAGCAAGCCTGGTTAAACCAAACTAAAAGAACACTTATGGGAGCAGCTAACAGTAAGCAGGCAGTACCTTATTGCTTTAGTTGTTTGTTTTGTCCAATTTGAACGTTCATAAATACTCTTACCTCACTCCTCCTCAGCCCCACCGGTATATGCCTGAAGGCAGAGATCAGTCTTTCCCCTAGTTTTTATAATGTTAAGGGAAACACTGTATGTTCCAGTCACAGTGTGCAGGTGTAGACTTAGAGCAGGGATGGGCAACTGGCGGCCTTTTGAAGGTCCTCTGATCAATTTCCCCAAAATATCAGTCAGTCACCAATAGTCAGTCAATTAGCCCATGTCAGTTAAACATTTTCAGATTGCTAAATTAGATTAGCGGCCAGCTACTTCTTATCATGGTTGAATTACCGGTTGGGGGGCCCCCCATTGATTTTGTTAGTCTCACACAGATATCATATAAAAAACTACAAACATTTCTCTCCACCCTATTGCAAAATTAGTAGAATTGCATGAAATGAGTTATAAAATTGCTAAATCTTCTCTCCGCCCCATGGCAGAATGTGTAGAATTGCACGAAATTAACTCTAAAACATGGGGGGGGGGGGGGTGATGTGGGTACGCAGACCCCTCATGATGAGTTCAGATTCTTTGGGTCCCCCACCCTATCAAAGGTGCCCAACCCTGACCTAGCCCCATGGCAACAGGGAGGCAACAGTAGACCGATAACGAGCTTAACCTCTTATGGGAGCTAACGAGCGCTGATCATGTTGTTGGTGTGTTTTAATGGGCTCGGGGTATGAGAACGCAATGTAATGGGTTTGGCCATGAGAAAGCCAAACCTATTAGAGCCTTTAGGTATGAGAAAAGGTACTGGGGCTTTAGCTAGCTTTGAGAAAAGGCACTGTCATGATTTTGGGCTATGAGAGAAAGAGAGGAACAATGGGCCCTGCGCTGGGGGGTTGGCTGGAAATACCCTAGTTTCAGTTTGGGAAAGCTATTGTTGTGCCCTTTTCTGTTGTGTAAATTGATACAGTATGTTGTGTTGGTGTGAAAGAAGGGGTTTTGAGTGTATAGTTTTACACACACATTCTAGTTCCTCTGTGTGTGTATACACACACACACACACACACTGCGCCACAGGATTCCTGGGGTTTGTGGTGCTCTCTCACTGATCCATCCCTAGTGAGTTGATTACAGAACAATGCTGTACAGAACCAAACTGTATCCTGCACAGCCCTAGACACAACGGTATCCTGCAACCTGTCATCCATGAGTCATGCTGCCCTATCTTATAGCAGAGAGGAGGAAGAGGGAGAAACGAGGCATACACACACAATGATTAGAAGGAAGACGAGGGATTGACTAGGAGGAGGAGGAAGAAAGAGAGAAAGTATACAGTGAAGGGGCAGAGAGGAGAAAGTATACAGAGTAAAAGTGCTGTTATTGTGATAGCACAGATGTCCCAAAGTTCACTCAGACAAGCTCTCTCACTTCTTTCAATTTTTTTTTGTTGCTTTCTCTCTCCCTCTCTCTCTCTCTCTCCCTCTCTGCTCTCTCTCTCCCTCTCTGCTCTCTCTCTCCCTCTCTCTCTCTCTCTCTCTCTCTCTCTCTCTCTCTCTCTCTCTCTCTCTCTCCCCCTCCCTCCCTCCCTCCCTCTCTGCTCTCTCTCCCTCTCTGCTCCCTCTCCCTCTCTGCTCCCTCTCCCTTTCTGCTCTCTCTCCCTCTCTGCTCTCCCTCTCCCTCTCCCTCTCTGCTCTCCCTCTCCCTCTCTGCTCTCCCTCTCCCTCTCTGCTCTCCCTCTCTGCTCTCCCTCTCTTCTCTCTCTCTCTCTCTCTCTCTCTCTCTCTCTCTCTCTCTTTCTCTCTTCTCTCTTCTCTCTCTGGTGTGGTCACCACCACACTTTCTGCTGACTCAGAGCTGTGGTTCTTGGAGTCCCCTAGTGGCTGGATGTGGTATTGACCTGAGAACCTGCCATACTGCAGCCTGGCGTGATCTCGTCTCACTAGCTCTGCCACATTAACATGGACCATGCTCTTTTCAGAGCAGTCTGAGGCTGTGTCCCAAATGGCACCCTATTCCCTACATAGTGCACTACATTGAACAGGGCCTTTGATACAACCCTATGGGCTCTGGTCAAAAGTAGTGCACGATATAAGGAACAGGGTGTAATTTGGGGGACACCCTGAATGTCAGTGCTGCTGCCCACCATTATTGCATTAGCCATAATTGATGGATGCTGTAATAAATGTTGTCTGGGTTTGGTTGCCGGCCAGCCAATCCCGCAGCTACCTCCCCTGACTTTTCCAATGCTGACGGTTTCCTGTTCTCTTTGCTGTGATTGGTGCAGAGTGCCCACCTGGCGGTGATGGATGCCCTGATGTCGGTGGGCGCCATGGAGACGGTGAACGCAGTGAGGATGTCCGGTGCAGCGGCGGGGGAGGAGCTTCTGGGTGGAGTGGGAGGAGCTAGCTGGGAGAACACCCTGCTCCACTGGGTGAACGGGGTAAGGATACGGACAGGGAGGACTCGCTCTCTGTCTGGATCTGTCTCTGTCTCTTTGTCTCTCTGTCGCTGAATCATGATTTCATAACCAAATGTATATGTGAGTACATAATATACATACTTTTAACATGTGGCTTTCCACCACCCCATTTCCCCCCCAGTTGAATCAGAGGCTGCGAGAGCAAACAGAGGGTGCACAGGGTGACCCATCTCAGGACAGCACAGAGCCACAGCCTGTCCAGCCTTCAGTAAGTATTACACTACACAGTGTCTGTCCAGAATGGCACCCTATTCCCTATATAGTGCATCTATATAGAGCCCTATGGGCCATTTAGTGCCATTTAGGATGCATACAGTATTTATGTCAACAGCTCTCACGTTACACAACACATTGTGTAATACATGTACATTCATCTCATGGATTACATACAATTAAAACACTCTGACGTAAACATTTCCTGTGAACAAGCATGTTTTATACAGTGTGTGTGCATGTAAGATATGTATACTTTGTCTTGACAGATACGTTTATAGGGTTGGGTTAAATGCGGAGGAGACATTTCAGTTGAATGCGTTCAGTTGTACAACTGACTAGGTATCCCCCATTTCCTTCCCTTTATACATGCAATCTCCCTATTACCCTGGTCCTTGTACAGGTAACTACCTAAATAAAGGAAACACGGCGTTGAGCCGCCAAAACAGCTTCAATGCGCCTAGGCATAGATCCTAGAAGTTTGGAGGGATGCGACACCATTCTTCCACAAGAAATTCCATCATTTGGTGTTTTGTTGATGCTGGTGGAAAACGCTGTCTCAGGCGCCGCTCCAGAATCTCCCATAAGTGTTCAATTGGGTTGAGATCTGGTGACTGAGACACACCCTTTAAACCCCCTATGTTCCTTTGAGACCCCTCTTTCAAAGTCACTGAGATATACTTCTAGCCATGATAGCCAAAATAGTGGGCAACTGGGCATTTTTATACATGACCCTAAGCATGATGGGATGTTTTAATTGCTTAATTAACTCAGGAACCACACCTGTGTGGAAGCACCTGCTTTCGTATCCCTAATTTACTTGTGTTTCCTTTATTTTGGCAGTTACCTGTATCTCAACATTTTACTGGTTGTATCATTTTTAGGCAATATACAGCTGCGGAAAAAATTAAGAGACCACTGCAAAATTATAATTTTCTCTGGTTTTACTATTTATTGGTATGTGTTTGGGTAAAAATAACATTTTTGTTTTATTCTATAAACTACTGACAACATTTCTCCCAAATTCCAAATAACAATATTGTCATTTAGAGCATTTATTTGCAGAAAATTACAACTGGTCTAAATAACAAAAAATATGCAGTGTTGTCAGACCTCGAATAATGCAAAGAAAATACAGTGAGGGGAAAAAGGTATTTGATCCCCTGCTGATTTTGTACGTTTGCCCACTGACAAAGAAATGATCGGTCTATAATTTTAATGGTAGGTTTATTTGAACAGCGAGAGACAGAATAACAAAAAAAAAAAATCATCCAGAAAAACGCATGTAAAAAATGTTATAAATTGATTTGCATTTTAATGAGGGAAATTAGTATTTGACCCCCTCTCAATCATAAAGATTTCTGGCTCCCAGGTGTCTTTTATACAGGTAACAAGCTGAGATTAGGAGCACACTCTTAAAGGGAGTGCTCCTAATCTCAGTTTGTTACCTGTATAAAAGACACCTGTCCACAGAAGCAATCAATCAATCAGATTCCAAACTCTCCACCATGGCCAAGACAAAAGAGCTCTCCAAGGATGTCAGGGACAAGATTGTAGACCTACACAAGGCTGGAATGGGCTACAAGACCATCGCCAAGCAGCTTGGTGAGAAGGTGATAACAGTTGGTGCGATTATTCGCAAATGGAAGAAACACAAAAGACCTGTCAATCTCCCTCGGCCTGGGGCTCCATGCAAGATCTCACCTCGTGGAGTTGCAATGATCATGAGAACGGTGAGGAATCAGCCCAGAATTACACGGGAGGATCTTGTCAATGATCTCAAAGCAGCTGGGACCATAGTCACCAAGAAAACAATTGGTAACACACTACGTCGTGAAGGACTGAAATCCTGCAGTGCCCGCAAGGTCCCCCTGCTCAAGAAAGCACATATACATGCCTGTCTGAAGTTTGCCAATGAACATCTGAATGATTCAGAGGAGAACTGGGTGAAAGTGTTGTGGTCAGATGAGACCAAAATGGAGCTCTTTGGCATCAACTCAACTCGCTGTGTTTGGAGGAGGAGGAATGCTGCCTATGACCCCAAGAACACCATCCCCACCGTCAAACATGGAGGTGGAAACATTATGCTTTGGGGGTGTTTTTCTGCTAAGGGGACAGGACAACTTCACCGCATCAAAGGGACGATGGACGGGGCCATGTACCGTCAAATCTTGGGTGAGAACCTCCTTCCCTCAGCCAGGGCATTGAAAATGGGTCGTGAATGGGTATTCCAGCATGACAATGACCCAAAACACACGGCCAAGGCAACAAAGGAGTGGCTCAAGAAGAAGCACATTAAGGTCCTGGAGTGGCCTAGCCAGTCTCCAGACCTTAATCCCATAGAAAATCTGTGGAGGGAGCTGAAGGTTCGAGTTGCCAAACGTCAGCCTCGAAACCTTAATGACTTGGAGAAGATCTGCAAAGAGGAGTGGGACAAAATCCCTCCTGAGATGTGTGCAAACCTGGTGGCCAACTACAAGAAATGTCTGACCTCTGTGATTGCCAACAAGGGTTTTGCCACCTAGTACTAAGTCATGTTTTGCAGAGGGGTGAAATACTTATTTCTCTCATTAAAATGCAAATCAATTTATAATTTTTTTTACATGCGTTTTTCTGGATTTTGTTGTTGTTATTCTGTCTCTCACTGTTCAAATAAACCTACCATTTAAAATTATAGACTGATCATTTCTTTGTCAGTGGGCAAACGTACAAAATCAGCAGGGGATCAAATACTTTTTTCCCTCACTGTAAGTTAATGTTCATTTTTAAACAACACAATAGTAATGTTTTAACTTAGGAAGAGTTCAGAAATCAATATTTGGTGGAATAACCCTGATTTTCAATCACAGCTTTCATGCATCTTGGCATCACCAGTCTTTCACATTGATGTTGGGTGACTTTATGCCACTCCTTGCGCAAAAATTCAAGCAGCTTGGCTTTGTTTGATGGCTTGTGACCACCCATCTTCCTCTTGATCACATTCCAGAAGTTGTCAATGGGGTTCAGGTCTGGAGATTGGGCTGGCCATGACAGGATCTTGATCTGGTGGTCCTCCATCCACCCTTTGATTGACCTGGCTGTGTGGCATGGCACATTGTCCTGCTGGAAAAACCAATCCTCAGAGTTGGGGAACAATGTCAGAGCAAAAGGAACCTTGTACGTGGCTTGATTCATGCGTCCTTCACAAACACAAATCTGCCGATCATCACCGATCCTCCACCAAATTTCACAGTGGGTGCGAGACACTGTGGCTTGTAGGCCTCTCTGTCTAACCATTAGACGACCAGGTGTTGGGCAAAGCTGAAAATTGGACTCATCAGAGAAGATGACCTTACTCCAGTCCTCTACGGTCCAATCCTTATGGTCTTTTGCAAACCTCAGCCTGGCTCTTCTTTGCTTCTCATTGATGAAGGGCTTTTTTCTAGCTTTGCACGACTTCAGCCCTGCCCCTAGGAGCCTGTTTCGAACCGTCCTCGCCGTGCACTTCACCCCAGCTGCCGTTTGCCATTCTTTTTGTAGGTCACTTGATGTCATCCTACGGTGGTTGAGTGACATTCGAATGTGTTGGCGGTCATCCCGGTCAGTAGAGAGTCGTTTTCGCCCTCTGCCGGTCTGTAGCTTTGTTGTCCCCAATGTCTGCTGCTTGACCTTGTTCTTATGAACCGCCATCTTTGAAATTTTAAGGATGGAAGCAACCTGACGCTCACTGTATCCCTCTGCCAGTAAAGCCAGAATTGAACCTTTCTTTTCCTCACTCAAAACTTTCCTTTTCAACTCTTTTGGCATGGTCAATAGTTCTTTTTTGATATTACTTTTGAGGTACTATTAGCACTGTTTTTGCCATCCAGCTGGTCCTATTGCAAGAGGATAGTGATGACCACAGCAGTGGTTTTTATACTTTTCCTTGTTAAATAAGATTTGGTTCAGGTGATCACCTAATCAGTACCTAATTCAGTAGAATGAGGTGTGCCTGTGTAGGAATTCAACAGACACTGGAATGGATGTAGAGATGCTGATTTATGAAGAATTTGCAGTGGTCTCTTAATTTTTTCCAGAGCTGTATATATATATATATATATATATATATATATATATATATATATATATACATATACCCTTTTCAAAACTGTATTTTTCCTCTTAACTATCCTACTAAAGTAGCCTTAATACCGACAGTATCCTCTCCTCCTGTCTTCTCCTTTCCCACTTTCCTCTCTTTCTCTGTCCTCCTTTCCTTCCTTCCCTCCTTCCTCCTCTCTGACAGTGTCCCACTCGCTGGTACTGGAAACTTGTCCCTGTAAGTTCCTCCTCTTTCTCCTCCTCTGTTGCATCATTCCTTCCTCATATTTCTCTCCATCCTTCTCTTCATATTCTCTCTCTTATTAGATTTTCAAATTAAAGATCTGTTCTGTTTTTCTCTCTCTGCCTCTCCCCCTGTTGGTGCAATATATGAATGCAGACATACTGCTGCTCTGCTCTGCACTAGGACTATACGCTGTACATTTCCTTGGGCTGATGTCACAGGAGGGTGAAGGGTAGGGTGTTGTTGTTGGACGTAAATCACATCACACTCAGGAATCTAGAAATGTGAAAAAACATTAATACTAGAAACCAGTCCCTCTAGTCGGCTCTGTCTTAAAAATGACCTTTTGTGAGGGAGGTTTTAGTTTCTAGCCACTAGCCAGTCACTGTCTTGAGTCCCAAATGGCACCGTATTCCCTATTTGTTGGATTACTTTTAGCCAGGGCCCATAGATTAAGAAGTAATGAGCTTGAGGTGTAGGCCTTTTATGTGAGGTGAAACAGCCTACATTATGAACAGTGCAAATAGATCTGACATAGATTCCCAATTCTAACATGGCGTATAGTCATAGCTGTTTTACGTTATACGTTTTTATCTGATTTGGGACTGTTGTGTAACATTACACTCTCTTGAACAGACCCCAGGTATTACAGTCTGCCGATAGTGTTGACACTGTGCTGGCTGTGTTCAGTTCAGTCATTGTCTAAAACTTGAGTAGTCTCAACCTGAATAGTCTCACCTGCGTAAGGTTGGGTTAAATATCCTCCTCCGATGAGACTCTCTCTCCTGGCCTACTTTCCACTGACAAAGCCCTCGCTGTCTCTGGATTCATTCTATGGTTACGTCCAAAATGGCACCCTATTATATTCCCTTTGAACAGAGCCCTAGTCAAGAGTAGTGCACTATATAGGGAGTAGGGTGCCATTTGGGACGCAGATTTCTCTCTCTCCCCATGGCTTCTGCTGACTGATTGGCTGCACCTTTCTCTTCACTTCCATGGCATGTTATCTGTTCTCTCTCTCTCTCTCTCTCTCTCTCTCTCTCTCTCTCTCTCTCTCTCTCTCTCTCTCTCTCTCTCTCTCTCTCTCTCTCTCTCTCTCTCTCTCTCTCCCCACCCCTCTCTCTCTCTCTCTCTCTCTCTCCCCACCCCTTTATTCTGTATTTTCTCTAGGAGCACGTTGTTGGTCATGTTATCCTCCAGCCTGATGGGTGTTGTTTGTATGGATGTCTGTATGTACTGTTTGCGGTGTATGTCCACCTGTGTTTTTGAAGAACATTGGCCTTGTACGAGCTCTCCAAATGCAAACATCAAAGTCGCTCTGGATAAGAGCGTCTGCTAAAATGACTCAAATGTAAACATTTCAAAATGTATTGCATTGAACTGTAAAGCCTGGACATCTCCCCAACTCTCCCATACTCACTCAATGACGTCTCTCTCTTTTCTCTCCCCCCCCCCCCCCCCTCTTTCTTACCCCTTCTAAGATCCGCTACAGAAAGGACAAGACACTTTCTAAACAGAAGCCTACGTTTCCGGTGGTGACTGAAGTCAAAGACCTCTCCAATGGTTGTGCCATCGCTGCTGTTATACACTACTATTGCCCCGGCCTGTTGCGACTAGAGGGTAAAACCACATGATAAAAATACATTACAGTATTTGATATGCAAATACAAATGAAAAACACTGGACTAGTGTACAAAAGTGTATAAAAGCCTAGCTTACTATGTCACACAAGGTTCCATTTAGGTTTAAACCACACTAGCTTTAATACAGTAAAATACTGTATTACTGTGTGCAGTGTGTCATTCCACTTCCTGTACTACCTGCTCATTGTCCTGTGTTAGATGTTTATATGAAATAATCCATGGCCTGACTACCTGCTCATTGTACCATTCCTGTGTTAAATGGGTGCCACAATATGGCTTCCCTCTGCTCTAGCCTCCAACCTGTATGTGTGACGTTCGGAAGGGTTGGGATAAAGCGAAAGTCGAATGATCATCGGACCGCCATGTATTTTTGGACAATAAAGTCATCCTTGTTTTCTTCTTCAGATGTGTGTATGAAGGAGTCCATGGCGGTGGCAGACAGCCTGTACAACCTGCAGCTGATCCGAGAGTTCTGTGACAGCTGTCTGAAGAGCTGCTGCCCCCTGGTGTTGGAGGACCTTCTCTACACCCCACAGGAGCTCCAGGTACTACATCCCCATATAGCCACATCTACACCAACCCTTTTGACGGAGCGCTACCCTCCTGTAGGTTTTTGCTCCAACCCCAGTTGTAACTAACCTGATTCATTTAGCTTATTATTAGGTGCGCTAGACTAGGGTTGGAGTGAAAACCTACAGGATGGTAGTGCTCCAGTAACAGGGTTGGAGAGCCCTGATCTACACAGTGTCTTGCCCTCTGAGCCATTTATTTAGAAATATATGGCTAAATATATGGCTCTGCCTAGACTGTCTTATACAGAGAGTGTTTGGCCAAATGGAGCTGGATGCTGTACATGTAATACACCTATTAGAGCATGTAACTTTATTGATACCCTGGAATGATTTGTTATGGAGATCGAAACGGCATTACAGGGGTCCTTTTTAACTGTTTCTCTGGTATGTTCAGGTCAACATGATTAGTTTCCTAGCAGAGCTGCTGGGTTGGTTCGAGGTACGGAGGCCAGAGTTTGTTCAGCCACTGAACCCCACTGGTAAGTGTTGGGCCCTGTTCAGGAGGATGCAATATTACAAAACATTCACATAGAAATGTGTCCTATAGAACAAATATGATGGTTTGTCAAGTAGAATAAGGAATTATGTCAGCTCTAGTTATTACATTTCTATCTGCAATATTCTGAGCGTTTCGCCTCACTGAATACACCCCTGGGCCTATATTCATATAGCGACTCAGAGTAGGAGTGCTGATCTAGGATCAGGTCCTCCCTGTCCATATAATCTTATTTGTTGTGATCTAAAAGGCTAAACTGATCCTAAATCAGCACTCCTACTTTTCAGATGCTTGATACATTCAAGTCCTAGTCTGATATGTGATATGTGATTCCTGCATAGGCCTAAATGGCAGTATCAATGTTTGACTCATGAGACTGTTTATTTTATTCCAGATGCTTCTGCACCGATCAAGCCAACCAGTTTGAGCAATAACAGGTACAGCAGCTCGCACGGTCATAATCACTAACATCACCACTGATCTGTTATAGAAAATAAAAAGTGATTTCAGGAATGGTATCTTTTGAGTGAAAGTTTTTTTATTGTGAGAGCTCTGGTGAGTGAGAGTAGATTTCCAATGTACCGTATTTATTACATATGGCAAATCCACTTAAACTTGAAACTTGATCTTGAAACTTGATCTTGAAACTCGATCTTGAAACAAGTGTTTGTCTGTATTTCAGCGGCTCTCCTTCCATCTTCAAGAAGCCGTTCCTGCCCATCTCCTCGCCAGGGCCTGTGCCAGGTGAGAGCAGGGCAATGCCATCCCATAATTTACGTCTGTCCCACTTCTGTTCTCTGGGTTCAAATAGTATTTGTTTTATTTACAACACTGTAGCTGTGCTTGATTGATTGACACAGTGAAAGCAATGGAAATAAATGGAATAGTCCCAAAAGTGCAAACCCCATTCATCTGAGACTCCAGGCAGGCATGCTCAATCAAACACTCCTCAAAGTATTTGAGGGAAAACAGATACTTGAGTTTGCACCCAGGTCTAGTGAGGTTGCCATTGCGTCTTTTATAACTCTGTTGTCCGCGTTTGTTTACCAGTGGGTCCACGTAAAGGTTTTTCTGTCTGTCTTTTTTTAATCTGTGTGTTTGTGCATCTTTGCATGCCCTGACTTGTGTCTTTGTGCTGTCTGTCTGTGTGTGTGTCTGTCTCTCTCTGTCTGTGTTGATTACTGTGTGAATGTGTGCAGGGTCTCTGACTCAGTCTGCCTCCATGTCTCATGTAGAGGGATTTGGGAGAACAAAGACCAAGAAGCCTTTCAGGTAGGCCCCATCTGTCTCTCTGTCTGTCTCTTCGTGTGTGTTGTTAGCTCCATATTTCAGTTGTATCTCAATACAAAGTTTGGAGTCAATTCTATTTCAATTAAGTCATTCAGGAAGTAAACTCTCTCACTGTCTCCCTCCTTCTCCATCTATCTCCGTCCGTCTCTCTGTCTCTGTCCAGTCGTCCCCTGTCCTCGGCCGTGTCCTTTAGCATTCCCTTCGGCCTGGACAGCGACGTGGACATCGTGATGGGCGGCGCCATCACCCGCTCGGTCAGCTCTGACAACGTGGCCCCTGGCCAGACCATGACCCGCGTGCCCTACACCCCCCCAGAGGACCTTAGCCACCTGCTCGGCAAGCCTCCCGCCACCCCCGGCTCCCACAGACCCTCCTGGGCCACCCAGAGCTCCTCCGTGGTGCCCATGCTGCTGAAGGAGAACGGCCTGGGAGAGGGAGAGGGAGAGGGAGAGGGAGAGGGAGAGGGGGAGGGGGAGGGGGAGCTGCCCACCATCGAGGAGGCCCTGCAGATCATCCACAACGAGGGCAAGATGGAACCCCGGCTGCACCCCGATGGGGCAGCCGACGGATTCTTCCTGCACTCGCCCGATGACCCGGCCAGCGCCAGACACAATGGCCGCGCCCCTCGCCCCTCCCACCCGCTTAACCCCGTACCCCTCAGCTGCTCCGCCCCGTCCCGCTCTGGGATGATGTACCACCCCCACCTCCCCATGGGTGGCAAGATGCAGGCACCCAGGGAGCAGCCCTCCTCCACCCCCTCCTCCCGCACCCGACACACCTCAGAGGGCTCGCGGGACGACGACTCGGTGCTGAGGGACGGGAGCGTGGACTCTGACGCCTCTGAGGACCTCCTCCTCCTCCCCAATGCCCAGTCCACCCCTGCCACGCCTGCTGTCCACACCAGAGGCCGAGGAGGGGGGGACGACGCCCAGGACAGCGGCGTGAGGATGACCAGCTTTGCTGAGCGCAAGAAGAAACCGTCGACAGTGGGCGAATCACCTAAAAGCGACGGCGCCAGCAGCAGTGAACCAGTCGCCCCGGCGGCGACGGCTCCGATGACCAGCTGGGCGGCCCAGCCACAGAAGTCGACGCAGGAGAGCCCCAGTAAGAGCCCTGGACTGACCACTGAGATGTCCGAGCTGGGAGCCCGGCTGGAGGAGAAGAGGAAGGCCATCGAGGCCCAGAAGAAACGTATTGAGGCCATCTTCGCTAAGCACCGCCAGAAACTGGGCAAGAGTGCCTTCCTGCAGCTGAAGAAGGAGCAGGGAGAGGGAGAGGAGGAGGAGGGCCAGGTCAGCGCCTCCTCCACAGAGGAGGACCTCAGGGGGCTGACGCTAGAGGAAAGGCTGGCTCACATGGAGGACGAGGAGCAGCAGGAGAACCGGCGCCCCTCAGTGGAGCAGGAGGGGAACGTCAAACCTTCATCATACCTGGACAACAAACAGGCCTCCTTACCCAAGGACAGGGCGGGTAGAGAAGGTGTGCAGAGAGAGAAGGGTGCAGGGGCGGCAGGGTCAGGAGGACAGAAGGCCGGGGTGGTAGTGCATCAGCCAGCGCCCTTGGGGGACTACAACAACGCTGTATCAAAGCTGAACGCGGCGCTAAGCTCTCTGCAGAGCGACATGCAGCGCCTCTCAGAACAACAAAACCAACTCATCAGGAAGAAGCCTGCCACTCCCGCCGGCAACAAGTCCTGGGTGATCCCGCCCAGTCTCAAATCCTCAGCCCCTCCTCCGATCCGCATGTCCCGCGCGTCCACCCCTCGCGACCTCGCCTCCGCCTCCTCTTCCCCCTCGTCGTCCCGCCGCAACGCCGCCAGTCCCGCCAGAACGCCCAAGTCGCCCCAGGTCCAGCGCCGGGCCCAGTCGGTGCCTCCCAAGAGCCCCAAGCACCAGGCCACCCACTACCACCACGCCCGCCCCCAGGACCTCAAAGTGCCGGGCCTGTCGCGCGTGCTCACTCCCCCGCAGAACGTGGACACTATCCCCCACCTGCGCCGCGCCTCCCCCTGGCAGTGCCGAGACCAGAACTCCTCCACCTTCAACATCAGCTCTGCCCCCAGCCCTGCCTCCACCCCAACCCCCATCTCCTCCCCAACCCCCACACCCCGGGCCCTGTCACTGGCCCTGGATGACAACATGTCAGACACCGGCTCGAACGAGGACCAGAGCATCTTCAGCATGGACCTGGATGCCGCCACATCTAAGGCCTCGGAGAGAAAGGAGCGTGGGGGTGGTGGGAGCTCGGGGGCGCCCTCGGAGTGCTCGTTTGAAAGTGACGTTCCGGCGGCAGGGGTGTTTAATGGCAAGCGCAGCAGCCTGATCGAGATTTCTCTATCGGCCTTGCGCGGGGACGGGGACGAAGAAGACCTGAGTGTCATGGACGACTCCATGAGCGACGTGACCGATCCCGAGATGAAGGGCGGGGTCGGCTTCTTCTTTAAGGTTAGTCGACTGTGTGTGTTTGTCTGTCTGTGTCTGTTTGTCTGTGTATGTGGTTACGCCGGACTAATCCTGTATCTGTGTGTGTGTGTCCGTCATCAGGATGACAAGGTGCGGCCGGAGGACGAGATGGCCCAGAGGAAAGCAGCCCTGATGCAGAAACAGCAGAAGAGGGCGGAGGAGATGAAGAGACGCAGGCTGGAGCAGGAGGAGAAGAAGGAGAAAGAGCATGCGATGTGCGTTGCGTTTTCAATCCACTTACAGTACTGCGTTGTCCAACAGCCGACTCTCTGAATCAACTAATGGAGCTGCTTATGTTTCTTGTTGTTGTGTAATAATGTGATTGATTTGAATAATTCATTGATTTGATTGATTCATTGGTTAACCCCCCCCTCCTCCCCTCTCTCTATACCTATAGCCGACCCGAGTGGTTTAACATCGAGGGCTGGGGAGACAAGAGTGGTGGTGGTGGTGGTGGTGAGGACCGGCCCCGGACCCCCGGTACCCCCACTTCAGATAGCACGACCCAGCGAAGAGACACCTTCACCAGGCAGGAGTACGAGAGGAGGCAGCAGCTGAAGATCATGGAGGATCTGGACAAGGTATTGCGGCAGAAGCCCACCACGGTGCGCGGCGTGAAGAAGCAGAGACCCAAGACCATGTTCCGGGACGACTCTGTGCTTTCCCGCAGCCCCGCCAAGGGATTCATGGGTAAGTATAAACTCCACCCCCATCTCTCCCATCGCTGAGTCAGTCTGGGGGCGTTCCAGGTCAGGTTTCTTTTGCAGTTGTGCTGTGTATCTCAGAAGATTGCTATGTCATATTAATGTGGTTTTCTCTGTGTATTTGTTTCTCTCTCTCACTCTCTCACTCACTCTCTCACTCACTCTCTCTCTCTCAATCACTCACTCTCACTAGGCTCCAAACTCAACAAGGTATATTCCCACTCTACCATGAACCTGTCCTCAATGGCTAACGACACCGGCAACAGCGGGACGCTGACCGTCAGGAAATCTCCCAGGTAACTGTCAACAATAACGAGCTGTATTTTACCGCGCAGGTAACTGTACCGCACAGGTAGCCATGGTAACTGAAACGAGCTGTATTTCCACCGCACAGGTAGCTATGGTTAACCATAATGAGTTGTATTTCCCCCGCACAGGGACCTGTAGCTACTGAATTCATCATCAAATACAGCTGCCCGACTATGCCCCGCTTCCGTCCTCATTATTGGCCTATTTTTAAAACAAATGTGTGATTCAATGTCTGTCTATGCTTTCCCTACAGCCGATCTCACTCCCCCTCGAGGCTGATGTCACCAGGACGAATGGCCAATCAGAACGGAGAGAAGGACTGGGAGAACGCCTCCATGGCCTCGTCTCCCGCCTCCATCCCAGAATACACCGGTACGTTTACCTTTAACCCTACGTTACAGCTCACTGTTAACCATCTCTCTGGGTCCATGACTGTGACGTAATCTCTAGTTCGCTCTTGTTCCAATATTCCTGTTCCAATAATATCCACACTAGCATTCATCACTAATCTCACTTAACCCAGAACTAAAGTCTAGGGTAATTTGTCAGATGCTAGATTAAGTTCTAGGTCCGTACGAGAAGAGCTAGAACGAGAACTGTAATGAAGAGCTCCACCCACTCTCTTTGCAAGTTACGGGCCCAATGTCCCCTATCCGTCCGAATTTCGAAAGATGCTAAGACCTGCAAAATCGGGATTTGTCCAAAGCACTGGAACTAATGCTGCTCGCTGTCGCACGCATCCCGTCGACGGGACCATTTATGTTTACGTAGTCTGTCCACAAGAGATGACTTCATCATAAGTGGAATGCTAGTGTGGATATTGGAACAGAGCCTATACTGAGAATACGATGTCATCATAAGTATCTGTTTGAACCAATCCACCACATGTTAACAGAAAGTCCATATGGGAACGTACTTGGTCTTTGATCTATGGCATGTTATTTGTGTAGATTTGTGATATTTGTGTTGGCTTCCAGGACCCAAGCTGTACAAGGAGCCCAGCTTCAAGTCCAACAAGTTCATCATCCACAACGCCATCTCCCGCTGCTGCCTTGCCGGCAAGGTCAACGAACCGCAGAAAAACAAGATTGTAGAGGTCAGAACTCTTTAAATCAACAACTCCCCTTAGATCCTTTTAAATCAATGTGGGCATCCCAAATGGCACCACCATATTCCGTTATAGTGCACTACAAAAGGAATAGGGTGCCATTTGAGATGCAAATGCCTTTAAATGCCTTTAAATCAACAACCTTGCTAACCCCCGCTCCGCTCCGCTGGCTGGCTAGGCTGGACTGGCTGTCACAGTCTACCTGGTTGGAGCCTCCCCACTGCCACTGTTCATATCCCGTTCACCTCTCTCGCTCTCGTTCTCTCGCTCTCGCTCGCTATCTCTCTCTTTCTATTTCTCTGTCTCTCTCTCAATCTCTTTCTATCTCTCTTTCTGTTTCTCGCTCTCTGTCTCTCACTCTCTCTTTGTCACTCTCTCTCTCAATTCACTTCAATTCAAAGGGCTTTATTGGCATGGGAAACATATGTTTACATTGCCAAAGCTCTCTCACTCTTTCTAATGTGGATTTGTATTGAATTGTGTCATTGTTAAAGCCTTTCTAACATTGCTTTACCTCCCCCTCTCCTTCTATGGTTCAGGAGATGGAGAAGTGCCAGGCCAACCACTTCCTCATCCTCTTCCGTGACTCCAGCTGTCAGTTCCGGGCCGTCTACACCATGGACCTAGAGACCGAGGAGATGGTGCGCCTCACGGGCATTGGGCCGCGCGTCATCAGCCCCGCCATGGTGGAGTCCATCTACAAGTATAGCTCGGACCGCAAACAGTTCACCACCATCCCGTCCAAGACCATGTCTATGAGCGTCGATGCCTTCACCATCCCCGGGCACCTGTGGCAGAGCAAACGCCCGGGCACCCCCAAGAAGCTGGGGACCCCCAAATAATAACGAGAACATCTCAATGATGGAGGAGGTGGTGGGCGGGGGGGGAGGAAGTTCGCGGACATATGTAAATCAGGGGCCCCTCCTCTCCCCCAGTCAACCCCCACCACCCTCTTCCCCCCTCCCTTCTCTTATATTAGCACTGTCCAGTGTTCGCTGTTGATTTGGAGACTGCTTTAGTTCAGTAGGCTGGTCAGGTAGACCAGTGGAGGGATCTGAAAGGAATAAATGACACTGGTGCCAGACATATACAAACCGCCTGCCCCTTTAAGCCTGTCCAACCGGATGGTCTCTGCCCCTTTAAGACCAACCTGGGTCGTATTCACTTGGAAGCAAACTGACCAAAACAGGGAGGGATTACCTGAATGTGTCCAATAAGAAACGCTTGTTTTTCATTGCAAAATGTTTTGCTACAGTGTGCACGAATGAATATGACCCTTATCAGCTCTGTGGTACATGTCATGTGACAAGGGGGCCAGCTACAGATAATCACTACTACTAAAGCCATTCATAGGGCCCTGTCTGTCACACACTATACACCATAGGGGCCTCTGATTGGCCCCCCGGACTGATCTACCTAGATTGTAAAATAATACGAATGTTGCGATAGGACTGGAATGAACATGGGTTCTTCCCACCCTACTGGGCCTCTCGCCTCAGGGCCTGGCTCCCCAGCCTCCTACTGCCTTCCCTTCTCCCCCAGGCCTCCCCACCTCCCTCTGACTCCCCCTTGCCTTACCCCTGCCTTCCCACTGCCTCCCCTTGACTAACCCCGTCCACAGTCATCCATTGTGACTTTAAGCACTCAGTGGTGAGCGTGAGAGGGAACATCTCACACACTGCCGCAGCTCTCTGAACAGAACATGGGGGGGACAGACTCGCAATCTCCCTCTCTCTTTCTCTCTCTTTTTTCTTTCTTTCATCTGACCTTCTTTCTTTTTCTTTAATTCCAGGGCTCTTTCTCCTCCCGTCTGCTGCCTCTCCGTGCAGATGGGACAGAAGAACCCAAGCTGAAAGAAATCAGACTTAGCAAACTGCTCTCTCATGAATGTAGGGCGCACCCGAACCACTCGGCTCCCCCGGGTGTGTTTTCATTGGCCAGTCGAGGACTGGGAGGTACTGTATTGGGCGGGTCCACCGAGGGCTCTAGCACTCTTGAGGGGCTGCCGTGGCTGTCAGTCAGAGCGTTATGAAGGACTCCGCCCAGCTCCAACTCTACTTCAGCTGTAGACATCTGGATGTTTTTTTTACACCACTACTTTTGACATGTGCTGAGTGAATCGCTTCGGCCTGCGCGAAATGAGAACTGAACTTTATTTTTATTTTTCTCTTGCTTGCTTTATATGAAAATACATGATTATCTTGATGAATGATACTGGAAAAAATGAAGGAGGACTTTATACTCTGTTTAGCGTTACCCTGGATTCACATTGAGAGAAAAAAACTCAAATGAATGACAATTTAATATATATGAATGCTGTTTATTGCTGATTACTTTCATTTTTGACAATGATTTGTACAAACAAGTTAAACTATTATTAAGCTAGCCTGCTGCTTTACCATTAGTGAGGTGTGTGTGTTTGAGAGAAGAGCGGCCAGTGAGTGAAAGAGCGAGCGAATGAGAGGAAAAACTGTCTGACGAGACTTAGCGAACTCTCCACAATCTGAAAAATAAACCTAGAAGGACAAAATGAACAAGCTGTGTCATTTGAGATACACACACATACACGAACACAGTATATGTTACCTGTGAATGAAGGATAACAGGACTGTATCAGTCCTAATTCGGTCCCTCTGCAGGGTATGGTGTGGTACTATATGGGGTTTTGGGGAAACCTAGGCCTAGACCACATGACCCCATAGGGTGCCATTTGGAACACAAACCATGTTGTTTCTGGTGTAACCTGTAGGAACTAGTGGGTTCTGATCTCATCTTGGCTTCATTTAGCATTACATCAGCTGATGTAGGCCAATCAGCTGTCATCTCTCCTGTCTTGTTTCAAATCACAAACTGCCTCCAACAACAACAACAACAAAACGTTCCTGTCGTTATGACAGAGATTTAAAATGGAGATCTGATTAAAAATGTGTCTCTCTAAAGCAGCATTTATGAAATGAAAGCGTGACAATGGGTTTGTACGTTCGGTGTGTATGGCAAGGAGTGTGAGATTAATGGACCTGTGTGACACTGTGTTGGTGTAATGTGTATATCTGTTTGTAAAGGAGAGAATGTATGTGATAGTCGAACTTTAACTGGAGTCTGTGCAATTCTCCTGTAGACAGACAGTCAGTCAGTCATTTAACCCCAAGTTGTATTTATTGGGTAAAGATTAGAAGGATTATTTGATTATTTAAATTTTATTTTTTTCCATTAAAGTGGTGATTCACATGTTCATTTCATAGAAGTCATGTCCGACATGTCGTGTATGTTGTCTTTTTTTATTTTGCTCTGTTACCACCGTGTCGATGTGGGCAGAGTATTTGTGTTCCTCTCACAAAATTGTTCATGATTACAGATCTATCCCAGGTAACTGGACCAGGCTAATAAAATCATTTAAAAAATCACCATTAACCCTTTAATTTCTGTCATGCTCATCCTTAGTGTTTCTGGACCCACCTTAAATGAACAACTTTAAAGGCTTAACAAAGCCTTCATGAACCCATTATAGGGCTACATACAGTAGGTGCTTCACAAATCATTTAAAAGCAGATTTGTACTATATAAAAAAATAGTTATAATATACAGTGCATTCGGAAAGTATTCAGACCCCTTGACCTTTTCCACATTTTGTTACGTTACAGCCTTATTCTAAAATAGATTAAATTGTTTTTTCCCCTCATCAATCTACACACAATACCCCATAATGACAAAGCAAAAACAGGTTTTTATAAATTTTTACAAATGTATAAAAAAAAGAAACTGAAATATCACATTTACTCAGTACTTTGTTGAAGCACCTTTGGCAGCGATTACAGCCTCCAATCTTCTTGGGTATGACGCTACAAGCTTGGCATACCTGTATTTGTGGAGTTTCTCCCATTATTCTCTGCAGATCCTCTCAAGCTCTGTCAGGTGGGTGGGGAGCGTCGCTGCACAGCTATTTTCAGGTCTCCAGAGATGTTCGATCGGGTTCAAGTCCGGGCTCTGGCTGGGTCACTCAAGGACATTCAGAGACTTGTCCCAAAGCCACTCCTGTGTTGTCTTGTCTGTGTGCTTAGGGTCATTGTCCTGTTGGAAGGTGAACCTTCACCCCAGTCTGAGGTCCTGAGTGCTCTGGAGCAGGTTTTCATCAAGGATCTCGCTGTACTTTGCTCAATTCATCTTTCTCTCTCCTGATTAGTCTCCCAGTCGCTGCTGCTGAAAAACATCCCCACAGCAAGATGCTGCCAACACCATGCTTCACCAAATGGATGGTGCCAGGTTTCCTCCAGACGTGACACTTGGCATTCAGGCCAAAGAGTTCAATCTTGGTTTCATCAGACCAGAAAATCTGGTTTCTCATGGTCAGAGTCCTTTAGGTGCCTTTTGGCAAACTCCCAAGTGGGATGTCATGTGCCTTTTACTGAGGAGTGGCTTCCGTCTGGCAACTCTACCATAATGGCCTGATTGGTGGAGTGCTGCAGAGATGGTTGTCCTTCTGGAAGGTTCTCCCATCTCCACAGAGGAACTCTGGAGCTCTGTCAGAGTGACCATCAGGTTCTTGTTCACCTCCTTGACCAAAGCCCTTCTCCCCTGATTGCTCAGTTTGGCTGGTTTGGCTGGTTCCAAACTTCTTCCATTTAAGAATGATGGAGGCCACTGTGTTCTTGGGGACCTTCAATGCTGCAGACATTTTATGGTACCTTTCCTCAGATCGGTGCTTCGACACAATCCTGTCTCGGAGCTCTACGGACAATTCCTTCGACCTTATGGCTTGGTTTTTGCTCTGACATGCACTGTCAACTGTGGGTGTGTGCCTTTCCAAATCATGTCCAATCAATTCAATTTACAACAGGTGGACTCCAATCAAGTTGTAGAAACGTCTCAAGGATGATCAATGGAAACAGGATGCACCGGAGCTCAATTTCGAGTCTCATAGCAAAGGGTCTGAATCCCTTTAAGGTATTTCTGTTTCGCATTGTCATTATGGGGTATTGTGTGTAGATTGATGAGGATTTGTATTTATTTGTATTTATTTAATCCATTTTAGAATAAGGCTGTAACGTAACAAAATGTGGAACAAGTCAAGGGGCCTTAATACTTTCCGAATGCACTGTACGTTAACATCTAGCGCTTTTCCAAATGTGGCATAGCTCTTTTTTCACCCTTTATGCATACAGAATGGTATTTGCTTATAAATGATTTCTAAAGCGTCTACCGTATGGAGGCCTTATAGAGTGTTTATGAAACACTCTAAGTTGTTTGTTTAAAGTTACATTGCCTATCGGTTCCACGTTTTTAACGTTTGAGAGAATTTCTTTCCTTTTCATGGTCTCTTTTTCCCCTCACTTCATTTTGATTTTTAGTTGAAGTCCATACTATCACTGTCAGCATAAGCAGAGTTGCACTGTGACTAGCTCAGAAGACTGTTTGCTAAATACCATGTGTGGAACTGAAACTCATACGCTCTATGGTCCAAGTCAACAAAAAAAGAGTGTGAGGAAATGAAAGTATATTAAGTACAGGTTGAGCGCATTCTTGTTCACACACACACACACACGAGGCTTCCACTTTTCACAATTCTTGTTTATAGGGGTGTCATGCACCCCAAAAATCTGAGGGGGAACAAAGTGAGTGAGGATGACTGGGGGGGGGGGGTTCGGAGGTGGGCTAGGTCCCCTGTCCGGAAGTTGGCAAATTTATAATTTTTCAAACACCTGAAACAGCTTTTTTCGCCATATCAATGCATAGACCTCTTGAGCAGTCTGTATCCTCCTGACTGGTAGTTCTTTTTTTAAAGAAACTAAATATGCTTCTCTGCATCTCTGCAAAAATCTGGGTACAAGATTAAAGGAATGTGAATCTTATTCAGTACATTTAGTAATTGCTTGCTTTTCTAAGTCTACCAACCTTGCCAGCTGGCATGCCAACTCAGACAAGCTAGCTACTCTAACTTGATTGATAGCCTGAAATGGCTTCTGGGTAGCTAGTTATGAGGTTGGGAAATTAAGAACCTATCTGGGCTAGCTAAAGCCAACTTCATAAAATTGCTAGGTGGCGTGTAGTATTACAGAGAAGTAACAACATTTTAAATTATTATTCTTTTATTTTATTTTTCAGGACAAATCTGAGGCGGCACATGACACCTCTGCTTGTTTATTTCAAACAGGTCTTGTGGTAAAGGGATGACATAATTAAAACTGATACACATAATTTGACAAGACAATGTGATGTATATGTCGTTTGCATAATGGGTGTACAGGAGAAGAGGAGAGAGCATATGGCAGTGTTTTGGTTCCTACTCCCATCTGACTGAATACTAACTAGTTAACTCAGGGTTTCAAACAAATGATCAATTGGAGATGAGTTTGAATAATGTAATACTGATCCGAATAACCGGTAATGATTACTTGGGAGGAAGCACACAAAGTAGATGGATGTTGTTACTAACCACAGGTCCTGGATTAGATGTTAATGTCTTATCCGCTTATTGGTTATGGTTAGGAATGGGGGTCGGGTCATCTGGGCACAACTTTTCAAAAATGTATTTCAGCTATCGGATACGATTAAATGCATATAAATAATATATAGAACAGGAGTCCCCATTCAAGTCAATGATTCGTCCGTTTTATTCATTCTATTTCTAGGGATTTAATCTTATTCGATAGGAGAAATCCAGATAGATAACTGTTAAAAAACTGGGCCCTGATCTTAGATATGTGGTTAGGGACAATGTCTACCTTTGAGCAAAGATTAGTCTTGGTGGGCATATTACAGGCTCATTGGCAGTTCATCAAGTCCTGGGCACCAGGGTGATGTTCAGTATAGAGAAAATGTTTTCAAATGCAGTGAAACAGGGAGGTAATACCTATATTTGTCCTATGTTTGCTTTCCGCTGCAAAATGTTTTGCTACCGTGTGCCCTATTGAACAGACCCCTGGGTCGTGTTCATCATGCTACACCTTGGCAAAAACGTTTTACAATGGAATGCAAAAAGTAGCCTATCCCTGTGCCAAATGAACACACCCTAGGTGATAGAGGGAACCCACCAGCCTAGTCCAGCAGGCAGCCTTCCAGCAGGTAGTTGTTCAGCTGTGCATAGCAATCAGCATCTCTGTGAGTGGAGCAGGGTGTGCGTCCCAAATGGCACCCTATTCACTTTACTCTATGGGCCCTGGTTAAAAGTAGTACACCATGTAGGGAATAGGTTGCCATTTGGGACAAGCCCAGGGTGTTGTTCAACTGTGTTTAGTGTTCAGCATCTCTGTTAGCAGGGCAAGGTGGTATTCAGCTGTGTTTAGCGTGCAGCATCTCTGTGAGCAATGAGTTGCAGGGCAGATCGCCCAGTAGGTGGCGCTGGTACAGATACTCCTCCACCTGCAGGCTGATGCTGCGAATCTCAGGAAGCCGTAGCAGCAGTTGGCCAAACTTGTCGGAGTGACCCGGGTGGGTGTAGAGGGTGTGGTCCATCAGGGTGTGGTTCACCCTTTCCTGGGTCCGCTCCACCTGCCGGCGGTCCTGCACCGACTTCACGTCTGCAGGGTCAAGAGGGACAGGTAGAGACAGTTAGTAGATAGTTAGTGCATAGCTAATGGATAGTTAGTTGAATATCTATAAACCATCTGTAGGGGACTATCCAAACGGACTTCACGTCTGCAGTGTGGAAAAGACCGGCAGAGACAGTTAGAATATTTGACTATCAAACAATTGGGAAGTGTCTACTATGAGATTGTCTAATTCAAAACCCAATCAAGTTGTCAGTTTCCAGTGGAGATCCCTTGGCTGAGAATCAGTCAACCAGGGACCAAAACCGGAACCAGTGACCTAGAGCAGAGGTACATCAGAGCAAAGTAACATTCAGTGTAGGACCGGAGGACTCACTCACCAGGGTTGAAGAGGACCAGGTATTTGAGACACACAAACTCCTGTGTGTCCAGGTGGAGGGCCTTGAGTTTGACCACCAGGTCCTGAGTCCTTGACACCAGACTGGTCAGAGTGACCCCTGCCTGGGTCAGGATGTTCGACACCTCAATCTGCATCAGAGAGACAGGACTATATAGGACTTCCAGACTTGACAGCTTACAGACTATTCAAAACTAAAACAATTTACGACTTTCAGACTATTCACTTTTAGACTATCTAGATTTTTGTGTGTGTGTATGACCATTTTTTTCTCTCTCTCTTTATACTGAACAAAAATATAAATGCAACCTGCAACAATTTCAAAGATTTTACTGAGTTACAGTTCATATAAGGAACTCTCTCAATTGAAATTAATTAATTAGGCCCTAATCTATGGATTTCATGTGACTGGAAATACAGGTATGCATCTGTTGGTCACAGATACCTTAAAAAAAGGTAAGGGCGTGGATCAGAAAAACAGTCAGTATCAGGTGTGACCACCATTTGCCTCATGCAGCACGACACATCTCCTTCGCATAGAGTTGATCAGGCTGTTGATTTTGGCCTGTGGAATGTTGTCCCACTCTTCTTCAATGGCTGCTGGGTATTGGCGGGAACTCGCTGTCATATATATGTCGATCCGGAGCATCCCAAACATGCTCAATGGGTGACATGTCTGGTGAGTATGCAGGCCATGGAAGAACTGGCACATTTTCAGATTCCAAGAATTGTGTACAGATCCTTGCGACATGGGGCCTCGCATTATCATGCCGAAACATGAGGTGATGGCGGCGGATGAATGGCACAACAATGGGCCTCAGGATCTCATCACGGTATCTCTATGCATTCAAATTGCCATCGATAAAATTCAATTGTGTTCGTTGTTCATAGCTTACGCCTGCCCATTCCATAACCCCACCGCCACCATGGGGCACTCTGTTCACAATGTTGACATCAACAAACCGCTCGCCCACACAATAGCATACACATTGTCTGCGGTTGTGAGGCCGGTTGGACGTACTGACAAATTCTCTAAAACGACATTGGAGGCAGCTTACGACATTGGAGGCAGCTTAAATTCTCGGGGAACAGCTCTGGTGGACATTCCTGTAGTCAGCATACCAATTGCACACTCCCTTAAAACTTGAGACATCTGTGCCATTGTGTTGTGTGACAAAACTGCACATTTTAAAGTGGCCGTTTATTGTCCCCAGCACAAGGTGCACCTGTGTAATGATTATGCTGTTTAATCAGCTTCTTGATATGCCACACTTGTCAGGTGGATGGATTATCTTGGCAAAGGATAAACTCTCACTAACAGGGATGTAAACAAATGTGTGCGCAAAATGTTAGAGAAATAAGCTTTTTGTGCGTATGGAACATTTTGGGGATCTTTTATTTCAGTTCATGAGACCTTTACATGTTGCGTTTACATTTTTTCAGTGTACATTTTAGTCATTTAGCAGACGTTCTTATCCAGAGTGACTTACAGTTAGTGCAGTCATCTTAAAATCGCTAGGTAGGACAACCACATATCACAGTCATTGTAAGTACATTTTCCTCAAAAAAGTAGCTGTTAGCAAAGTCAGAGCTAGTAAGAAAAAAAATGTAAGTAAAGTGCGAGTGTTAGTTCACGAAAGGCACTATTGTTTTGGGGGGGTGGGGGCAAGTACCGTGGTCTTGTAGTGGATGCGAGCTTCGACTGGAAGCCATTTGAGTGTGCGGAGGAGCGGGGTGAAATGGGAGAACTTGGGATGGTTGAACACCAGGCTGGCTGCAGCGTTCTGGATAAGTTGCAGGGGTTTGATAGCACAAGCGGGGAGCCCAGCCAACAGCGAGTTGCAGTAGACCAGACAAGAGATGACAAGTCCCTGGATTAGGACCTGTAGGAGCGAGTCACTGCTTTGATGTTTCCAGAGAACGACAGGGTGTTGTCCAGCTCCGTCTTGTTGAGGTTGAGCTTGAGGTGGTGGCCGACATCCAAACTGAGATATCTGCCAGGCACACAGAGATGGTTGTTGCCACCTGGGTGTCAGAAGGGGGAAAGGTGAAAAGTAGTTGAGTGTCATTGCCTAGCAATGATAGTAGAGACCATGTGAGGATATGACGGAGCCGAGTGACTTGGTGTATAGAGAGAAGAGGAGAGGGCCTAGAACCGAGCCCTGGGGGACACCAGTCGTGAGAGTAAGTGGTGCAGACACAGATCCTCTCCACGTCACCTGGTATAAGCGGCCTGCCAGGTAGGATGCAATCCAAGAGTGTGCAGAGCCTGAGACGCCCAGCCCTGAGAGGATGGAGAGGAGGATATGATGGTTCACGATGTCGAAGGTATCGGATAGATCTAGGAGGATGAAAACAGAGGATAGAGATTTAGCTTTGACAGTGCGGAGAGCCTCCGTGACACAGAGAAGAGCAGTCTCGGTTGAGTGACACGTCTTGAAGCCTGACTGGTTAGTTTCAAAAATATAATTCTGAGAGAGATAGCAAGAGAGTTGGTCAGAGATGGCACCCTCAAGTGTTTTGGAAAGAAAAGAAAGAAGGGATACCAGTCTGTAATTTTTGACGTCAGAGGAGTCAAGTGACTCTGTACCGGTACCCCCTGTATATAGCCTCCCTACTGTTATTTTATTTTACTGCTGCTCTTTAATTATTTGTTATTTATATTTTTTACTTATCTATTTTTTTCCTTAACACTTATTTTTCTTAAAACTGCATTGTTGGTTAAGGGCTTGTAAGTAAGCATTTCACTGTAAGGTCTACACCTGTTGTATTCGGTGCATGTGGCAAATAAAATGGGATTTTATTTGATTTGAAGTGTTGGTTTCTTGGGGAAGGGAGTGACACAGGCCATTTTGAAGTCAGAGGGGAAGCAGCTTGTGGTAAGGGATGAGTTGATGAGGGAAGTGAGGAATGGGAGAAGGTGTCCAGAGATGGTCTGGAGAAGGGAGGAAGGGATGGGGTCGAGCGGGCAGGTTGTCGGGCGGCTGGACCTCGCTGGTCGCAGGATTTCATCTGGAGAGAGAGGGGAGAAAGAGGTCAAGGCGTAGGGTAGTTCTGTGTGAGTGGGACCAGTGGACTCAATAGGCTGAGTGAATGAGTAGCGGATGTCTTCAACCTTCTTTTCAAAGTGGTTGACAGAGTCGTCTGCAGAGAGGCAGAATGGAGGGGGTGGAGGATTAAGTAGGGAGGAGAAGGTGGAAAATAGTTTCCTAGGGTTAGCGGCAGAAGCTTGAAATTTAGAGTGATAGAAAGTGGCTTTAGCAGCGGATAGAGAGGAAGAGAAGGTAGAGAGGAGGGAGTGGAAGGATAATAGGTCCTCTGGAAGTTTAGTTTTCCTTCATTTTCGCTCAGCTGCCCGCAGCCCTGTTCTGTAAGCTCGCAATGAGTCACTCAGCCACGGAGCAGGAGGGGAGGGCCGAGCCAACTGGGAGGAAAAGGGACAGTGCAAGTCATAGGATGCGGAAAGGGAGGAGAGTAGGGCTGAAGAGGCAGAATCAGGAGACAGGAGGGAGAAGGATTTAGCAGAAGGGAGAAATGATAGGACAGAAGAGGAGAAAGTAGTGGGAGAGAGAGAGCAACGATTGCAACAGCGCATGACCATCTGAGTAGGGGCTGAGTGGTTAGGATTGGAGGAAATGGAGACCGAAAAGGAAACAAAGTAGTGATCAGAGACTTGGAGGGGGGTTGCAGTGAGATTAGTAGGCAAACAGCCTCTAGTAAAGATGAGGTCAAGCGTATTGCCTGCCTTGTGAGTGGGAGGGGACTGAGAAAGGGGGAGGTCAAAAGAGGCAAGGAGGGGAAAGAGAGATTTGGAAAGAAATTAATCGAAGGCAGACGTTGCAAGGTTGAAGTCGGCAAATACGAACAGCGGTGAGCCATCAGCAGGAAATTCGTTTATCAAGGTGCCAAGCTCATTGAGGAACTCTCTAAGGGCACCTGGTGGGTGATAGATGACAACCATGTTTAGCTTGAGTGGACAAGTGACAGTGACAGCATGGAATTCAAATGAGAAGAAGAGAGTGCAGCTGGAGTAGCAGTGTTCTCTGGGGTGATCCATGTCTCCATCAGGGCCAAAACGTAAAGTGACTGAAGGGCAGCATAGACTGAGATGAACTCGGCATCCTTGACCGCAGATCAGCAGTTCCAAACGTTGCCAGAGACAAGGAATTCCACATGGGTTTTGTGTGCAGGGTACACTAAATTAGAAGGGTTGCAGCCAAGGGCTGTGGAGCGTCTGTAAAGCCTACAGGGAGAGCAGCAGGCTGGGATAGAAAACACACATAGTTGCCAAAGCTACAACAGAGCAAAACTAGATAATCTGAAAATAACTAGGTAAGATACTCAAGTGAGAGAGTGGTGTGGAGCCTTCCTCTCACACTATTCAGACTACACAGGACGTTCAGACTGTTCAAACTAGTTGGGACTTTCGGCCCTACAGTGTTATTCAGGCAATACATTATAGTATGAGCTGATCGAGGAGGAGGAGGAGGAGATGGAAAGAGTGAGGAGGAAAGGGTGAGGAAGAGGAAGAGGATGAACATGAGGACAAGTACAAGGATGACTACAAGGAGGAGGAGGAGGAGGAAGGGAAGGAGGACAGTGATTGGAGGTGGTAGCTACCTGTTGTCCTGTGACCAGATAGATGCAGCCTTCTCTGCTGTAGGCCACCTGTCGACACAGGTGATCCAGCACCAGCAGCTCACTCCAACAGCTCTGCAGCAGCACCATCTGGTCCTCCACCTAAAGGAGCCACCACCAGGACCACACACAGGTCAGTTCACCTCTCAATGCAGTCGATTCAGGAAGTGAATTGAAAATGTCCCATTGTTTTCTATGAGGATAATTTTTTATGTGTGTGTGTATGACCTTGAGCTCCTTGAAGAGAGCACTGTTCCTGGCCCATTCCACGAGCCCGAACAGAGTCTGGTCAGCCATTTTACACATGATACTGAAGGTGTTGAGGCGGTCGTGTTTCCCGCGGCTTGCCTTCTCTCTCTGCAGGCTGGCCAGCACCTTGGCACACAGCTGGCTCTCATCCGGCTCACCCTCCAGAAGCTGGGCCAGGAAGCTAGGTGTGGGAGCAGTCAATATGGAGGTTGGGGTCGGGGTGGAGCTTGGAGTGGAGCTCGGGGTGGTTGTGGGCGTGGTGAGTGGGGTGAGTAACCCGTTAGGTATTGGCGGGGTTGGAGGTGCCGGGCCGTAGCTGTAAGGCATCATCTCACTTTTCTCCTGGGGGTATCCTGATCCCCCTACATGGAAGGAACGGTGGTACAGTCCAGGGTAAGCCAGGGATGGGGGAGGAGCTAGAGCCCCCCTGTCCCGGTTCATGGTGCAGTCCAGAAGCATGGGGGGGAGCTCCGAATGGCCCATATTGGAGGGGTAGGCCTGTGATTGGTGGAAATTGCCAGAGGGCAAGGGTGCCGATGTGTGACTGGACATCAGGTGAATGTCGTTTGAAACGGAAGGCTGGTGTGTTTGTGCACTTTCCAGTTTGATCCTGTAGGGGGTGGTGTTGTGCTGCTGGTGGTGGTAGACCCCTCTCTGCTGTTTCATCTGCCTGTCTCGTCGATACAGAGGGCCAAACTTGTTCCGGCCACCTCTCATTCGGTCTGCCCTTACCGCTGTAGGACCAGAGAGTAACATACAGTACAGGTGTGAGTATACTGACACTTTAATGAAGAGAGAGTAACATGAGTACATTGAAACTATATTTAAACAAAGAAGACAAAGTTACATGTGGTCCTCTGTAGCTCAGCTGGTAGAGCACGGCGCTTGTAACGCCAAGGTAGTGGGTTCGATCCCCGGGACCACCCATACACAAAAAAAATGTGTGCACGCATGACTGTACGTCGCTTTGGATAAAAGCGTCTGCTAAATGGCATATTATTATTTATTATTACATATGAGTGTATTGACACTATAACAAATGAAGAGAGAGTAACAGGAGTAACAATCCTGCCAGGGTTTGCATTTGTTCGGGGACTATTCTAATGGTTCCTACACCCATTGTGCCAGCACTGCCAGGTAAGCTCAATCAAACTCAGCAAAATTATTTGAAAAGACAAACCAATACTACTTGAACCCAGGTCTGATGTCAGTTTTAGTGTACAGTATCTGGGTCAGTTCTGGTTTATGAGTCCACAGATAAGTCATATGAGGGGAACAACATGGAAGGGTGTCAATGGAATGAGAGGTAAGGCATTGTGCAAGCGAGCACAGAGGAGATTTCTACAGGTAACCCAGAGCCATATACTACATACAGGTAATTGCCAAAATAATGGAAACACTTCAGTACATGAGACAAAGTATATTGAAAGTAGGTGCTTTCACACAGCTGTGGTTCCTGAATTAATTAATTAAGCAATTAACATCCCATCATGCTTCCGGTCATATATAATAATGCTGGGCAGGCCATTATTTTGGACATTACTTTGGCTACAATGGCTATGCCCCCATAGGATGACAATGCCCCCATCCACAGGCCACGAGTGGTCACTGAATGGTTTGATGAGCATGAAATATTGTAAACCATATGCCATGGCCTTCTCAGTCACCAGATCTCAACCCAATTGAACACTTATGGGAGATTCTGGAGCGGCGCCTGAGACAGCGTTTTCCACCACCATCAACAAAACACCAAATGATGGAATTTCGCGTTTGTCGCATCCCTCCAATCTAATCTAATCTATGCCAAGGTGCATTGAAGCTTTTCTGGATCGTGGTGGCCCAACGGCCTATTAAGACACTTTATATTGGTGTCCTTTATTTTGGCTGTTACCTGTTTACTGTATATCAGGGATGGGCAACTTTGATGGGGGTGGGGGCCACAGAAATCTGAACTCATCATGAGGGGCCACAGTTGCTCACGGGTCTGCATATCCACATCCATACCCCCCTCCCTTTTTTGGGGAAATTGATCAGAGGACCTTCAAAAGGGGCCCACCAGTTGCCCATCCCTGCTTTATATGGTTCTGAGTCCCACAGGTCTGTCCTTGTGCTGGGTCTCAAGTATTGTTTTGAGGACCCACGTTGATTGTTTTGTGTGTGTATGCACACGGGTGTGTGTATGCATGTGTTTGAGTGTGTGTTAATGCATTTGGTTTAAGTGTGTGTGTGTGTGTGTCTGTGTGTGTGTGTGTGTGTGTGTGTGTGCCGTACCCTCTCTCTTCATGCCCACGGCCAGGCACTTCTGAAAGCGGCAGTAGGGGCAGCGTTTCCTCTGGGAGCGGTTCATGGGACAGCTCTGTCTCTCTGCACAGGTGTAACACTTGTTGTTCTGCACCGAACGCTTGAAGAAACCCTGCAGATAGAGACAGAGAGACAGAGAGAGAGGGGTGGGGGAGAGAGGGGGGAGTATGTCAACAAGTATGTCATCGAAAACAAGTGTGTCATCGATCACGCTGGGCCTACAGTACCTTGCAGCTCTCGCAGGTGAGCAGTCCATAGTGGTAGCCAGACACTTTGTCTCCACAGACTGGACAGCCCTCAGCCTGATCTGGCCTGGTCTCTGGCTCTGTCTTCAGCTCCTGAGCTGGGGAGTGGGAGATGGGAAGGTTTAGCTGTTTAGGATCCCCATTAGCTGTTTCGCATGCAGCAGCTACTCTTCCTGGGGTCCACAAGGTGTTGGGGTGTCATGCATTGGCAGGGATTAATGGCAGGGATTAAAGAGACCTCTCTCTATCTGTCTGCTTGTTATTAGGTGGCTGACCAAGGTCTGACTAAGGGCTAGATTCAATCCGATTTTAAAGGTAATGTTTCCGTGTTCGTGGAGACCTCATCACAGTAAACACTGCATAAGTCGGTTGGCTCAATCGGAAATTACCTTTAAATGTCAATCACGCTATAACGCGGATCTTCTGCGGTCCGGATTGAATCTAGGCCTAAGTTAGTAGTCAAGTCAAGTTCTTGTACTTATACTTGCTCTACCAACTGCAAAACCAAACTGATCCTAGATCAGCACTCCTACAATGAGACGCTTTATGAACACGAGCCCTGGTTTATTGTTCAGTAGATGAGAGGTGGTGACCTCTGAACAGCCATCGTGTTACATATACAGTGTTCTTATCACTCAGACCGATAGGCTAAAACTATAAACTGTCTTATCATGACACTTACGTAATTCATATTGATCATGTTTTTTTGTGAATTAACCCAGAGGAGTTAGTTATTATTATGGTTTAGAATGATATCTTCAGCATACACATCTATTCCCACAGATTTGGACAATAAGAAAGTACGTTTGGCAATGGAAATGATGATATTACGAGGAAATTCATCAATGTCAATATTTGATCAATAGTGGGCGATTTAAAGAAAGTTCCCTCTCCCTGAAGCTGTCTTCACACCCTTCATTCAACTGATGTATCAAAGTACTGTGATCACTAGCCTGGTTCTACACTGTATAGTTGTATCCAACTCTTCTTTCCTTGTAATGCCATCGAACAGAGAGAGGAGTTGGCCAAAGCACAAACAGGCTGGACCAGTATTTCCCAAACCCGGTCCTGGGGACCCCAAGGGGTGCACATTTTCAAGTTTTGATTATTATAATCATCTATGTAGTGCTAGGGCAAAACATTAAAAGTGCACCCGTTCGGGTCCCCAGGACCGAGTTTGGAAAACGCTGGACTGGACCATCAGGTTATATGATCACACCTTTTGTGTCACAAACAAAACATTCTGAGAGGCACCTAGTAGCTTGTAGCTATATCTTAAACCTAATGCTAGCCAAGGCAGCTAGAACAGTAACAGTAACAGTTATAGTCCAGGTCAGTAACAGCAACCGTAATAACAGTACCAGCAAGATTACCAGTCCAGGTCAGTAGCAGTACTTACATGTTGACGATCCCTCCGAAGACAACAGATCCAGAGGCTGGCCCTGGCGTAGGGCCTGGCCTTGGTCCGCATGGTAGTGGCCCTGGGGTACGTTCATTTTGGAAGAAGAGGAAGAGGGGATAGCCTACTCACCCTAACTAGTTCCTCATAGCCGGAGGAAGCAGGAGCCCAGACAGACAGACGGACAGACAGAGACAGAGAGGCAGGCAGCCACAGCAGGACCTCTGCAGTCTGTCTAAGGACCCACTATTGGACTGTGCTCCATAGTGGACTTTGGATTTTGCTCCATAGTGGCGGTGCAATAAAACCCTGTCCTGACGTACTGGCACTCCTACCACAGCCAGTGGAGTGAAGACCTTCTCGGAGGAATTCCTGTGCAGTAAGTAGGTGCTGTAGGTAGGCAGGCATGTAGGCAGGTAGGTAGACAGATAGGTAGACAGATAGGTAGGCAGCCAAGTAGGTAGACAGATAGGTAGGCAGGTAAGTAGGTAGGTAAGCAGGTAGGTTGGAAGGTAGAAAGGTACACTGTAACAAATTGCTGTAAATTTACTGCAAAATATATACAGTTAGCTATATAATTATATATTACAGTACAGTACTGTAAAGAACAATGCATTATGGGGACTCAATGGCATTCCGCTATACTGCTGTAAAATTACAGCAATTGCAATTAATACAATACAATTAATAATATATTTTACAGTAAAGTATTACCTGTTTTGCTGTATATTTACAGCAGCATACTGTGAATTATGGTGCGTTGTGGGAAAATGTTGTGGGTGGGGAAAGAATGTCTGGCTATTTAACATATTTTGAGCCGTGCCTTTGTTGCACCCATTAGTGAGAATGCTGTACCCACAAAATACAGTACCATACCGTATTTTGGAAATCTAGAAACCACCAAATGTATAGAATTGCAACAAAATTAGCTTTAAAACTGCAAAATGTTCTCTGCCCCACATGACAAAATGGGTAGAATTGCAGGAAATAAGCTTCAAACCTGCAAAATATTCTCTCCACCAACAAGAGGGGTGCGAACAGTTTGTGTCCTGAACAGTGCTTGTGCCCATAGAAATAGATGTGGCGCGCGCAAGATGTTCCCCAATGCTGAAAGGGGGGCCTGAGTAAAAATGTTTAGCAGACACTCTTATCCAGAGTGACGTACAGGAGCAATTAGGGTTAAGTGCCTTGCTCAAGGGCACATCAACATATTTTGCCCCTGGTCGGCTCGGGAATTAGAACCAGCGACCTTTCGGTTACTGGCCCAACGCTCTTTAACCACTAAGCTCCCTGCCGTAGACTACAGTACTGTACTGTGTTTTTTTAAATCTAAAAACCTTTTCCTGTTAATTGACAGTAATTTAGTGGCTACTGCACTGCCAGTAATTTCGTGTAATTAGGTAAAACCCTACAGAATACAGTACCATACCATATTTTTGGAGCGCCAAAATTATTTTGAACACTAGTGGGTGCATGTTATTGTTGTTTCTGGCTCATTAACATATGTTGAGGCGTGCCTTGTAAGAGGCAATATTTTTTGCACCCGTTAGTGAGAATGCCGTACCAATTGAACTGATATGTGGTAGTAGTGCCCTAACAATTTAATGTGTATAGGGACAGGTCAGAGTGGCAGCAAGTCTTAAACCTTTACTGGTTGAGTGTTTTGCCAAGTCCTTTTGGTCTGTTTTGCCCTGTAATCACGGCCATTTTGGAAGCCTTTGTTTAGTCTTCTAGAAGTGGAATATTCATAAATATGCTGTAATATACAAATACAGTGGGGAAAAAAAGTATTTAGTCAGCCGCCAATTGTGCAAGTTCTCCCACATAAAAAGATGAGAGAGGCCTGTAATTTCCATCATAGGTACACGTCAACTATGACAGACAAATTGAGGAAAAAAAATCCAGAAAATCACATTGTAGGATTTTTAATGAATTTATATGCAAATTATGGTGGAAAATAAGTATTTGATCACCTACAAACAAGCAACATTTCTGGCTCTCACAGACCTGTAACTTCTTCTTTAAGAGGCTCCTCTGTCCTCCACTCGTTACCTGTATTAATGGCACCTGTTTGAACTTGTTATCAGTATAAAATACACCTGTCCACAACCTCAAACAGTCACACTCCAAACTCCACTATGGCCAAGACCAAAGAGCTGTCAAAGGACACCAGAAACAAAATTGTAGACCTGCACCAGGCTGGGAAGACTGAATCTGCAATAGGTAAGCAGCTTGGTTTGAAGAAATCAACTGTGGGAGCAATTATTAGGAAATGGAAGACATACAAGACCACTGATAATCTCCCTCGATCTGGGGCTCCACGCAAGATCTCACCCCGTGGGGTCAAAATGATCACAAGAACGGTGAGCAAAAATCCCAGAACCACACGGGGGGACCTAGTGAATGACCTGCAGAGAGCTGGGACCAAAGTAACAAAGCCTACCATCAGTAACACACTACGCCGCCAGGGACTCAAATCCTGCAGTGCCAGACGTGTCCCCCTGCTTAAGCCAGTACATGTCCAGGCCCGTCTGAAGTTTGCTAGAGTGCATTTGGATGATCCAGAAGAGGATTGGGAGAATGTCATATGGTCAGATGAAACGAAAATATAACTTTTTGGTAAAAACTCATCTCGTCGTGTTTGGAGGACAAAGAATGCTGAGTTGCATCCAAAGAACACCATACCTACTGTGAAGCATGGGGGTGGAAACATCATGCTTTGGGGCTGTTCTTCTGCAAAGGGACCAGGACGACTGATCCGTGTAAAGGAAAGAATGAATGGGGCCATGTATCGTGAGATTTTGAGTGAAAACCTCCTTCCATCAGCAAGGGCATTGAAGATGAAAGGTGGCTGGGTCTTTCAGCATGACAATGATCCCAAACACACCGCCCGGGCAATGAAGGAGTGGCTTCGTAAGAAGCATTTCAAGGTCCTGGAGTGGCCTAGCCAGTCTCCAGATCTCAACCCCATAGAAAATCTTTGGAGGGAGTTGAAAGTCCGTGTTGCCCAGCGACAGCCCCAAAACATCACTGCTCTAGAGGAGATCTGCATGGAGGAATGGGGCAAAATACCAGCAACAGTGAGTGAAAACCTTGTGAAGACTTACAGAAAACGTTTGACCTGTGTCATTGCCAACAAAGGGTATATAACAAAGTATTGAGAAACTTTTGTTATTGACCAAATACTTATTTTCCACCATAATTTGCAAATAAATTCATTAAAAATCCTACAATGTGATTTTCTGGATTTATTTTTCTCATTTTGTCTGTCATAGTTGACGTGTACCTATGATGAAAATTACAGGCCTCTCTCATCTTTTTAAGTGGGAGAACTTGCACAATTGGTGGCTGACGAAATACTTTTTTTCCCCACTGTACTTAGCAGCCAACCCACTTGGGTCAATCCCATGTAATTATAGTAAAATACCAATATTATGATTACATTAGCATTTACTTTCTTACAGTATAGTAGGCTAATCTTACATTATTGTACTGTCTCGTTGCTCTGATATTACAGTAACTTACTGGAAGCTGATGGCAAGTTACTGTGAATATTACAGTAACATACTTGGCACTAGCCAGAGATGGGCAAAAATACATCAAAAGGTATCTTGTTGAATATTCAAAATACCTTGAAGACCAATGTATCCTTAACTACAACAACATTCTCAGTAACGGTTCCAAAAACGTTTTACTTCCTGACTGTGAAATGTTTTTTCTTATCAACCTTATTTTAAAAGCCCACACCAGTAGAAATCCACTTTTTCGAGCTGAAAGATGATGGCCAGAGCTTACCCATGATGATGCACAACGATTTAAGTCAATAGGTCATCGTTTTAGTCAAAGTATTATATATTTGGGCTTGAAGTGACAAATCCGAACTGCCCATTTCGTGGAAATCCGTGTGAATACTGTATTTTCCTATGATATGACACATTATTTTCAGCCTACGTTTCGTTTCAGGGCTGGCTTTTATTTGAACGTTACCACCCACCAGCATGGCATTGTTTATTAATCAGAAACAGCCGCATAGTGGTAGTTTGATCAATATTTACAGTCATATATATATACATACAATATTCAATTAGGATAAAAAAACACAATAATTTTGATATTTTGAAACTATAAAAACGGTTTCAAGTCGAACTCCTTGTTAAGGCCAAGAGGAGAAAGTGTATTGAGCCTATGGATCCAGAAAGATTCCCTTTGAAGAAGTTTCCTCTCAATGTCCCCTCCCCTACGTGACATCTATACCATTTCTATTCCAATGTATCTCAGAGAACTAATAGGATGTCCAGCTTGTACAAAATGAACAGCAACCTCACCTATCCGTATGTTGCGGTGTTCACTGATCCGGGTCTTAAGGCTTCTAGGGGTTTTCCCTATGTAAGACAGACCACAAGGTCATTTCAATACGTAAACAACATTGGTGGAAATGCAGGTAATCAGGCCCTTGATCTTAAATCTTTGTTCTGTGCGGGGGTGGGTAAATCAGTCACATTTGTATGTGAAACTACATTGAGCACATTGGCCACATTTGTAATTACCCTCCGGAACCTTGTCCAAGAAAGTTTCCCTTTTCTCTGGTGGATAATCAGATTTGACCACAATGTCTCTCACGTTTGGGGGTCTTTTAAAGACCATACGTGGGGGATATTTAAAGATGGGTTTCAATTGTGGGTCAGTATCAATAATATACCAGTGATTCCTAATAATGTCTTTAAATACCTTCCCCAATGGTGAGTATTGGATGAAGCATGAGGGGACATGTTCTGCTTTTTCTTTGACTTTTGGTTGAAGGCTTTCCAAACGTGTTTGCCCTTCAAAACGATCATTGGCATGTTTTACCCGACCCTCCTTAGAGGTGACAGCTTCCATCCACGTCCACTTACTAAAAGTCTCCCTGTAAGTCAATTCAGTCGCATCAGAAGAATATGCAGCTCTGATGCTTCTTACCAGAAACAGACCACGGACCTCACACAAAGGTTTAAGGAAAGGGGGTGCAAAGACAATTGGGTAAAACATGCTAATGATCATTTTGAAGGGCTAAGACAGTTGGAAAGCCTTCAACCAAAAGTTAAAGAAAAAGCAGAAAATGTCCCCTCATGCTTCACCCAATACTCACCATTTGGAAAGGCATTTAAGGACATTATTAGGAAGGACTGGTACTTGGCTTTTCCATGAGTTTTCCTACAACTCCAGCAACTGCGGAAAGTACATGGATGTGCGTATGGTCTTCAGCTTTTGTACATGAAGTCAAAGACAGACCAGTGGTTTCCATCTGTGGCATAGTTTTCCCTAAATCAATGCTTATGACAAATCCAGCTTCAGAACTAGCTAAGGTTAGCATGCTAGCTAGCTACACTGACAGCTGTCCTGTTAGGTGGTGGGCCGACGCCGAAAACAGTGAAGTTGATCGATCTACGTCTAGGGAGGAGCTGATTTTTTTTTTATATATGACAATTAAATATTCTTATAATTACTGTAACATTTGTTGGCACCTTCAATTCTTGCACATTTTCTCTGAAAAGGTATCTTTCAACAATCTGTCTGCTTTGGCAAATTTGCGAACTGCTAAATTTGGAACCAATCAGAACTCCCATACATACCCCTCGTGATGAAGGCAGCCAATGGTCTGCTTCTATCTAAGATATAAACACAGCCTACCATGAAATCGTGATCTGCTGTCAGTGTGTTAAGGTAAACGAACGTTAGCTCCCAAAGTAAATGTGCCAGAATATTTTATCACCCACAACCTGCATTCAGAATAACTGCTTTGGTGCAAAACTTGACAAACAAGATTACCTAAACCATCTAAACTGAAACAACCATCTCAGTAACGGGTGCAATAAATCCAACCCCTTACAGATTGGATTAGTTAAAAAAAATATGTTATTTATGTTTGTATAGTATCAAATCAATGAATCCACCAATGTGCATGCAAAAACATAGATATTAAAACAAACTATTCAAAAAAATCTACCTGCAACAAAGCATATTGGGAAGAATGATAATGAGGCCCCTCCCACATATTTTTCACTCTGAAAGAGTTAACGGAAATGAACTCAACACAGTTGACTAACAACACCACGCAGTGTTGATTACATTGTGATTCAAATAACATTTAATTTATTCACTGCATGTGGTGTCAATTTCAATCCCACTGATGTTAATCCCAATAGAATCAACACTCACAACACTTCTTACCTTAACACTGAGATTTTAACACTTGCAAAGTGACTAAGCAGAATGCAATATAAAGCTTGTGTGGTCCAGAGACGAGAACTCTACCATCTATTGCAAAAGCCTCGGCTCTTGACAAGGACAATAGAATTCTCACCACTGCATGCTACCAATAGTAAAATAATCACCTTTCAAACTGATTCTACATTGAATTTAGTCTTCACAAATCTCAAACAGTGTATCTGTAGTCGATGTTCTTCAACTCTAAAATGCACTAGACTGTGTAAGACAAAACCCACAAAGAAAATATAACAGGCAAATGCATATGTGGTCTCAATGTCTAAATAGTGACAGCAGGGCTAGTTCAAACTGCGGTAGGATGGTTCTCCTCATAGGTAAGTGAATCAGCCCATACTTGATAAATAGCACTTGGTTGATCTCTGGGAACAGGACACAGGACACAGGAGAAAAATGTGAGACGTAAGTGAGAAAATAATGAATAAAATAAATCATCACAGCAAAGGAGTGTAGTTTGTGAGCTAGAAAATGAACATCCTGACAGTCTGAGGCAGGGTGCTGTAATCATCCTGCTCTAACTATTGACAGGGATAATGTGGCATTTCTTATTTGTCAGTATGAATGAAATTAGTGGGTCCTGCCTTGATGACTGTATTAGATTTACACTACTTGTCCCATAGATTTTTGTAGTCTTAAATTATTACTTGGAATAAACTGATAGCTGAAACGCTCCTTGCCCCAGAATGACATGCTAGCTAGTGATAAAGCTACCTGCTACCTGCTCCTGCTAGCTAGCAACCGATTTTTTGGGGAATATGTATAAGTGTCCTTCATCATTCTTCAGAGGTGGAACTTAAATGTGCATTTCATCTCTAGGACAGGAAATTACGTTGAAATAGTGGCGGCAACTTCCTCTGGGGAGGGGTTCCTTTAATGCACTGACTGTAAGTTGAACTACAAATTACAAAATAGGTATTGACACTATTAAAATACCTATATCAAATACACGTAACAGAAATACTGCCCATCGTTGACACTAGCTGCCTGCACGGTAAATCTGCAACAATTACTAACCACTGTACTTCCAGTAATGCACTGTAAATGCTGTAAATTTGTGTTTCAGTAAAGGTCTATGCTGCCAGTATTTTACTGTAAATTTACAGTAGCCTACTGGCTACTGTGCTGCCATTACTTTACTGTAAGAATTACAGGACCTTTTTTTTTTTTTTTTTTACAGTGTAGATACAGTGGGGAGAACAAGTATTTGATACACTGCCGATTTTGCAGGTTTTCCTACTTACAAAGCATGTAGAGGTCTGTAATTTTTATCATAGGTACACTTCAACTGTGAGAGACGGAATCTAAAAAAAAAAATCCAGAAAATCACATTGTATGACTTTTAAGTAATTAATTTGCTTTTTATTGCATGACATAAGTATTTGATCACCTACCAACCAGTACGAATTCCGGCTCTCACAGACCTGTTAGTTTTTCTTTAAGAAGCCCTCCTGTTCTCCACTCATTACCTGTATTAACTGCACCTGTTTGAACTCGTTACCTGTATAAAAGACACCTGTCCACACACTCAATCAAACAGACTCCAACCTCTCCACAATGTCCAAGACCAGAGAGCTGTGTAAGGACATCAGGGATAAAATTGTAGACCTGCATAAGGCTGGGATGGGCTACAGGACAATAGGCAAGCAGCTTGTTGAGAAGGCAACAACTGTTGGCACATTTATTAGAAAATGGAAGAAGTTCAAGATGACGGTCAATCACCCTCGGTCTGGGGCTCCATGCAAGATCTCACCTCGTGGGGCATCAATGATCATGAGGAAGGTGAGGGATCAGCCCAAAACTACACGGCAGGACCTGGTCAATAACCTGAAGAGAGCTGGGACCACAGTCTCAAAGAAAACCATTAGTAACACACTACGCCGTCATGGATTAAAATCCTGCAGCGCACGCAAGGTCTCCCTGCTCAAGCCAGCGCATGTCCAGGCCCGTCTGAAGTTTGCCAATGACCATCTGGATGATCCAGAGGAGGAATGGGAGAAGTACATGAGGTCTGATGAGACAAAAATAGATATTTTTGGTCTCAACTCCACTTGCCGTGTTTGCAGGAAGAAGAAGGATGAGTACAACCCCAAGAACATCATCCCAACCGTGAAGCATGGAGGTCTAAACATCATTCTTTGGGGATGCTTTTCTGCAAAGGGGACAGGACGACTGCACCGTATTGAGGGGAGGATGGATGGGGCCATGTATCGCGAGATCTTGGCCAACAACCTCCTTCCCTCAGTAAGAGCATTGAAGATGGGTCGTGGCTGGGTCTTCCAGCATGACAACGACCCGAAACACACAGCCAGGGCAACTAAGGAGTGGCTCCGTAAGAAGCATCTCAAGGTCCTGGAGTGGCCTAGCCAATCTCCAGACCTGAACCCAATAGAAAATATTTGGAGGGAGCTGAAAGTCCGTATTGCCCAGCGACAGCCCCGAAACCTGAAGGATCTGGAGAAGGTCTGTATGGAGGAGTGGGCCAAAATCCCTGCTGCAGTGTGTGCAAACCTGGTCAATACCTACAGGAAACGTATGATCTCTGTAATTGCAAACAAAGGTTTTTGTACCAAATATGAAGTTCTGCTTTTCTGATGTATCAAATACTTATGTCATGCAATAAAATGCAAATTAATTACTTAAAAATAATACAATCTGATTTTCTGTATTTATGTTTTAGATTCCATCTCTCACAGTTGAAGTGTACCTATGATAAACATTACAGACCTCTACATGCTTTGTAAGTAGGAAAACCTGCAAAATCGGCAGTGTATCAAATACTTGTTCTCCCCACTGTAGATAGGTAGGCAGGTAGATAGGTTTAGATAGGTAGGTAGGGCTGGAGTACAACTAGGTCATCTTAATGATGTGCTGACTGACGTCAGAGATAAGACAGCAGTCCAAGGGTGATCGCTTATCTAACTTTATTAATTATGACATTCATGGACACATTGTAGGGTTCCTAAATGGCACCCTATTTCTAATATAGTGCACTTGTGCACTTTATAGAGAATAGGGTGTCATTTGGGATACTACCTATTTGTCCCTGGGATTGAAGGCCTATCATATCCAAGTTATGTTTCGATTGAAGCCTTATATGTCAGGGCAACGATAAGTTATCTTGGTTATGCTTCTGTTCAGGAAATAGGGGATGGTGGTTCATAATTGTTTGGTAGTAGTTTAACTAAACTATTGTTTGGTACTAGTTGAACTAAACTATTTTACACTAGTTGAACAAAACCAATTAAACTACAAAACTAAGACACTATTACATCTTTAATATTCAAAAATCAGGGAAAGTTCCTAACAATCAAATCATGTTATATTATTAAACTATATCACAACATGGGATAATTGGATTCTCCCTTAATAAATATGACAGTTAAAATATCAACCTATAAAGGGTTCTATCGAGAACCCTTTTATCTTTGGAGGGTTCTTTCTAGAATCCTCTATGAACGGGTAGAGCCCACCAGCCTTATTAGCCTTTAAAATGTGATTATTTATGACAATACATTACATACACTGAGTATAAAAAACATTAAGAACACCTGCTCTTTCCATGATATAGACTGACCAGGTCAATCCAGGTGAAAGTTATGATCTCTTATTGATGTCACTTGTTAAATCCACTTCAATCAGTGTAGATGAAGGGGAGGAGACAGGTTAAAGAATGATTTTTAAGCCTTGAGACAATTGAGACAATTGTATGTGTGGCATTCAGAGGGTGAATGGGCAAGACAAAATATTTAAGTGTATTTGAACGGGGTATGGTAGTAGGTGCCAGGCGCACCGGTTTGTGTCAACAACTGCACTGCTACTGGGTTTTTCACGCTCAACCGTTTCCCGTGTGTATCAAGAATGGTTCACCACCCAAAGGACATCCAGCCAACTTGACTCAACTGTGGGAAGCATTGGAGTCAAAATGGGAATGCTAATGCTTTCGACACCTTGTAGAGTCCATGCCCCGACGAATTGAGGCTTTTCTGAGGGTAACCTTAATCACCCACAACCTGCATTCAGAATGACTGCCAGGGTAGGGAAGATTGAATACTGAGACTACCTTAAACATCTAAACTGGAACAACCATCTCTGCAATGGGTGCAATAAATCAAATAACGAACAGATTGGATTAGTTTAGAAAACTGTATGTTCTTTATCTTCGTGTAACATAAAATGAATCAACCAATCTCTGTGTTGTTGTTGTTTTTATCGCACTGCTTTGCTTTATCTTGGCCAGGTCGCAGTTGTAAATGAGAACTTGTTCTCAACTGGCTTACCTGGTTAAATAAAGGTGAAATAAAATAAATAAAATAAAATCAATGCAAAAACACAGATATTACAGTAAACAACAATTTCTGAAAATATCCAATAGCTCATGCTGGGAACTATTATATATGGTTCTATGTAGAACCCTTATTGCCTTCCAAAGAATCATCAAATAACCCTTTCTTCCAAAAATGGTTCTTAGGATGATAAAGGTTCTAGGTAAAACCCTTTGACTTACAAAGAACCCTTGTTTCTTCAGAATATAACCTCTCACTTTCAGTTATTTGAAAAGGAAATCATCTCCCAAATATCACTATTTCTAAAACAAGCCATAGAAAGTTGGATGCAATTTCAATTTAATCCTCTAGAAACGACAGAACAAATAATGCAACAAATATTGTGGTTAAACTCAAATATACTAACTGATAAAAAACCATTAAAAAAAAAAAAAAACTTTAAAAAATAGGTATAATCTTCGTAAATGATATCATAGGTAGGACTGGTGGAGTTATGTATGTATATATATATATATATTTGCAAAAAATATATATGGGGGATTGGAAGTGATGCAGACAATTACATTGATGGAAGTTACAATCTATCTGCAATATTAAAGCAGATCTTTAAGACAAGAACCGTTGTCTTCCAAAAAGGGTTCTTCTGATCAAAACGGTTCTTGGTAGAACCTTATCCCTCCAAAAATAATCATTTTGGAACCCTTTTTTCTAAGAATGTACTTACTTGTGATCTGTTTTCTTACTTATCTGAAGTATTTGAGATGTTTTCTTCTTAGAACATGCCCTTGTTGTTAACGGCGGCACTGAATGGTGAACGGTGTATAGTGTTCTTGTGTTGGGCACTACTGAATAGTAACAAACTAATTTGATTTTTATGACTTTCAAATACAACTTCACTGTATTTGTGAAAGGAGTGACTGAAACAAAACACACAAGAAAGCCTAACACCTTACCATTGCACTTGGCTTTCTTGCATTAACACTTGCACTTGTCTTTTCTTCCAAGCACTGATTTTGCTGATAGCTGCTTTATTGAGGAAAGTTTGACTTACAGTGATATGTGGTTGTTGTACCTAGAGGTTAACGTACTAACTGTAAGTCGCTCTGGATAAGAGGGTCTGCTAAATTATTAAAATGTAAAATGTAACATTTCATTTGTAATGTTCATTATAATCTCTCATGGACAGACTATGTAACATATGGAATCTGATGCAATTATCCAAGATTTTATGTTCATTATAATCGTACTGTATTCACCACCAGTCGAGTATGATCAAAGAGCTAGAGAGGATTTGTTCGGCATATTGTTGAGGCAACAAACTCAACACAGAAACGATTAATATTTTATTAAGAAAATCATCTAAATCATGTTCAACATTGAATATTGTAGTTTATGAAAAGTAACTTCCCTTTTGACAAACGGACTCAGTTATTTAGTACAAAAATATCCCTGTCTACATTCACCCCACATTGTTAGAACATGTCAATATGTACAGAGTTCGAATTACGAGACTAGGGTGAGCTAGGCACCTCTCTAACAAATTGAACCCTGAATAAGTATGAAAAACTTGTAAGACATACAGTATGTATACACATAATATGTGGCATATTGATTTTGGATTATAGTGCCACCAGATCAGGGACACATCTCTTAGTTAACATCCTTGTTGTCCCCAAACCACATTTTCTCAGATGTTCTCAGTCTACCATGCACCTCCCATTGGTCCTCCTCAAAGCGGTAACACCAGACTCAGCAGTAGTGGAGGAGGATGTTTAGGAGGAGGTAGGGCAGACAGGCTCTCCCTCAACCATGTACCACACCTCATTGTGCCTGTTCAGAATCTTCATTGGGCTGTAGGACACACACACACACACACACACAATATTAAAGTATGTTTGATAGAAGTATTCTGGTGGAATTGGATTGGATGTTGGATATATTGAAGGATTTGTATCCGTGCTCTCACCTGTCATATCCCACAGCATAGTGGTAGTCTTTGTTGTAGGTGGCCTGGACTTTGTCTAGCTGCCTTTTCAGCAGCATGGAGTTTACACTGGATGTCAAAGACATCATCCATCCGCCGTAGCTCCTCACGTACACTTTCATGTCTGGCATCTCTGTAAAGTACACCTGCACCGGGAAATCACAATGACATCCACATTGTTAACCAGCAGTCTTTAAAAAAACATGACATACCGGACATGGGTTCAAATGGTATTTGTGTTTTTTCAAATACTTAATTGATTGAGCTTGCCTGGCTCAATGGCGCCAATGGAATAGTCCCAAAAGTGCAAACCCCGCCCACCTGGCGCTCTATAAAAGCTAAATCTACGTTTTTGAACCCAGGTCTGATAGACAATCATATTAGGTTCAACTTAGATTCAGCTTTTCTAGAGTGCCAGGAGGGCGGGGTTTGCACTTTTGGGACTATTCCATTGGTACCATTGAGCCAGGCAGTATTTGAAAAAACACACACAATATAACACACAAATACTACATACCCCTGGCAACGATGTGGATGTCATTGTGTCAGGTTGACAGGTTTTTGACAGGCGTCAGCAATATAGTGACCTCTAATAGGCTAAGTGGAGGTTTCACCATATTGCTTATACCAATCAAATCCTCTCAGATCTCCACAAGTGCATAGGGCATAGGGTCTATTTGGGATTGGGCTTTACCTTGTCATCAGTGGGTTGGGGAGGAGTCATCTGATGGGTAGACGGCAGGAGGAAGCTGAGGGTGAAGACAGATGACGCCCACATCTTCTTCTTCTCTTCAATTTTGACAGTCACCGGAGCTGTCATGTCAATGTTGACGCCTATAGGAAAAATTTGTGTAAGCACTTGTTACCAGGTAGACACACGCATGGAAACCGAGACTCATGCAAGTGCATCCACACGCACACAAATATATTGATACACACACACACACACACACCAGCATTGTTTGATCCGGTGATATATTTGAAGAGTCTCCTGAAGGCAGTGTAGGTGGCCTTGTCCATGAAGTATGATTCTTCATCTGTCGACACCCATTTCACCGAGTCATAGTGGCGCACCTGTAACACAGACACAAACCTTCACTCAGAGTCCTGTGTTGGAGAGTGTATTGAGTTACAGATGTTGGGGATGGGATTAGGATGAGACTGTGCAAAAAGTGCAACAACCCTGCATAACTGATCTACAACATGTTTCCGAATACAGATACCCAAAACGATAACCATGGGGATAATAATGATGTTGATTTGATATATTCTAATGTAAATGCTATTGTTTTGTATCTGCTACCCTGACCAACAACTAAGCATAAAAAATAACTCCTGACTAGGTTGTAGCCTTTCATTTGTGCTTTACAATAGACTCACCTCATAATCGTCATTCTTGCACACCAGATCATACAGCAGACATTCCTTTGACTCTGAGCAGAAGCGAGACTCAGAGGAGTTCCTATAGGGATCAGTTGAAAACAAATCAATAATGGAGAATAGCATACGATTTAGCACAGATACCGTTAATTCAATATACAAAAATAGTATTAATTTTGAAATGTGTGGTTATGATGTGTGGAAAGTAATAACAGAAGTGTATTATAACTTCCTTACCCAATTCTGGCTTCAGCAGTCAAGATGAGAAGCAAGCCAACCAACCCTGCAAAATAAGCCCTGAAGTACACACAAACAGTCAGAGTCATCACATTAAAAACCTAAAGTACACACAGTCAGTGACATCATCATATGAAAAATCTATTATACAGACATAACTCATTAAGATTGCAATATTGAAATACTTTAAAAGACAGTAAACTATGTTATTACACATTTATATTACTATAAAATCACTCTTCCTTTAATTACTTAACACCATCACAAATCAAACAAACCTAATCAATGCAATGATAACCTATAATTTCTACTTACATTGTGCTGAGTGTGTGTCTTTTAGATCAGCTCAGTTCAGATGCATCCACTGGCCTGAGGGAAATGCTTGCAGATAAACTATTTATACCAACTGAGGGTTATTTGTATCACTCCCCAAAACACACCCACTTCACCACAGAATGTGCAATGGACTTCACGTGCTGAAGAGAAGAAAAGGTGGTTCATAAATAAGTGTGTGCCAAGTTAGATAACGTGAGACGATCGATCTTGATGCGTTTTTGAAAAACAAGTATAGGCTTATTGAGAAAGAGGCTGTGACTAGATCCGTCACGTGTGGTAGACTATTATATATTTCTGTTTCGTAATTACAGCCTTTGCTGTTTCGCAATAACAGCCTGGCTGTCACGTCTAGACTAAATAAATAGCACTTGCATGTATTTTGTTCACTGAGCACTGCTGGGTCAACATTCCCAATCACTAGTGGGCAATGGAGAAGCCCTGTTTATAACTGATGCTAACATGGACTCTTTGTCCTGATATTGTCCACATTCTGATTGTGCCCACATTTTTGGACAGGTGTAGATGATTCAAAGACACATTGTGATCAGATCTTCCTGACCACCTCCGGAGGTAATCCACATTTATTATGATATTAAGTTGTTATAATGCAGAGTGAAATTAAATGCACATTTGGCAAACATTTTCCAATTCATATCAAACCATATTCCCCACCTATAAAAGCAGATAGGACAGCACTTGCACGACCCAAAGAGCTCAGCTTTGACCCCGACAAAGAGAAGAGTAGCCTAGAAAACAGAACTCTGGGGTGTATCTCAATAGTCTGAAATGGCTTCATTTAAAACAATTGTTTTAGTCATTTAGCAGACACTTTTATCCAGAAGGATTTGCAGGTGCGATTACGGTTAAGTGCCTTGATCAAGGGCACATCGGCAGATGTATCCACCTAGTCAGCTCGGGGATTTGAACCGGCAACCTTTCAATTACTTGCCCAACACTCCCTACCACTAGGCTACCTCACCTCGTCTCCATTCACATGGGCTGACCTGAAGATATAAAGGATAAGTGGTGAATACAAAACGACGCTCCTCACTTTGAATCTGATTTCAACTGTCTCTGTTCTTTCACATCAGTGTAGGAAAGGAGACACGAAAACAAGAAAAGGAAGCCACTGAATATCAAGTTGGATGCAGTCATGGACTGAACCCTGTCCTAGATTTAGCAAATAGCCTCCCTGGCATGCGCAATCAAAGTCAGTTCAGTTTAAATGACCTTTAACAAACCTCCAACGTCCCCTGTGATGTCAGCTGGTCACCACCTCAGGGGCTCAACGGGCGACGGCCTTCACTTGGTGACTTCAGCCTCAGAAGAAGAAAAACTCAAAATAACTCACATGATCCCCTGTCTTATGTCCGTTCTATGTGGCGTAAGCATGTGCTTCATGTCAAATTCTTAGCCAACACGTTACCATAGCCTGATTCAACCAGAACCATGAAACTGTATGTTGTGGACATTTCCATGGCATCAAGTCAGGGGAAACGGGTGTTGTCACACTGGCTGCAGAGCCGATTGTTGTTGTAGTTGTTGTTGTTGTTATTGTTGTTGTTGTTGCTGTTCAAAAACGTTACATTTGTAGATAAAATGAGCTTGTGAGAGTGATTGAACAAAACATCAGAGGTGTGTTTGTTTCTCTCTGAGCTTGAGACGCCCTGTTCCAACACAAAGCACTAGAGTGCAGTTCAGTTTACACTCAGAAAAAAAGGTTCCAAAAGGGTTCTTTGCGGAGGGATAGGGTTCTGCCAAGAACTGTTTTCATCTGAAGAACCCTTTTTGCAAGACAAAGGGTCTTGGTAAGGCAAAGAGTTCTACTTAGAACCTTTTTCATCCTAAAAAACGTTTTCGGAAGAAAGGGTTCTTTGATGATTGTTTGGAAGGCCAGAAGGATACTTTTGAAGGCAAGAAGGGTTCTACAAAAAACCCTTCTTAATCTGAAAATGCTTTTGCCTGAGCATTAGTGTTTACCTCAGTGTTTAAACTTTAACATCAGGAGTTCGAGTAATCTGCTAAATTAAAAAAGATATGTGTGAGAATGTTTTAAACTGTACCTACAGTATATGGGAATATTTGTGCATGTATTTGATATTCCCTTAATTATTTTACATATACTGACATACAGTGAGGGAAAAAAGTATTTGATCCCCTGCTGATTTTGTACGTTTGCCCACTGACAAAGAAATGATCAGTCTATAATTTTAATGGTAGGTTTATTTGAACAGTGAGAGACAGAATAACAACAAAAAATCCAGAAGAACGCATGTCAAAAATGTTATGAATTGATTTGCATTTTAATGAGGGAAATAAGTATTTGACCCCTCTGCAAAACATGACTTAGTACTTGGTGGCAAAACCCTTGTTGGCAATCACAGAGGTCAGACGTTTCTTGTAGTTGGCCACCAGGTTTGCACACATCTCAGGAGGGATGTTGTCCCACTCCTCTTTGCAGATCTTCTCCAAGTCATTAAGGTTTCGAGGCTGACGTTTGGCAACTCGAACCTTCAGCTCCCTCCACAGATTTTCTATGGGATTAAGGTCTGGAGACTGGCTAGGCCACTCCAGGACCTTAATGTGCTTCTTCTTGAGCCACTCCTTTGTTGCCTTGGCCGTGTGGTCATTGTCATGCTGGAATACCATCCACAACCCATTTTCAATGCCCTGGCTGAGGGAAGGTTTTGACGGTACATGGCCCCGTCCATCATCCCTTTAATGCGGTGAAGTTGTCCTGTCCCCTTAGCAGAAAAACACCCCCAAAGCATAATGTTTCCACCTCCATGTTTGACGGTGGGGATGGTGTTCTTGGGGTCATAGGCAGCATTCCTCCTCCTCCAAACACGGCGAGTTGAGTTGATGCCAAAGAGCTCGATTTTGGTCTCATCTGACCGCAACACTTTCACCCAGTTCTCCTCTGAATCATTCAGATGTTCATTGGCAAACTTCAGACTTGCATGTATATGTGCTTTCTTGAGCAGGGGGACCTTGCGGGCGCTGCAGGATTTCAGTTCTTCGCGGCGTAGTGTGTTACCAATTGTTTTCTTGGTGACTATGGTCCCAGCTGCCTTGAGATCATTGACAAGATCCTCCCGTGTAGTTCTGAGCTGATTCCTCACCGTTCTCATGATCATTGCAACTCCACGAGGTGAGATCTTGCATGGAGCCCCAGGCCGAGGGAGATTGACAGGTCTTTTGTGTTTCTTCCATTTGCGAATAATCGCACCAACTGTTGTCACCTTCTCACCAAGCTGCTTGGCGATGGTCTTGTAGCCCATTCCAGCCTTGTGTAGGTCTACAATCTTGTCCCTGACATCCTTGGAGAGCTCTTTGGTCTTGGCCATGGTGGAGAGTTTGGAATCTGATTGATTGATTGCTTCTGTGGACAGGTGTCTTTAAGAGTGTGCTCCTAATCTCAGCTCGTCACCTGTATAAAAGACACCTGGGAGCCAGAAGTCTTTCTTATTGAGAGGGGGTCAAATACTTATTTCCCTCATTAAAATGCAAATCAATTTATAACATTTTTGACATGCGTTTTTCTGGATTTTGTTGTTGTTATTCTGTCTCTCACTGTTCAAATAAACCTACCATTAAAATTATAGACTGATCATTTCTTTGTCAGTGGGCAAACGTACAAAATCAGCAGGGAATCAAATACTTTTTGCCATTATTTTCTGTGATTTTAACAATGAGCAGAGAGTAGGAGAATATAAGGGAGTGTGAGTGAACTAGCAGTGTATTGTGTGGTACACAGCAAATTACAAATGGCAGATGTTTTTTTCCCAAACTGATTTAAGATGTCTTTGGTACATAATTGGTCTAGCCTATATTCCAAAATTAAATACATTTGAGTAATCACCTTTGAGTGTGGACTGTATTATTATGCAAACTGGATGGACCTTATGCTGCGATCCAAAATGTATATCCATGAGTCTGGGAGAGAACATATAGCCCTAGGCGATGCTGTTGGTTCATTAATTGTTCAGGGCGGCTTACAGTTAGCCTACAATTATAATACATTTGTATTTTATTTTGAATAGCCTAGTAATAGGGAATTTCTTATATTTTCATAATGAATTAGGTGACACATTACCTTTAGCTATACAGAATATCTCACCACCATGCATTTCTATCTCCTCCTCTCTATCCTTTATTCTTTTCTCGAGCGTGCAGAGTGGCTGTCAACAATTTAGTGAAATATGTATTGTTTGAGAAAACATGTTACTATTGATGTTCCCGAACAGATTTCACTTGGTTTCCCAATTAAGCACTGGGTAGCTGCGGAAACAGAGTTGGAGAGCACATGGCATACAGAGTTTGGGCAGAATATCACCTGTCGTGCAGCGAGAGCATGCTCCTCAAACAGTGTTGATACATGGAGTGAAATAAGTGTTCTTATATTTATTTCTCAGCTGCTCATATTAAACACAGCTCTGCTATAAAACTGAAGTAGCCTACCAGGCATCATTGAAAAATGGACCGGCGGGACGCATGCGGCCAGATTACATGTATTTTTCCCCCTGCCCCTGTTCCTGCCCATTTTGATAATGGGCCATTCTAAATCGAAACAAATTGTACATATTAGTAAAGACAAGATTACATTGAGAATAGTCTGATGGGTGAAAATATGACTTCACTTGATGAGAAAACAGCTGCACAGCCTGAGGCAAGGAACAGAGCTCAAGCTTTTTTTGTGACTTTCTCTCATCAATAGCCTATAGTCGCATCATGCAGCCCATATATGTTTTGATTTCTAAGACATTCTAAGGTTTGTATCATTGTAACACCCTGGTTCTGGGACTCTATATGTTGAGCCAGGGTGTGTTCTTTCTATGTGGTTTATTTCTATGTTGGCCTGAGTGACTCCCAATCAGAGGCAACGAGTGTCAGCTGTGGCTGGTTGTCTCTGATTGGGAGCCATATTTATACTGTCTGTTTTTCCCTTTGTGTTTGTGGGTTTTTGTTCCAGTTGGTCATTGTTACCTAGGACGTTACGAGTCGTTTTGTTGTTTTGTATCGTGTGTGCACTTTAACTAATTAAAGTATGTTCGCTCAACACGCTGCGCCTTGGTCCTCCTCTATTAATGACGATCGTGACAGAAAAACCCACCATACAAGGACCAAGCAGCGTGTCCAGGAGCAGGCAGACTGGACTTGGGAACAGTGGAGGAAGAGTTTCGATTGGGTCAAGCCAAATGAGGAGCTGAATGGCGGGAGTTGGAAGCAGAAGAGCGAGAGTTGGGCGAGAACTATAGAGGCCTGGCCCACGGGGAAGAGAGACCCCCAGAAAATTTTTAGGGGGGGGGCTCACGACGTCGGGGCAGCAGGAGGCCGCGATAGAGCGGTCCAGCGGGTTGGCAGAGGAGGCCGCCAGGTTACGGGGGCCACTGGTCAAAGAAGGGAAGGAAGGTGTAGAGGCACGGCGAGAGGTACTGGGGTGTGTTACCAGTCCGGCCCGTTCCAGATCCCGGTGTAGGGCCAGTGGTGTGTGTCCCCAGTACGGTCCGGTCTGTTCCTGCCACTCGCACCAAGTCTACGGTGCGCGTCGCCAGCCCGGTCCGGCCTGTTCCTGCTCCACGCACCAAGCCTACGGTGTGCGTCGCCAGCCCAGTCCGGCCTGTTCCTGCTCCACGCACCAAGCCTACGGTGTGCGTCGCCAGCCCGGTCCGGCCTGTCCCTGCTCCACGCACCAAGCCTACGGTGTGCGTCGCCAGCCCGGTCCGGCCTGTCCCTGCTCCACGCACCAAGCCTACGGTGTGCGTCGCCAGCCCGGTCCGGCCTGTCCCTGCTCCACGCACCAAGCCTACGGTGTGCGTCACCAGCCCGGTCCGGCCTGTCCCTGCTCCACGCACCAAGCCTACGGTGTGCGTCGCCAGCCCAGTCCGGCCTGTCCCTGCTCCACGCACCAAGCCTACGGTGTGCGTCGCCAGCCCGGTCCGGCCTGTCCCTACTCCACGCACCAAGCCAGGGGTGCGCATCGTCAGCCCGGTCCGGCCCGTTCCTACTCCACGCACCAAGCCAGAGGTGCGCATCGTCAGCCCGGTCCGGCCCGTTCCTACTCCACGCACCAAGCCAGGGGTGCGCATCGTCAGCCCGGTCCGGCCCGTTCCTACTCCACGCACCAAGCCAGGGGTGCGAGTCGTCAGCCCGGTCCGGCCCGTTCCGGCTCCACGCACCAAGCCAGGGGTGCGCGTCGTCAGTCCAGCACAACCCGTGCCTGGATCACCGGTGCCTGGTAAGGTACCGGTCAACTGCTCCACAACGGAGCTGAAGCTAACCGCTCCTGCTACGTCCAGTTCAGCTCCAGCCAGCGGGGCCAGACTGGACCAGGGGCGCTATGGGGGGATTATTGGAGGGTGGTGGGCAAGGCCGGAGCCAGAACCGCCGCCGAGGAGGAATGCCCACCCAGCCCTCCCCTGTTTTGCTCTAGTTGAGGCGCGGTCGCAGTCCGCACCTTTAGGGGGGGGGGGGGTACTGTAACACCCTGGTTCTGGGACTCTATATGTTGAGCCAGGGTGTGTTCTTTCTATGTGGTTTATTTCTATGTTGGCCTGAGTGACTCCCAATCAGAGGCAACGAGTGTCAGCTGTGGCTGGTTGTCTCTGATTGGGAGCCATATTTATACTGTCTGTTTTTCCCTTTGTGTTTGTGGGTTTTTGTTCCAGTTGGTCATTGTTACCTAGGACGTTACGAGTCGTTTTGTTGTTTTGTATCGTGTGTGCACTTTAACTAATTAAAGTATGTTCGCTCAACACGCTGCGCCTTGGTCCTCCTCTATTAATGACGATCGTGACAATAATTTACAACTAAATTTGCAAATAGCTCTAAATCAAACATATATGACCTGTTTCAAATGATCACTTTTACGCTCAACATAGCCACTTCTTCTTACTATAAAATCATATAATATAAAATAAGGGCATGGGACGTACAAGCATATCTTGTTAGCTAATGTTTCTTTAGACCTGACTAAAATAAATAATGGATTTAATGTGATGGTGTATATTCAATTGATTTATTAGACTTTTTCAAATGTTGATGTTCCAAAGACACGCATCAGCAGCTTCTATGTGGCTTGTATGCGTGGAGGCCTGGAGATGCTAAACGTGTTTATGTTAATTAACAGTAAATTACTGTGGGATCGGCAGTCTTTTGCATGAAAATAACCGGCTGACAAAATTTCATGACTGCCACAGCCCTATTGAGTCCCTGTGTCATTCTGTTGTACTCCTAGAGTTCCATCGGGGTCGTGAATTCAGTGAACTTCTTGTCATCTTCACACACACAGGGAATGTTGTAAAACCCAGAGGCGAGGTCCATGGTGCTGAAGAATGCATTGCCCTATAGAGCTGCCAGACATTCGGCCTGATGAGGTAGCGGGTTAGCGTCTTTCAGTGTCCGTGCATTCAGCTTGAAGGACACCGAAGTCTTCTACAGCAAGACATGGTGACACGTCTGCTAACTTGCTGTTCAGTTTCAGGATGATGAGCTTTGACAGGGGGTTGGTAATCTTCATGGGGATCCACCTGTCTCCCCACTTCGATGTGATGACCCTCCCCACGAGGATGTCTCTTGGCGTAGCTCGAGAGGAACATGGTTTCACAATGACTGTGATTCCTGGAGAGATGGGAACGTTGCTAGCTAGCCTTCCCCACACCAGGTGTTTGTGTTTCTTGAGTAGGGTGACTACCTGTGTTAGCTTGACTGTACCCACCTTGCTTGGCGTTTTGCTCCCCCTTCATCGGGTCATGCAGGTCATCATGTCGAGAAACTGCTCATGTTCAGGGGATGGATGATTATCCTCCTTGGATATGAGTCTCCAGAAGTTGTCATTTTCCTTCATTTGGTGCATTCAATGTTTTAGGGCATTGGAACCTATGATGAGTTGGTCAAGCTGGCCTGCTACTACTAGAGTAGGGACAACACACCTAACTCCATACAGCTGTAGCTTCAGCTCGTACGTGCATTTTGGACAGGTCTGCTTCCCCCCACAGTCAACTACAACTATCTGCTCTGTGGTCTGCTTTTATTCTGGTAGGGGTCAACGTTTGTTCTGCTGTCTCACTAAGAGTGCAAGCCATAGAGCCTGAATGGAGCACGCCCTTCAGTTCAACTTGGTCACTAACTAAAACCTGTGCATAAAACAACTCACTAAAAGCTTGCACCTCTGCTGACCAGTGAACTAATACTCAACAGTCTGCTGACATTACTGAACATGTGTTTGTGTATAGAAGCTCCAAGTCTTCTTCCTTGAGGGATTGTGGCCCTACTTCGACACTGCCCCTCTCAAAGTGTGGGTGTTCTCGTTTCCTGATGGCGCCCCCTGGACTGTGTCAGCCTGTCTCACCTGTCTGGGTCTGCATCCCTGACAGTCTCTCTTCCAATGGCCTGGAGTAAAACATGAAAGGCAGGTGTTCTCTCTTGTGTCTTCTGCTCCAGCACACGGTCCAGCAGGCTGATTAGAGTCTGCATACAGTGAACATCAGCTGGCTTTGAAGGAGCTGTTGCCTGTATAGACTGAGTGTGACCCACCTGTGGTGTGTTTGCTGTGTCCACTTCCTCTGACATGGCAGCCTGGGCTTGGCTGATTGCGTACTTCACTGGGTCTGTAAATCTGACCTGTGTTTGTGCTCTTTCTGGTGCCCATCTAACCGCTCCTGGACCTCTGTGGTTGTCCATTGCGCTGGTGGTTTGAAGAGGAACACACATGCAAGCCTAGGATCTGGACAGTACTTGATGAACATCATGGTCACCTCACAGCCCTTGTCCTCAACGCTGCGGCCCTGTCTCCGTAGGCACTCATCTGCAACATCCACAGCTTTATTCAACCTATTCCGATATGCCATTGCCGTTTCTCTTGGCATTGGTTTGGTTTGGTAGAAGTGGCATGCTAGGGGCATACTTGAACAGCTCAGTTCACTGAAGTGCTGTTTCAGGATGTCAAAGACGACGTGGAGGGTCTGAGTATGTTCAAGAGAGGGGTTGTTACGCTGTGTGATTTTTATAACATCACAAGCCTGTCCCAATAGGTTGGCCAAGATCTTTGGAGAGATCTCATGTGTTGGTATCACCCTCTTCAGCAGATATAGCCCCATCATCTTCTCCCACTCACATACTGAACATCTGTCTGAACCATCTCCCCTAAAGCATGGAGGCTATTTGACGTCAGACTGCGTTACTAGCTTGATCCCTGTGAGATTTAACTCTGTAGGTCCCTGCTCTGCTCCGCTCTCTGTTGACACACTCTCTGCTGTATCACTGTCCCCAACACATTTACCCATGTCACACAGCTGGGCTGTTATTGGCTGACCAATGTGATTTGCCAACTGTGTTATGAGACTACCTAGGTTGACATTACTAGGTGTTGGTGGGGTGTGTGTGTCTCTAGGAGGCACACCTTGTACTCTGGTAGAACAGAAATTGGGGGAATTATCTGATCTACGCTAGGAGTGGGCATTTCTGAACAACCACCCTCTCCCAAACCCAGTAGTATCATACACATTTCCCTTTGAAACCAGAGCCTTGCCTGCACTGCCTAAAGGCTCCATGTTCACACCAATGTACACAATAAAATGGTGGGGCATGGGAGAAAATACAATATATTACACTAGGATGGTATTGTGATGGAAAATGTTATGTTGGTGCTTTTCTATTTAACAATTTCTATGTTCTATGTTTGTGCTTTTCTATAAACCAATTTCTGTGTTCATGCAAGTGACTGATTGAACGAATCCTCACAATCAGTGTCTGCAATTTGGCAGTACGCCCTGAGCCTTGTTTAGAGAAAGGGATATCTCAGTTTCAATTTTTCCAACAATTGTTTACAGACAGATTATTTCACTTATAATTCACTGTATCACAATTTCACTGGGTCAGAAGTTAACATACACTAAGTTGACTGTGCCTTTAAACAGCTTGGAAAATTCCAGAAAATGATGTCATGGCTTTAGGAGCTTCTGATAGGCTAATTGACATCATTTGAGTCAATTGGAGGTGTACATGTGGATGTATTTCAAGGCCTACCTTCAAACTCAGTGTCTCTTTGCTTGACATCATGGGAAAATCAAAGGAAATCAGCCAAGACCTCATTAAAAAAATTGTAAAAAGTCTGGTTCATCCTTTGGAGCAATTTCCAAACGCCTGAAGGTACCACGTTCATCTGTACAAACAATAGTACGCAAGTATAAACACCATGGGACCATGCAGCCGTCATACCGCAAGGAGATGCGTTCTGTCTCCTAGAGATTAACGTACTTTGATGCGAAAAGTGCAAATCAACCCCAGAACAACAGCAAAGGACCTTGTGAAGATGCTGGTGGAAACAGGTACAAAAGTATCTATATCCACAGTAAAACGAGTTCTATAGCGACATAACCTGAAAGGCCGCTCAGCAAGGAAGAAGTCACTGCTCCAAAACCACCATAAAAAAGCCAGACTATGGTTTGCAACTGCACATGGGGACAAAGATCGTACTTTTTGGAGAAATGTCCTCTGGTCTGATGAAACAAAAATAGAACTGTTTGGCCATAATGACCATCGTTATGTTTGGAGGAAAAAGGGGGACGCTTGCAAGCCGAAGAACACCATCCCAACCGTGAAGCATGGGGGTGGCAGCATCATGCTGTGGGGGTGCTTTGCTGCAGTAGGGACTGGTGCACTTCACAAAATAGATGGCATCATGAGGAAGGAAAATTATGTGGATATATTGAAGCAACATCTCAAGACATCAGTAAGTTAAAGCTTGGTCACATATGGGTCTTCCAAATGAACAAAGAGCCCAAGCATACTTTCAAAGTTGTGGCAAAATGGCTTAAGGAAAGCAAAGTCAAGTTATTGGAGTGGCCATCACAAAGCCCTGACCTCAATCCTATAGAAAATGTGTGGGCAGAACTGAAAAAGTGTGTGCAAGCAAGGTGGCCTACAAACCTGACTCAGTTACACCAGCTCTGTCAGGAGGAATGGGCCAAAATTCACCCAACTTATTGTGGGAAGCTTGTGGAAGGCTACCCGAAACGTTTGACCCAAGTTAAACAATTTAAAGGCAATGCTACCAAATACTAATTGAGTGTATGTAAACTTCTGACCCACTGGGAATGTGATGAAAGAAATAAAAGCTGAAATAAATCATTCTCTCTACTATTATTCTGACATTTCACATTCTTAAAATAAAGTGGTGATCCTAACTGACCCAAGTCAGGGAATTTTTACTAGGATTAAATGGCAGGAATTGTGAAAAACTGAGTTTAAATGTTTTTGGCTAAGGTGTATGTAAACTTCTGACTTCAACTGTAACTCCAAGAGAATTGTTGAAGATGCACAGGAGGTGATAAGGGAGATTACTGAGTGTGTTTGGGAATAGTACTAAGTGAATGTGGATGTGAAAGTTGTGTGATTGTTATATGAGATATTAAGCTGATTGAAATTTGGCTGATTGAAATTTGGATAATAAATGGACTGAAATTTTTACTATTAAGATTGGAATTTGGATAATAAGATTGAAATGTGGATATTAAACTGATTGAAATATGGATAACAACATTGAAATATGGATAAAAAGTGGATTGAAAATTGAATAATAAGATTGAAAATTAGCTATAAATTACTGAGTGATTGAGAGCTGTCAGGGGACTAGCTCCAGTGTGAATATGGATTGAATGTGAGCTGAGTTTTCCAGTTCTGTGTGAGCTGAGTTTTCCAGTTCTGTGTGAGCTGAGTTTTCCAGTTCTGTGTGAGCTGAGTTTTCCAGTTCTGTGTGAGCTGAGTTTTCCAGTTCTGTGTGAGCTGAGTTTTCCAGTTCTGTGTGTGCTGAGTTTTCCAGTTCTGTGTGAGCTAAGTTTTCCAGTTCTGTGTGAGCTGAGTTTTCCAGTTCTGTGTGCTGATCTATAATGTTATCTACGTTATCTACAGGTAGAGGATAACATATCTCAGAAATCTCATTCGAGACAACATGTCTAAGAGGATGTCTCGTCAGTAACGAGGATAACATATCTCTTAGGATAACATGTCTCATCAGTGGAGTTTGATGTGTAATGTTATTATGTACACTACCAGTTATTATGGACACACCTACTCATTCAAGGGGTTTTCTTTATTTAAAAAAAAAAAAAGTACATTGTAGAATAATAGTGAAGACATCAAAACTATGAAATCACACATATGAAATCATGTAGTAACCAAAAAAGTGTTAAACAAATCAAAATATATTTTATATTTGAGATTCTTCAAATAGCCACTCTTTGCCTTGATGACAGCTTTGCACACTAGTAAAAATAAAGAAAAACCCTTGAATTAGTAGGTGTGTCCAAACTTTTGACTGGTACTGTATGTGGAGATATGAAAGAAGAGAGGATAATTCCCGAATATGTTGTTAAATAGAACAACTAGTGTAAATATATAAACCCCTGTATGAATAGAACACTAGTCTAAAGGAGGAATTTGTGATATAACACAAATGTATAATGGGTTACTAGAGCTAAAGTAACATCATATTGAGTATAATGGGTTATTATGATGATGAAGTAACAATAGAAAAATAATCATAATATACAACTTGCACACCCACACGTAGATGTACGTACAGTGGGGAGAACAAGTATTTGATACACTGCCGATTTTGCAGGTTTTCCTACTTACAAAGCATGTAGAGGTCTGTAATTTTTATCATAGGTACACTTCAACTGTGAGAGACGGAATCTAAAACAAAAATCCAGAAAATCACATTGTATGATTTTTAAGTAATTAATTTGCATTTTATTGCATGACATAAGTATTTGATACATCAGAAAAGCAGAACTTAATATTTGGTACAGAAACCTTTGTTTGCAATTACAGAGATCATACGTTTCTTGTAGGTCTTGACCAGGTTTGCACACACTGCAGCAGGGATTTTGGCCCACTCCTCCATACAGACCTTCTCCAGATCCTTCAGGTTCGGGATGGGGATCGGGATGGGTAATCAATGCAAGGGCGCAGACCCCCGTCTTTCTTCTTCACAAATAATAAACTCGAGAAGGCGGGTGAAGTGGAGGGACGTATGAACACCTGACGCAGGGACTCAGAGACGTATGTCTCCGTAGCCTCTGTTTCAGCAAGCGACAAGGGATACACGACTCCTGGGAGGCACCACGTCTAACAGGAGGTTTATCGCGCAATCCCCTGTCCGATGGGGTGGTAATTTGGTCACCTGCGTTTTGGAAAATGCGTGCGCCAAGTCAAGGTATTTGGGGGGAATACGCACGGTGGAGGTGGTGTCTGGACATGCCACAGGTGGTTGCACCAACGTAAACAGCTAGACATCTACTCTGACACTCTCGCGACCACCCCATGAGAACCCTCTGCGGCCATGAAAAGGTGGGTCAATTAGTAGTGCTAGCCAGGGAAGGCCCAACACAACAGGAAAATCGGGGGACAATAATATGCAAGGTGATTTGCTCCCTATGGGTCTCCTGCGTAGTCATAGTGACTGGTGCTGTAACCTCCCTAACAAAACCTGACCATAATGGTAAACTGTCAAGTGCTTTGATGGGCAATGGAATGGACAGGGGAACCAATGTAATACGTAGACTAAGTGCGAAAGTCCATAAAGTTCCCAGCTGCACCTGAATCGCCCAGTGCCTTACACTGGGGAACTACCATGTAATCAGGGAAGTTGACGTGGATGGTGCAATGTGCAGCAGAGGGCGCTGAACGAGTGTGGGTTAGCGCTACCTGGGGTGACGCGAGAGTGCCCTGCCTGCTGCCTCCATAACCAGAAGAACTCTGATGACAGCGTGCAGCAGAACGTCCTCTCTTGCCACAAGAGTGACACTGGATCTGTCGTCCTCCGTTCTCCCGGATCGCTGCACCACCCAGCTCCATCGGAACGTGACGGTGGTTGAAGGGGGTTGAAATGGGCAGGCCCCTTCCAGGGCGTCCTCTTGAAGCCAGCAGGTTGTCCAACCGGATGGCCATGTCCACCAGTTGGTCGAAAGTCAACGTGGTATCCCGGCAGGCTAGCTCCCTTCGGACGTCCTCACACAAGCTGCATTGGAAGTGGTCGATGAGGGCCTGCTCTTTCCAACCGGACCCAGCCACTAGAGTTCTAAACTCCAGGGCAAAGTCTTGCACGATCCTCGTCCCCTGCCTCAGATGGACCAGACGCTCGCTCGCCTCTCTTCCTTCGGGGGGATGATCGAAGAGTTCCCGGAAGAGACGAGCGAACTCTCCGTAGTTGTCCAACGCGTCTCCTCCTTCACTCCAGACCGTGTTGGTTCACTCCGGGGCTTTCCCCGAGAGGCAGGAGACGAGGGCGGACACCTTCTCCCGATCCGATGGAGCCGGGCTGATGGAGGTGAAATAGAGGTCCAGCTGCAGGAAGAAACCCTGGCAGCGGGCCACTGTCCCGTCGTATTCCCTCGGTCGAGACAGGTGAATACCTCTGGGTGCTGGGGTGTGGGTGGCTGGATCCGGTCGCTCAGCTGGTTCCGCAGGGTCGGGTCCTCTCCTCTCCAGGCGCTGGACGACCTGGAGAACCTGATTCATCGCTTCACCCAAGCTGGCTAACATGTTGGAATGCTCCCGGACCCGCTCAACGACTCCAGGCAGATTCCCCACTCCTGCTGACTCCATGCGGTTGGGTGTGTGATTCTGTAGTGGGTGATGAGGATGGAGTCAGGCGCAGGAGGTGTGAATCACAGAATACGGTTTATTCGTCCAATAAAGTAGTTCGCAGCCATGCGAAAACCGAAAACAATGCAATTTCAATGCGCACTGGGGAAACAAAACACACGGGTGAATATCCTGGCGACAAAAGTAACATGAATGCTCAACCGAGCTAGCGACACCTCCACAATGAAACAACCACACTCAAAGACATGGGGGGCAGAGGGAATACTTATACAGAGACTGTTGAGGGGATATGAACCAGGTGTGTGTAAAAACAACACAAAACAAATGGAATGATGAGATGAGGAGCGGCAGTGGCTAGAAGGCCGGTGACGACGAACACCGAAGCCTGCCCGAACAAGGAGAAGAGGCAGCTTCGGAGGAAGTCGTGACAAGCAGGGATGCTGTAAAAAAGTTATATTTTGAAAATAGAGCCCATGCCTTAATTTTATTTTTTTGGCAAATGTATGTGTTTTAGAAACCGTAGAACCTGCTCTTAACAATGGGTTATGAAATCAAAAATTCTTACTTGCATGAAGGATGATTTGAAAAAGTAGCTTTTTGATAAGCTCTTTTCCCTTCTTTGTCAATTACCCACGCTACGCTGCAGTATCTTCATTCACAAGGCAATTGATAATATTGTCACCCTTCAGACTATTGTCAATTTAATCTTGTCTTTAGGCTACATCTATTATTACACAGCAAAATCAGAATTGTTAAACTATCTCGCTGTAGTGTTAATTTTAACACTTTTGCAGTGTGTATATGCATCCTCTCTCAACAGAGTGAATTTCACACTTTCAAAAGTGTTAAAATGTTAACATTTAGACAGTGTTTCTGTAACCCATACAAATCAGGGAAAAAAACACTGGCTGTGTGAAATTCACAATACACTGGAGTGAACTAATAGGCATTTCACTCTACAGTGGAGTAAAATTCAAAAGGCACTCGCACATTGGGGTTATCTTTGTTGCAGGTGCCATGGTAACAGTTGAATAAGAAATAAGAAACCCGCACACTGCTCAAAACCTCTGACGAAGGCCTTGAGGCCGATACGTCAAGCTTAATAAAGAGCAGTGATACTAGCAAGAGCAGTGTGCAGGTTTCTTCTTTTTACCCACTCTACAGTGGAGTAAAATGTAATGAAATGGTGTATGGTGTAAAGTCAAATGTTCATGTTTCCTGGGGTGCATTTTCTTTTTGGGTGAATTGTAGAGTTACCACCCACGACTGTATTTGTTAGTTACACAGACATGGTTGTTGAATTCTTTCCTTTAAAAGGCCTGTGGCTTTCACCAAGCGAGTTCCTAGATGAATGTTATCATTAAAATGATACATTACATATATCATAAGGCCTTATTTTGATGGCCTAGTTTAACCCTAACTCAGTGGTGTTCGAAAACTCCTGGTGTACAGGCCACATCAGTCACATTATTCTGGTTTGCAAAGTGATGTGTAATTCCTATTGGAATCCAGAGTTAGGATATCCAACAGTTGGAATTTTTATTCACCCGCAACCCGCATTCAGGACGACTGTCAGGATAATGGAAATTGATAAACTATACTGAACCAAAATATAAACGCAACATTTAAAGTATTGGTCCCATGTTTTAAATAAAATATCCCAGAAATGTTCCATACACACAAAAACATTATTTATCTTAGATTTTGTGCACAAATTTGTTTACATCCCTGTTAGTGAGCATTTCTTCTTTGCCAAGATAATCCATCCACCTGACAGGTGTGGCATATCAAGAAGCTGATTAAACAGCATGATCATTACACAGGTGCACCTTGTGCTGGGGACAATAAAAGGCCACTCTAAAATGTGCAGTTTTGTCACACAACACAATGCCCACAGATGTCACAAGTTTTGAGGGAACGTGCAATTGGCATGCTGACTGCAGGAATGTCCACCAGAGCTGTTGCCCTAGAATGTAATGTTAATTTCTCTACCATAAGCCGCCTCCGTCTTTTTAGAGAATTTGGCAGTACGTCCAACCGGCCTCACAACCGCAAACCACGTGTATGGCGTTGTGTGGGTGAGCAGTTTGCTGATGTCAACGTTGTGAACAGAGTGCCCCATGGTGGCGGTGGGGTTATGGAATGGTACCGTGACGAGATCCTGAGGCCCATTGTGAGGCCCAAGGTATATGTGACTAACAGATGCATACCTATATTCCCATTCATGCATAAGCCATAAATTAGGGCCTAATTTATTTATTTCAATTGACTAATTTCATCATAACTCAGTAAAAATCTATGAAATTGTTGCATGTTGAGTTTATATTTTTGTTCAGTATATTTAAACTTGAACAACCATTTCAGTAACGGGTGCAATAAATATAATTTCTTGGATTAGTTTAGAAAAATGTATGTTATGTATCTTTGTGTAGCATAAGATTAATCAATCAATCACTGTACATGCAAAAAACACAGATATTAAAAACAACCTAAAAAATCTACCTGCAGAAGAGCATGCTTTGAAATATGATAATGATGGGCATGGTTTTAATGGGACTGTTTTAATCTCCACAGTGTAAAACAATAACTTTGGTTATTAACACCAACACTGGGTGTTCTTTTACACCACTGAGTGTTAATTTCACACCTACAGAGTGAATTTAACTCCTGAATCAACACTAGAAATGTTACAGTGAAAAATCAACATTGGCCCATTTGTTGTGTATAGGCCTATGTGTAAAATTAGTTTTGATATAGTTTAGGTGTAGTTTCGATGGGCATTGTCAGATGGGCCATTGTCAGATGACAGCCAACTGGTGAAGGAACTACTTATAACACAAACTCAGTGAAACCCTATTGATTTGTTTAGGGACAATACAATTATCCTACCTAGACCTCATTGCAATGAATAATTGCGTTATTGTACAACATTCTACTCTAGGCTGTCAACTAGGCTGCAGTAAAAATGTCATTTGAATAACAGTGCAAACAAAAGCCCTGTGATTTGAATATTTTATTCCATTCATTCCATTTGGATCAGTTGTGGGTCTACTCTCGACAGTTTCTAAGGTATAGAAAGGCACAGTAGCATCCCAGTTTTGCTGTATTTTAAGTTCTGATACTGAGATGTGCTGCCTGTTGCGGATCGTCATTCTCCCAAGTCGTCCTATAATAATGTATTCAGTGAAGTTTAAAGCGAGCTCTGCCTCCTCTCCGATCCATCGCCTATAGCCTACATATTTGTCATTTAATTTTAGTTATGTATTACCTTTTATGTGTGGGATAAACACAACCAGTCACAATGTTTTAATCTGATTAGGCTACTTCAAAAGTATTTTGTAGGCTATCTGCTCACGTTCGTCCAAAATATATTTCCAGCATCCAAACTGTGCAGATGATGTTGAAGCGCCCGAAGTCAGTATGCTTTGCTTATTAGTTGTGGTGCATTGGCACAGAAACCTGTGTGTGGAAAATTATTTACATATATTTTATAGAATTATAAATATAGCATAAAATATTGGGACAAACCGAAGAACCCTATATGGTTTTACTTAGCACCTTTTTATGTAAGAGTGTACCAGTGTACAGGCCTAACTGGTCTTGAATAACTACCTTGGGCTTAAGGACTCTCCATAGTCTAGCAGGGACAAAGGCATCGCACCAAAGGAAACGTTAAATCTTTCTAGTATACTATAGAAGGAGTGTATGGAGGTGGTTCACACATCCTCCTTGTGTTGCTGCTTTGTTTCCATGTCTTATCACAGGTCACAAGATACCTGCTCTAACCATTCTGGGAGGGAATGTTGGGTGCCATTGTCCCTTTGTTGTTGTTGTTCCAGAATCACACCAAGTTCAGATCCCTGTGAGAAATTCCATTCTACAGAGGGACAATGGAGCAGTGTCTACACGCCCACCTAGTACTATACCCAGGCTGCGTTCAATATGACAGAACGGTGTGCAACGTTTAATCCAACTAAATTTTGCAATTTCAAATGGTCACACCCATACTGATCAGGCCACACCTTGCCAAACCCACCAAACGGGAGCAAATGTACACTACCAGTCAAAAGTTTGGACTCACCTACTCATTCAAGGGTTTTTCTTTATTTTTTTTATTTTTTACATTGTAGAATATTAGTGAAGAGATCAAAACTATGTAATAACACATATGGAATCATGTAGTAACCAAAAAAGTGTTAAACAAATAAATATATATTTTATATTTGAGATTCTTCAAATAGCCACCCTTTGCCTTGATGACAGCTTTGCACACTCTTGGCATTATCTCAACCAGCTTCATGAGGTAGTCACCTGGAATGCATTTCAATTAACATGTGTGCCTTCTTAAAAGTTCATTTGTGGAATTTCTTTCATTCTTAATGCGTTTGAGCCAATCAGCTGTGTTGTGACAAGGTAGGGGGGTATACAGAAGATAGCCCTATTTGGTAAAAGACCAAGTCAATATTATGGCAAGAACAGCTCAAATAAGCAAAGAGAAATGACAGTCCATCATTAATTTAAGACATGAAGGTCAGTCAATACGGAACATTTCAAGAACTTTGAAAGTTTCTTCAAGTGCAGTCGAGAAACCATCAAGCGCTATGACGAAACTGGCTCTCATGAGGACCGCCACAAGAATGGAAGACCCAGAGTTACCTCTGCTGCAGAGGATAAGTTCATTAGAGTTACCAGCCTCAGAAATTGCAGCCCAAATAAATGCTTCACAGAGTTCAAGTCACAGACACATCTCAACATCAACTGTTCAGAGGGGACTGTGTGAATCAGGCCTTCATGGTCGAATTGCTGCAAAGAAACCACTACTAAAGGACACCAATAAGAAGAAGAGACCTGTATCGTATCTGAAGATTATGTCTTTGTTAAATGTTTTGGAGGAACAAAGAATGTTGTTTTATGATCTTAGTTCAAATGTAGCGTTTGGAGGGTGACGCCCCAGGGGAGACTGGTGATTGGCCAGAAGAGGGAGCATCATTGTTTATAAATAGGGGTTAAACGATGAGAAGGCAGAACGGTCATGGCAATCTGAGGAGCCGTTCTCCGGACACCGAGGGTCTGTACTTATGCTGTAACCTCGTGATTTTAATAAAAGCCTCTAACACGATGCAGCTTGAACGGACTCTTTGTTGACAGCAATAATGGCCACCACTCACCCGATACGACATAATGGCGCCCAACGTGGGGCTGGGTTTGCGTCTCTTCCTTGTTTCAGTCAACCGCCAGGCTAACTCGCTTTGAAGCATGGCCAAACAAGGGTGAGTTTTTCTTACCGCTTCGGAGTTTGTTAGATTGGATACGACTTGTGTACACTGGAGAGATGTACCAAACGACCTTGCCTCGGGTGGCGTTATTGCTGTTGACTAGAGTCTGTTAAAATATATTCCATTGGTAACGGGTGGCAATGAGAAATTTAGAGGAAAAAAACGGTAGAAATTTATATTCCATTGGTAACGGGTGGCAATGAGAAATTTAGAGCATTAAACGGTAGGATTTAAGTATTGAAGTGTACGATTAAGGCAGATATGCGCATTCTTTAGGGCACTGTACCGCTTTAAGACCTCCAGGGGGGGCCATTTTAGATGTTGGGCCGGCAAATCCGTTTGCACAATAGAATGGGTGGACGGTGGTTTTTTTTTTTAAAGAGAGCTCGGATTAATGAGGTTTATCTGATTGTGATTATGATTTGACTTTCGTCCGACGGGATGTCTGATTGGGTCTAATTTCTCGGTGTAATGGTCATTAGTCCCGGTAGCAAAAACGGTAGGATAAATATGTTTAAAAGGAAATAGGGCAGTGCAGGATATGTTTGTTTGTATGGTAGTCCGCAGTTAGCTAGAGGCTAAGGCTAATGTTAATGCTAAATGGGAGTGTGTTTCATGCTACATGGTACAGGGCGGCTAATGCTAAATGCTAATTGTGTGGTGTGCTACATGCTAATGTATCCTTAGAGACTCCATTGCGATGGATTAAAGTCTCTTAAATTTGTCTCTGTGTGTGTGAGTCAGGTTATATGTTTTGTGAGCGCTGTTAAATGTTGTTTGACTATAAGGGGGAAACGGGAGTTACAGCTGGACTGTTAATCGTCTATTTGGGATTGGGGAGAGTCCACGGTGAAAAAGTATTTTTGAATGGATGTGCGCATGCGCTTGATTTTACGGGGCTAAAACTACAACATGCGGTTGTGCTAAGCCTACAAAACACTGCATTATGGGTAAAGGTCATAGGTCCCATTTGGCGTTACCCTGCAAGGGGGAAATGGACACAGACAGAGGAGAAATTTTAACACGAATATTCTAGTTGTTACATCGGTGGTTGGTTAAAGATGAAACTTGTTTTGTGACCTATTGAATTTATAAATTAAATATATGTTGACGGAGTATAATGAATTAAATTAAATGACGGATTAAAATAAAATTAAATGTTTTTGAGTAATCTATTTAGTTCTGATTTTAGTCTTAGAGGGAATAATATGAACGAAGGAATATTGAATATGGTTGAAATAACTCAGTGATTGCATTAACTACTAAAATGTGATTCTGTGTCTCTGTTTTTCTGTCATGAGAGGAGCAATACGATACGACAGGAGAGAGGAGGCTAACGTGTGACTGACGTGCGTCACGTGACAAGGTGTGACGAGGCAGAGTCAGACGATCGGATCAGATATCAGGCTAGTTCACAAAATCATCTTTTACAAAATATGTGATGTTATGACAATTTTACATAGGCTTGGCAAATGATTCATTAAAATGTGCATTTTGGAGTCTCTGTGCATCACTAGGCTGGATTACAGTTCGGTTGGAAATCAGGTACTGACATTATTCGGCAATTAAGATACTTGGGTGCATATTAAACAATGGAATTTATAAAAATCAAAGGGTTATAAGGTTAGAAGGCTTTGTTTTTGGGATTGCTTTGAAGTTGACTAACTTACATTTACTTGCATTTGATGGGTTGTGGTAAGATAGCCAACACTAATTGATAAATTGGTGATATAGAAATAAAAAATTGGTTTTAAATTATTCATAATTTTTTATTTTTTAATTAAATGGTTTTTGAATAAAACATTTAATTGAATTTTTTAATATTCATATTTTGGGTGATTTATAAAAAAATAATTTTTTTTTTTTTTTTGTGGAATTGTTAGTTTTATATTAATAATTAGAGGGGGGGAAGCCATAGGCTATACAGTCTAAAATAAAATAATTCACGATAAAGGAATATAAAAGGGTTGTTACAATGGGGAGAAAGGACAGCAAGGCTAGATGAAGGTGATTACACCGATTGATATAGGGAAAAATAGTAATCCTTTAACTAAAGTAGTGTTAGAAAGTAGTGTTAGAAAAACTAATGGCAGAAGTTAGTACACCTTTCTCACATACGGATTCAGCAAAAAGTACAGCTTAGGGATGTTTATCCTCAGCTTTCAGTGATCATCCAGCCGGGTGATTGTTGCATCAGAGATGAAGATGGATCAAAACTCCAGAAGGAAGAAAATGTGAGGTCTGGAAGAAAAGAGGGAGGTTAAGGAGGATGGAACTTAAAGAAGATGAGGATGATGAAGATGAGAGTGATGATGAAGAGGTCATGGGTGGATATGACTCTGTGATCAGAAGGAAGTTGGCAAGAGAGGAAAGAAGAAGGATACACGAGATTTGATCTCTGATGGAAGTTGAAGATGAAGATTTGGAGATTAAAGGTGCTTTATGTTCAAGAGGATTTTATCCTACAATGACTAGCAAAGAAGAAATAGAAGGAGATATAGACCGATGTTTATCATGCTTGGATAAAGCAAATAGTTTAGAAGAAGTAACACAGCTGAAGATACAGAAGAGGAGAAACTGCTGAGAGGATCCCAAGAATTGGAGAAGAAGAAGGAGAAGATAAGTTTTGGTTATGAAGAATCAGAATGAACCAAATCAACGATCACTGTTACAGCTTCAACTGAACAATATCAAATGCAATTGTACCAGCCAAGGGGGTACCAAATGTTCCATATCCAAAGCCAGTTTCTGGACAGACACAGAATTGAAGAGGACGAGAAGAAATAGGAGGAGGAAGATTTCAGCTACACTTCCAGCAACTTTCAGAAGACTGTTATAATTGTGGACAGATTGGGTACTTTACCTGTGATTGCAACAAGTCAGGAGGAAAAACAGAGAACATTTTTAAGGAAGATACAGGGGCAATTCAAGATCACCTGTTCTCCAGGTGAACCCTAAAGATTCTAGAGTGCCTAGAAGATCCGGAAGGGGGGTGTCAGCTGAGAGCATCGATTAGAGAAGAAGAGAAAATAGCTAACAATTGAAGTAAAAACAACCGACCATTAGAAGTGATGGTGAATAGTGGAAAAACTTATCTGGGTTCAGCCTAAAGAGGTTAAACATCTCACTAATTGATAACTAATTAGGATAGGGATTTGAGGTAGTAAAACAGTTAATTACTCTTAAGGTACTAATATTAGAAGATACTGTTATTGCAGTATTGGAAAGAGATGCATTGTTTATTCTGGGTTACATTCTTACACTAAGGGATTTCAGGCTAGGCTAAAAGGTGTTTAGTCGTTTTGCCAAGTCTGTGTGTAATGAGTCAGAAGCAGGTGGGGAACTTTCCCAATCACATATTCAAAAAATTTGGTGGTAAGGGATTTTGTGAATAAATCAGGGGAAAAAGTTTTAAATGTTATGAGAGAAAAGATTGGATTAAAATAAGTTAGGAGTAGATTAGGGTTGAAGGAACTCTGAGACAGTAAGCTAAGTTTCAAAGTTAGTAGTAAGAGAGAGAACAATGGTGAATGACACTTTAGAGTAGGGAGATCAAGGTAATTATAGGTGTATTTTTTATAATCAAAAGTTTGAAAGTCAGGAATTAGAGATAGGACTGAGAGTGGGAAAAAGTGACACTAGTGGTGATAGATGGAAGTACAAGCAAAGACAACTTTTTTCTTTGGGGAAAACTAGAAGCAACAATAAGGACATTAACACTTCAGTCTATTATAACAACAGTGAGAAGCAATTTAACTCTTTCAACATTGATAGTTATTAAAGCCATAAATATATCGCATTTGATTATAAGGGAACCAATACAGCACCAATTTTAGGGGAAATAATACTTATTAGGGTTAGGATGGGGACGTTCCTCCCATATGGAGAGATAATTATGGAGAATAAGTATTGTTATCAGGACCAGGAGTAGAAGCTGTTGCACCTAGTCAAAGGAGGGATAGTTTGTACAACGATATGAAGTGGAAGAGGTTAGGAGTGACTGTTCACTTATGTTGCGTAATGTTACAGAGAAAGGTCAGGGAGAATATATGTGTACTTATCTAGGGCAAGCATTAGAAGTTGTTCCGGTTAAGAATGATTGGTTAAAAGGCTATGTAATTCGTAAAGTGACGCTTATGATGGAAGATTTCAAATCTGTTGAAGTTTCACAGTCACCAAGGGAGTTCAGGAAGAATATGTTACAGTAGTCACTCCAACAGTGAATAATACACATAGGATAATGGGAACTTTTGCACTAGAAGTAATTAGGGTTGATACAGCAACTAAGTCAACTACTTTAATGGTAACTTTGGAAGGGATTCATGATACGATGGCAATAGCAAATGTAGGGAGTATGACATCGACAACAACTGTTCTGAAATTAAGGGGTTATGTTACGGATGGAAAGTGCTGTCAAGGATAGTACGAATAGGGTTAAAATAGGAGAACAGATAGTAGTAGAGAGAATATAGATCCATCATGGAGGACAGGATGAGGTCTTTGATTTTAATGACAGACAAGGAGAGGTATCTGATCAGTACCGCTCGTTCTTCTGTTGTGGAAATTAGAGATAGATTAACTCATTCTGTAAGATCAGTGAGGAATCTTGAGGGTCCATGTCTGTTGAGAATTCCAGCACCAAACATGTTAGACGGTCGCGCGGCCTCTATCAGGTATGGGTCAGTCTTATGCTTTGTCATGACTGTGGTATCAGCAAAAGTCATTGACAGTTAAATAATGTCGTTGTCAAAACATTTGTTTAAGCCTAGGGTTTAGGTGGTATTGGGTTAAGTGAATTAACGTGGGTGCATTTGGTAGATGGAAAGTAAAATCAGGTAACAGCAAGCCCTGAAGTATTGGAGGTGAAACCAGTGAGGGTTAGAAGTTTTTGTTCTAATAGAACATATGATATAAGGGGTATGTTTATGGGAATATCAGATTGTGATGTTATATGATAACTTTGGATATGGATGACCTTAAGGGTAGTAATGAGAAATATGTTACTTTTTATGTACCAGTTAGTAGGAACAGCAGGACTTTGATGGTTAAAAGATTAGCTTTTGCCTGACAAAAAGATATTTAGAGGGTTTGGGGTGATAAAGCATATATATTCTTACACTATGGATAGACAGGATTTTGTTACATGTCAACGTTGAAGCTTCCATATGAGGTTTCTACCATTATAAGAGGGGTAGCACCGGACACAGAAATCTGAAGCTAGATTTGAAATTGGATGAAAAGAGACATGCTACATGTCATAGTCTTCAAGCCTATCATTGAAGGATAAATCTAAGGGAGAAGGGGGGATTTTTTCCATGGTATGGTGTAGCATTTGGGAAGATCATATTGATAATAGTAGATACTTTGAGTCCAGATAGTTCAGATATTATCACTAGGGTTATATATGCATTATAAGGGATGTGTTTGGGAGATCTGAGAGGATTTGGGTGCAAGATCAATTAGGCCAGTAGGGGCAGTGATGGGTTACATTTTAATGGCAGCTTTGATAACACTGTGTGATGTTTGTAATTTGTTACTGACTTTTGAGAAAGCTATGATATTGAGATAGGTTGGAGAGTGATGCCTGGAGACAACACTCAGATGCTGGTGTTGACTGTTCCTGATCTGGATAAAGATGGACAAGTGGAACTGAGGATAAATATCATTTTTGATTATTTGATGATTTTTCAAAAAAAAAATCTTCAATATTGGGGTGATTTTAGTATGATTTATGAATCAAAGGGGGGAATAGGTTTATGTGATTCATACATCATTTATATATCATTTCTATATTCTTAGTTGATATTGATGTTCAATTTGAAAGTGTTTTTTTTGGAAAAGATACTGTTTGGTCTTTCCTTTTCTTCCAGAAGCATTTGGGGGAACATGTGGAGATTGAAATACTCAAACAAAGACAATATGAAGGGACAATATGACTGGAGGAGATGAAACAAGGAGGGTGTGGCTGATTCCATCATCAACAGTCCATTGGAAGAGGAGACTACGGGGAGATGAAGTGTAGTGGACTACATTCCAGTGTCTGCAATGAAATATAGACATGTGTAATACATAATTGTGTCATATTCTTAGGGATTAATTTTTGTAGAATGATGTTTGATGTTATTGAATACATGTGAGGATCTTAGATGTTTTTGTTTATTTCGTGAATGTTTAGGGACAGAGAGGCTAGGAAGGGAGAGTTTCACTGTACGGTCCAATGGGTTGACCAGCCTTACAGTGGATGTTTTTGGATAGGATTTTGTTTGCAGGGGCTTACATGTGTATTTAGTTGCATCATAGTTTCAAATGCATTTACATGGTTTATGAGGTTATCTGGAGTACCGAAGGTGGTTGCCTGGGGCAGAGGGACCGTGAGAGAATTTTACTGTCTTGATTGATATGGATGGAAGGTTGCCGGACAGTTTTTCGCTCTTACACTCCATAGAGATTTGTTCATGTTTCATAGGAATGTATTCACACTTCATAAAGATAGTAATGTATTCACACTTCATAAACAGTTATTTCATAGAAAGGTATTTACACTCTAGAGGAGAATGTTTTTGGTTTAATGTTAAACCTACTCAATAAGATAAAGTGTTACTAGTCATAATCCTATTCTGTTTGTTTTCGAGACTGTTCGTCTCGAAGGGGGGAATATCGTATCTGAAGATTATGTCTTTGTTAAATGTTTTGGAGGAACAAAGAATGTTGTTTTATGATCTTAGTTCAAATGTAGCGTTTGGAGGGTGACGCCCCAGGGGAGACTGGTGATTGGCCAGAATCAATCAATCAATCAATCAATCAATCAATCAATTTTATTTTATATAGCCCTTCTTACATCAGCTAATATCTCGAAGTGCTGTACAGAAACCCAGCCTAAAACCCCAAACAGCTAGTAATGCAGGTGTAGAAGCACGGTGGCTAGGAAAAACTCCCTAGAAAGGCAAAACCTAGGAAGAAACCTAGAGAGGAACCAGGCTATGAGGGGTGGCCAGTCCTCTTCTGGCTGTGCCGGGTGGAGATTATAACAGAACCATGCCAAGATGTTCAAAAATGTTCATAAGTGACAAGCATGGTCAAATAATAATCAGGAATAAATCTCAGTTGGCTTTTCATAGCCGATCATTAGAGTTTAAAACAGCAGGTCTGGGACAGGTAGGGGTTCCATAACCGCAGGCAGAACAGTTTAAACTGGAATAGCAGCAAGGCCAGGCGGACTGGGGATAGCAAGGAGTCACCACAGAAGAGGGAGCATCATTGTTTATAAAAGGGGTTAAACGATGAGAAGGCAGAACGGTCATGGCAATCTGAGGAGCCGTTCTCCGGACACCGAGGGTCTGTACTTATGCTGTAACCTCGTGATTTTAATAAAAGCCTCTAACACGATGCAGCTTGAACGGACTCTTTGTTGACAGCAATAATGGCCACCACTCACCCGATACGACACCTGTTTGGGCCAAGAAACACGAGTAATGGACATTAGACCGGTGGAAATATGTCCTTTGTTCTGGAGTCCAAATTGGAGATTTTTGGTTCCAACCGCCGTGTCTTTGTGAGACGCGGTGTGGGTGAACGGATGATCTCCGCATGTTTATTTCCCACCGTAAAGCATGGAGGAGGAGGTGTTATGGTGTGGGGGTGCTTTGCTGGTGACACTATCAGTGATTTATTTAGAATTCAAGGCACACTTAACCAGCATGGCTACCACTGCATTCTGCAGTGACACGCTATCCCATCTGGTTTGGGCTTAGTGGGACTATCATTTGTTTTTCAACAGGACAATGACCCAACACACCTCCAGGCGGTGGTCCTCTGTAGCTCAGCTGGTAGAGCACGGCGCTTGTAACGCCAGGGTAGTGGGTTCAATCCCCGGGACCACCCATACACAAAAATGTATGCACGCAAGACTGTAAGTCGCTGTGGATAAAAGCGTCTGCTAAATGGCATATTATTAAGGGCTATTTTACCAAGAAGGAGAGTGATGGAGTGCTGCATCAGATGACCTGGCCTCCACAATCCACCGACCTCAACCCAATTAAGATGGTTTGGGATGAGTCGGACGGCAGAGTGAAGGAAAAGCAGCCAACAAGTGCTCAGCATATGTGGGAACTCCTTCAAGACTGTTGGAAAGCATTCCAAGTGAATCTGGTTGAGAGATTGCCAAGAGTGTGCAAAACTGTCATCAAGGCTGTCAGGGCGTGTTGTAGGTGTAATGTAGGAATCAAACGCAGGACGCAGACTGAATGTTCCAAAGGCTGTATTACTGGCCCAACACAGGCAACAGGACAACTAAGCCCGACAGCAAAACCACGCACGAAGGCGAAAGGTAAATGCGCACTAACAGGTGCGACAAAATGTAACGGTGCACACACAGGTGCAAATAAGCTCCAGCACAGTGGAGAAATACGCTCAACCGAGCAAAACACAATACTGACGGAAACAATCATACACAACACTAGACAAACACAACGAGAAACTTATAGGACACTAATTACGTCAAAACAGAAACAGGTGTGGAAACAAACAGACAAAAGCAAACGAACATGAAACATATAGCGGTGGCAGCTAGAATTCCGGAGACGACGAACGCCGAAGCCTGCCTGAACAAGGGAGAGAGGCAGCCTCGGCCGAAACCGTGACAGTACCCCCCCCTTGACGCGCGGCTCCAGACGTGCACCGACTCCGGCCTCGGGGACGACCAGGAGGACGCGGAGCAGGGCGCGTCGGATGCCTCCGATGGAACTCCGTCAGGAGCGACGGGTCCAACACGTCTCTCCTCGGCACCCAGCACCGCTCCTCCGGACCGTACCCCTCCCACTCCACTAGATACTGGAGACCCCCCATCCGACGTCTCAAATCCAAGATGGATCTCACAGAGTACGCCGGTGCCCCCTCGATGTCCAACGGGGGCGGAGGAGTCTCCAAGATCTCATCTTCTTGGAGTGGGCCCGCTACCACCGGCCTGAGAAGGGACACATGGAACGAGGGGTTAATACACTTATACTCCACAGGTAGCTGTAATCTATAACATACCTCGTTCAACCTTCTCAGGACTTTAAATGGCCCTACAAACCGCCGACCCAGTTTCCGACAGGGCAGGTGGAGGGGCAGGTTTCTGGTAGAGAGCCAGACTCGATCACCAGGTGCGTACACCGGTGCCTCACTGCGGTGGAGATCAGCGCTCGCCTTCTGACGTCGGCATGGGGAGCAAACGACAGGCCTTAGAGAACCGGTCCACAACGACCAGGATGGTAGTATTCCCTTGGGAGAGGGGAAGGTCTGTTATAAAGTCCCCTGAGAGGTGGGACCATGGCCGTTGTGGAACGGGCAGGGGTAGCAACTTACCCCTAGGTAGATGTCTAGGCGCCTTACACTGGGCGCACACCGAGCAGGAGGAAACATAAACCCTCACATCCCTTGCCAACGTGGGCCACCAGTACTTGGCACTAAGACAGTGCACTGTCCGGCCGATACCCGGATGTCCAGAGGAGGGTGACGTGTGAGCCCAATAGATCAATCGATCCCGAACCTCGAGCGGAACGTACTTCCGACCCTCCGGGCACTGTGGTGGACTAGGGTCGGTGCGTAACGCCCGCTCGAGTTCAGCATCGACCTCCCACACTACCGGTGCCACCAGACACGACTCAGGCAGTATGGGAGTGGGCTCCACGGACCTCTCCTCCGCGTCATACCGCCGAGACAGCGCATCTGCCTTGCCATTCTGTGACCCAGGGATGTACGTGATCTTAAAAGTAAACCTGGTCAAGAACATACTCCATCTTGCCTGGTGAGGGTTCAGCCTCCTCGCCGCCCGGATGTACTCCAGGTTACGGTGGTCCGTCAAAATGAGGAAAGGGTGTTGAGCCCCCTCAAGCCAGTGCCTCCACACCTTTAGAGCCTGTACCACGGCTAACAGCTCCCTGTCCCCTACGTCATAGTTCCGCTCCGCCGGACTGAGCTTCTTAGAATAAAAAGCACAGGGGCGGAGTTTAGGTGGCGCGCCAGACCGTTGTGAAAGCACGGCTCCTAAACCGGCCTCCGACGCGTCCACCTCTACTTGGAACGGCAAAGAGGGATCCGGATGCGCCAGCACCGGGGCCGAGGTAAACAGGTCCTTCAGCCTCCCAAACGCCCTGTCCGCCTCGGCCGACCACTGCAGACGCACCGGACCCCCCTTCAACAGAGACGTGATGGGAGCTGCCACCTGTCCAAAACCCCGGATAAACCTCCTGTAGTAATTTGCAAACCCCAAAAACTGCTGCACCTCCTTCACAGTGGTTGGTGTTCGCCAATTACGCACGGCCGACACCCGGTCTACCTCCATCTTCACCCCTGACGCAGACAACTGATAAACCAAAAAGGAGACCGACTCCTGGAAAAACAAACACTTCTCTGCCTTCACATACAGGTCGTGCTCCACCAGCCTCCGCAACACCCTGCGCACCAGGGCCACATGCTCGACACGGGTAGGTGAGTACACGAGAATGTCATCAATGTACACCACCACCCCCTGCCCCTGCATGTCCCTGAAGATCTCATCCACAAATGATTGGAAAACTGACGGAGCGTTCATCAACCCGTATGGCATGACCAGATACTCGTAATGGCCCGAGGTGGTACTAAAGGCTGTTTTCCATTCATCACCCTCCCTGATGCGCACCAAGTTGTACGCGCTCCTGAGATCTAATTTCGTGAAGAAACGCGCCCCATGCAACGACTCAGTCATGGTCGCAATCAGCGGGAGTGGATAACTATACTTCACCGTAATCTGATTGAGACCACGGTAATCGATGCACGGACGCAAACCACCATCCTTTTTCTTCACGAAAAAGAAACTCGAGGACGCGGGGGAAGTGGACGGCCGTATGTATCCTTGTCTCAGCGATTCGTCTATGTAAACCTCCATAGCTTTCTTCTCCTCCTGAGACAGAGGATACACATGGCTCCGTGGGAGCGCAGCTCCTGCCTGGAGGTTTATCGCACAATCCCCCTGCCTATGGGGTGGCAACCGCGTCGCCCTCGCCTTACTAAACGCAATAGCCAAATCCCCATACTCAGGTGGAACGTGCAATGCGGGCACCTGGTTTGGACTCTCCACCGAGGTAGCCCCTACGGAAACGCCCAAACATCTACCCACACACTGAGCAGACCACTCCATCAGAGCCCTCTCCTGCCACGAAATCGCTGGGTTATGGGTACTCAACCAGGGCATGCCCAGCACCACCGGATACGCAGGAGAGTCAATCAGGAACAGCTGAATCATCTCCTGATGATCCCCCTGCGCACACATCCTAAGTGGCGCCGTGACCTCCCTGATTAAGCCCGTACCCAACGGACGACTATCTAGGGCGTGAACGGGAAAAGGAACATCAACAGGAATGAGGGGAATCCCTAACGCTAAACAAAACTTTTTATCAATAAAATTCCCAGCCGCGCCTGAATCTACCAGCGCCTTATGCTGGGAATGAGGTGCTACCTGTGGAAAACGTACAGGCATACAAAAATGGGCAACAGTGAGCTCTGGGTGAGTGGGGCGCCTACTCACCTGGAGGGAATCCCCAGTGCGGGACCTGTCGTCATCTCCCCTAGGAGGCCATCCCCAGCACCTAGCCGCGGTGTGTCCTCCCCGACCACAGTTGGTGCAGTGGATGGACCCCCTAGCCTGCCGACTCCTCCTCTCTCTAGCGCCAGCGCCCCCGAGCTCCATAGGACACGGCTCGGAGGCGCTGGAGGGTGGAATGGACGGACCCTCCGCAGGACGTCCGCGGGTAGCCAGCAGGGTATCCAGCCTGATGGACATATCAACCAGCTGGTCGAAAGTGAGGCTGGTGTCCCTACAAGCCAGCTCCCGACGGACGTCCTCTCGTAGGCTACATCGGTATAGATCGATGAGGGCCCGATCATTCCACCCTGCATCTGCCGCTAGAGTACGGAATTCGAGCGCGAATTCCTGGGCACTTCTCCTCCCCTGCCGGAGGAAGACCAGACGCTCCCCCGCCGCTTTCCCCTCCGGGGGATGGTCAAACACCGCCCTGAAGCGGCGGGAGAACTCGGTGTACGTAATCGTCGTGGCGTCGATCTTCCTCCACTCCGCGTTGGCCCACTCCAACGCTTTTCCGGCCAGGCAGGAGATCAGGGCGGACACGCTCTCATGCCCTGAAGGTGCCGGGTGCACTGTGGCCAGGTATAGCTCTACCTGGAGCAGGAATCCCTGACACCCAGCCGCGGTCCCGTCGTAGGCCCTCGGGAGAGATAGTCGGACTCCTCGAGGTTCCGGCGCTGGAATGGGCGGGCTGGCCGATGGTGCTGGCAGGGCGGGCGGCGGTGGAGGCGAACCCCAGCCTCGGAGTGTGGTAATCACCTCCTGCAGGGCGGTCCCCATCTGCAGGAGCTGCTCTTGCTGGTCCCGAACCTGGGCTTCCAGTCTCGTCTGGGCTGCTTCGGCTCCTGCTGATTCCATTGAAGGGTGTGTGATTCTGTCAGGGCGTGTTGTAGGTGTAATGTAGGAATCAAACGCAGGACGCAGACTGAATGTTCCAAAGGCTGTATTACTGGCCCAACACAGGCAACAGGACAACTAAGCCCGACAGCAAAACCACGCACGAAGGCGAAAGGTAAATGCGCACTAACAGGTGCGACAAAATGTAACGGTGCACACACAGGTGCAAATAAGCTCCAGCACAGTGGAGAAATACGCTCAACCGAGCAAAACACAATACTGACGGAAACAATCACACACAACACTAGACAAACACAACGAGAAACTTATAGGACACTAATTACGTCAAAACAGATCCGAGTCGCTGGAGGATCGGGTCAGCTGCCAGGACGCCAGGATCCAGCAACTCGGATCCGCCATGCAAGAAGTAATGGACACCCTGCGCCGATGGGAGAGAGGAGGCTTGCCCACACTTCCTCCTACCTTACCACCACCATCGGCCAGCCCCACCATACCAGCTCCGGAGTCCAGTGGGATTCGGCTCTCGCTCCCGAGGGCATATGATGGCACCGCAGCCGGGTGTCAGGGGTTCCTCCTTCAAGTGGAGCTCTACCTGGCAACCATACACCCGGCGCCCTCGGGATACGAGAGCGTTTCCGCCCTCATCTCCTGTCTCTCCGGCAAGGCGTTGGAGTGGGCCAATGCCGAATGGAGGGGAATAGACGCCGCCACCATCAGCTACGCGGAGTTCTCCCGCCGCTTCAGGGCTGTTTTCGATCATCCCCCTGAGGGTAAAGCGGCGGGGGAGCGTCTGTTCCACCTTCGACAGGGGAAGAGGAGCGCACAGGAGTTCGCCCTGGACTTCCGGACTCTAGCAGCGGATGCGGGTTGGAATGAGAGGGCCATCATCGACCACTATCGGTGCAGCCTGCGTGAGGACGTTCGACGAGAGTTGGCCTGCAGGGACACCAATCTCACCTTCGACCAGTTGGTGGACATGTCAATCCGTCTGGATACCCTGCTGGCCACCCGCGGACGTCCAGAGTTGGGGCCGTCCATTCCATCCTCCAGCACATCCGAGCCGAGCCCTATGGAGCTCGGGGGTGCTGGCACTAGAGAGAGGAGGAGAGAGATTCCGAGGGAGGCCGTCCCAACTGTGGTCGTAGAGGACACACTGCGGCTAGGTGCTGGGGAGGGTCTCCAGGGGTTCGAGGCAACAGGTCGCGCACTGAGGAGTCATTTCAGGTGAGTAGGTGCCCAACTCACCCAGAGCTCTCTGTTGTTCACTTTTGTATACCTGTAGTGTTTCCTCAGGTTGCATCTCAGTCCCAGCATAAGGCGCTAGTCAATTCAGGCGCAGCTGGGAATTTCATTGATCGTAATTTTTGTGTGAGGTTAGGGATTCCCCTCCTGCCCGTTGATGCACCCTTTCCTATCCATGCCCTAGATAGCCGTCCGTTGGGATCTGGGTTGATTAGGGAGGTCACAGCGCCACTTAAGATGAGGACGCAGGGGGGTCATGAAGAGATTATTCAGTTGTATCTGATCGACTCTCCTGCGTATCCCGTGGTACTGGGGCTTCCTTGGTTAAATGCCCATGATCCCACCATTTCGTGGCAACAGAGGGCTCTCAAGGAGTGGTCTGACCAGTGTGTCGGGCGATGTTTAGGTGTTTCCGTAGGGGCGACCACGGTGGAGAGTCCAAACCAGGTGCCCGCAATGCACATTCCCCCCGAGTATGAGGATTTGGCACTCGTGTTCAGCAAGACTAGGGCGACGCGATTGCCACCTCATAGACGGGGAGATTGTGCGATAGACCTCCTGGCAGGTGCGGCACTTCCGCGGAGCCATGTGTATCCCTTGTCTCAAGAGGAGACGGCGGCTATGGAGACATACATAGCCGAGTCTCTGAGACAGGGATACATACGGCCCTCCACTTCCCCTGTGTCCTCGAGTTTCTTTTTTGTGAAGAAAAAGGATGGAGGGTTGCGCCCGTGTATTGATTACCGTAATCTCAATCAGATCACTGTTAAATACAGTTATCCTCTTCCTCTGATTGCGAGTATGACGGAATCATTACGCGGAGCGCGTTTCTTCACAAAACTGGATCTCAGGAGCGCTTACAACTTGGTGCGCATTAGGGAGGGAGATGAATGGAAGACAGCATTTAGTACCACCTCGGGTCATTATGAGTATCTCGTCATGCCATACGGGTTAATGAATGCTCCTTCAGTCTTCCAATCCTTTGTGGACGAGATCTTCCGGGACTTGCATGGGCAGGGTGTGGTAGTATACATTGACGACATTCTAGTGTACTCTTCTACACGAGCCGAGCATGTAGCCCTGGTACGCCGAGTGTTGGGTAGGCTGTTGGAGCATGACTTGTATGTCAAGGCAGAGAAATGTCTGTTTTTCCAGGAGTCCATCTCCTTCTTGGGTCATCGGTTGTCCGCGTCAGGGGTGGAGATGGAGATTGACCGTGTGTCAGCCGTGCGTAATTGGCAGACTCCAACCACTGTTAAAGAGGTGCAACGGTTTTTGGGTTTTGCCAATTACTACCGGAGGTTTATCCGGGGTTTTGGACAGGTGGCAGCTCCCATCACTTCCTTGCTGAAGGGGGGCCCGGTGCGTTTGCAGTGGTCGGCTGAGGCGGACAGGGCGTTTGATAAACTGAAGGACCTGTTCACCTCGGCTCCGGTGCTGGCACATCCAGACTCCGCTTTAGCGTTCCAAGTGGAGGTGGACGCGTCAGAGGCCGGTATTGGGGCAGTATTGTCTCAACGCTCAGGCACGCCTCCTAAACTCCGGCCCTGCGCTTTTTATTCTAAAAAGCTCAGCCCGGCGGAACGAAATTATGACGTAGGGGACAGGGAGCTGCTAGCTGTAGTTCAGGCCCTAAAGGTGTGGAGGCATTGGCTTGAGGGGGCTCAACACCCTTTTCTCATTCTGACTGACCATCGTAACCTGTAGTACATCTGGGCAGCTAGGAGACTGAACCCTCGTCAGGCTAGGTGGAACATGTTTCTGACCCGGTTTGTTTTTAAGCTTACTTACATCCCAGGGTCCCAGAACGGTAAGGCAGACGCCCTGTCCCGGCGGTATGACACAGAGGAGAGGTCCATTGAGCCCACTCCCATACTGCCGGAGTCTTGTCTGGTGGCACCGGTGGTGTGGGAGATCGATGCGGAAATCGAGCGGGCGTTATGCACCGACCCTACTCCTCCGGAGTGTCCAGTGGGGCAGACGTACGTGCCGTTCGAGATCCGTGATCGTCTCATATATTGGGCTCACACGTCACCCTCCTCTGGACATCCAGGTATTGGCCGGACAGTGCACTGCCTTAGTGTTAAGTACTGGTGGCCAACATTGGCTAGGGACGTGAGGGTTTATGTCTCCTCCTGCTCAGTGTGCGCTCAGTGTAAGGCGCCTAGACACCTGCCCAGGGGGAAGTTACAGCCCCTGCCCGTTCCACAACGGCCGTGGTCTCACCTCTCGGTAGACTTTGTCACTGACCTACCCCCCTCCCAGGGGAACACCACTATTCTGGTCGTTGTGGATCGGTTCTCTAAGGCCTGTCGTCTCATCCCAATGCCTGGTCTCCCTACTGCCCTACAGACCGCTGAGGCTTTGTTTACCCACGTCTTCCGGCACTACGGGGTTCCCGAGGATATAGTGTCCGATCGAGGTCCCCAATTCACCTCTAGAGTCTGGAGGGCGTTCATGGAACGTTTGGGGGTCTCGGTTAGCCTTACCTCGGGTTTTCACCCTGAGAGTAATGGGCAGGTGGAGAGAGTGAACCAGGATGTGGGTAGGTTTCTGAGATCGTATTGCCAGGACCGGCAGGAGGAGTGGTCGGGGTATATCCCTTGGGCAGAGATTGCCCAGAACTCTCTTCGCCACTCCTCTACTAACCTGACCCCTTTCCAGTGTGTGTTAGGGTATCAGCCGGTTCTGGCACCATGGCATCAGAGCCAGATCGAGGCTCCTGCGGTGGATGAGTGGTTTCGGCGCTCGGAGGAGACGTGGAACGCTGCACACGTCCATCTGCAGCGGGCTATCCGTAGACAGAAGGCGAGCGCCGATCTCCACCGCAGTGAGGGTCCAGTGTACGCACCTGGAGATCGAGTCTGGCTCTCGACTCGAAACCTGCCCCTTCGCCTGCCCTGCCGGAAGCTGGGTCGGCGGTTTGTGGGGCCATTTAAAGTCCTGAGGAGATTGAACGAGGTATGCTACAAGTTACAACTGCCTAATGATTATCACATTAACCCCTCGTTCCATGTGTCTCTCCTCAGGCCGGTGGTAGCTGGCCCACTCCAGGACAGTGAGATAAGAGAGACTCCTCCGCCCCCACTGGACATCGAGGGGGCTCCGGCGTACTCAGTCCGGTCCATCATGGATTCGAGACGTCGGATGGGGGGTCTACAATATCTCATGGAGTGGGAGGGGTACGGTCCGGAGGAACGGTGCTGGGTGCCTAGGAGGGACATTTTAGATCCCTCCCTCCTGACGGAGTTCCACTGTAATCATCCCACGCGCCCTGATCCGCGTCCTCCTGGCCGTCCCCGAGGCCGGGGTCGGCGCACGGCTGGAGCCGCGCGTCAAGGTGGGGGTACTGTCACGAATACCGCCGAGGCTGCTCCTCCTCCTTGTTCGGGCAGGCTTCGGCGTTCGTCGTCCCCGGAGTACTAGCTGCCACCGTTTGATGTTTTCGATGTTTGTTTTGTCATGTCTAGTTTAGTGCACCTGTTTCGTATTCTGTCATGATTATGTCACCTATACGTTTCCCTGTGTTATGTTTTGTAGTTGTGTGTTATTGTTCCACATGTCGTGTGTTGATAGGTTCGGTGCCTGGGCTTTGTATAGTATTTTACGCACTACGCGTATTTCTACTCTCGTTGTTGCATTACGCACTGCGCGGGTTTTGTTCGCCTCCAGTGTTTGAGGCCGTTTATTTTGTGTCTATTTACAAGTATTAGTAAAGTCGTCTTGACTTATCCTCTGTGTCCTGCGATTGACTCAACCACCGCATCCACATCAGCACATATCTGACAAAAACAAAGAAAAAGCCAGTGTATTTTGTGGAAAAAAAGTACATTCCAGTGTATTTATCTTGAACAAACATGAACTGTGGAGACAGTAATATGAGCAGAGTTGGTGAGTAGTTTAAAGGATTAGCTTTTTCTTTCTTTCTTACAGGACAATAGAAAAAAAGGTCATTCCCACCAGACTCTCACAGTCACACACCTTGACATGCTGTAACGTCCTCCTCTCACAAAGTTATAAAACACTTATGTATTTGTAATCAATTTTCCCTTATTAATATTCAGGTAACACTTCATTACGTACTTAAGATACACATATTAGCCACTAATTTGTAGTCCATAAGTATATAAATATGTAGTTAGTAAGGCAGTTATTATGTCTAATTAGCCATATACAATGAGTGTATAAAACATTATGAACACCTTCCTAATAGTCCTCCCCTTCATCTACACTGATTGAAGTGGATTTAACAAGTGACATCAATAAGGGATCATAACTTTAACCTGTATTCACCTGGTCAGTCTTTCATAGAAAGAGCAGGTGTTCCTAATGTTTTGTACACTCAATGTATTAGGCCATAATTAGGTATTATATTATTATATTTGAGTGTTTGAGTGTTTTAATGTGTCATGAATGTAGGCCTGAAAGTACTCAAGAACTGCTCAAGAAATTCTAAAGAAATGCTACAAGAAACGTACAGTGCATTCGGAAAGTATTCAGACCTCTTGACTTTTTCCACATTTTGTTACGTTACAGCCTTATTCTAAAATATATTAAAATGTTTTTTTCCCTCATCAATCTGCACACAATACCCCATCATGACAAAGTAAAAACAGGTTTTTAGAAATCATTGTCCTGTTGAAAAACAAATGATAGTTCCACTAAGCGCAAACCAGATGGAATGGCGTATCGCTGATCAAACAAGCTCTTGACAGGTCAAGCTAGAGCTGGGACGATAAACCGAAAATTATCGACACCGACCATACCAATCACTTATCGCAGGCATTTTGCTGATATCATTCACTACGAAAAGCCTATACTATACTTCTGTAGCCTATACTAGAGAAATGTTACATTTGAAATGAAATAAATTTGCTAGTATGGGTGATTGTTAATTGGACAATAGATGGCTACAACCATTAAATGAATGTTATAAACTTATATTTATCGTTATCGCATCAATTCAGGTGATGTGGATTTTTGGGGCATGCAAATAGGAGGTGTTTAGTCCCAGGGTCCTTAGCTTGGTGATGAGCTTTGAGGGCTCTATGGTGTTGAACGCTGAGCTGTAGTCAATGAATGGCATTCTCACATAGGTGTTCCTTTTGTCCAGGTGTGAAAGGGCAGTGTGGAGTGCAATAGAGATTGCATCATCTGTGGATCTGTTGGGGCGGTATGCAAATTGGAGTGGGTCTAGGGTTTCTGGGATAATGGGATAATGGTGTTGATGTGAGCCATGACCAGCCTTTCAAAGCACTTCATGGCTACAGACGTGAGTGCTATGGGTCGGTAGTCATTTACATTTACATTTTAGTCATTTAGCAGACGCTCTTATCCAGAGCGACTTACAGTTAGTGAGTGCATACATTTTTCATACTGGCCCCCCGTGGGAATCGAACCCACAACCCTGGCGTTGCAAGCGCCATGCTCTACCAACTGAGCTACAGGAGGCCCTACTTGCATTTAATTTGTGACAGAAATGCTAAAAGGTTAGCATTTGAAACAGTAGACAACAAAACTAAAGCATTGGACTGCTGCTGTCTGACCTTGTCCATTGCTTACAGGATAAGGTAAACCAATGTCATTTTGTAATTTGGGTGAACTATCCCTTTAAAAAAATCATTATCAATAAAATCAGCTAAAGCAGCACCATCTAGTGGTCAAAACCGGATAATATCAGGATGAGACATAAACCTAAACAACTTCAAATACTACTGCTACACATTAAGCCTACATAGGATGAACAAACAATACTCCGAGCCGCAGCTCCATACTACTTGTCAGACATAGAGAACTGATACTATGTACTTGTTGTTGGGGTGGTATTAGCATGGGGTGTCCTTGGATGGCGTTTGACCATATCTTTGGATTTCTCAAGTCTAAATCATTGTTCAAAACAAAGTTTGGTCCAAATCGGGTGTTAGGTACTATATTTATTGAATATTACATAAATCCTATAAATTAAAAATGGCCAATTTGGGTGCTATCAATTAGCTTAATTTCTCAGAGATCAAATTATATTTCAACAAAATGTTGCAGGAATGCTAATCTTATGTTTCTAAAAACAGAAACTACTGCAGAACAATCTGAGATGGTGGGTGTCAATCTTCTTTCTTGTGCTTTTTGAGGTGGAATGACCCAGTAGTCACAAACCACAGTTGTGTCACCTGCTACTGTCCTCCCTTCCACTGACATACTGTTATATTCAGCTCATAACTGTTTTCTTTGTTGCATGGTGGTCAACGCAAGAGTGTAAAAACAGTCTGGACAACCCCTCCCTCTCCCTGTCTCACTTCTCTCTCTCTCCAGTTAATGTCACCTCTCCTGGCTCTTACTGACACCTACCATCTACCATCTTTCCATTTACTGTAACCAGCCCTCTCACCCACTGAGCACCAACCGACACCGGACGTCCACGGACGTTGAAAAGTAGTTCAAATTTGGTCAGTCCAAATCTGAACCAATCATAGACGTCTGCTGTTTCACATGTTTGGACAGCACAGTACAGTAAAGTAGAGTTTGTCAGTACAATATAGTACTCTACAATAGAGTAGAGTATAGTACAGTAGAGCACACCAGAGTACAGTACAGCAATTTACTGTATTGTAGTATTCTGAACTATACTCTACTGTGCTTTGCTGTACTCTACTGTAATGTCCAAACTTGTGAAACAGACATCTATGATTCTTACAGATTTGGTGCGGTCTGGACCAACCAAATTTGGTCATGTTTGGGGGGGGGGGGGGGGGGGGGGTGGGCTCATTAGAATAATAGTGAATGTATAGAATAATATCCAAACATGCAAAGGAGGATATTGCATTTTTCTACCTTTGTGTACCTATTCAGGATACATCACCATGGAAGAGAATGACATGAATAATTCTGCATTTCTGTATAGTACAGATCAGGGACCCATGATGTCATTCAGTTACCATCACTCACTGTAGTTCAATAACCAAAATGTTTTTTTCAAACTCAAGATGTCATATCATAGCCGACACCCCATTCTTTCTGCAGACATCTTTGAATCTTAATTCGGAGTAGATATTTTATTTTGATTATTTAACCTGTATTTTATATTTAACAGAGCTTTTGGAATTGCCCATATTCTATGCATATCATATAATAACTCCTATATACATTACCACCATGCCATATATTTACATTCAGCATATTAGCAAATAATGTCAGTGTGTTAGTGTTGATCTACTGACCGTCCTCTGGCAGTGCCACACCCAACACTGTCTTCTGTTTGTTCTCAAGGTCAGAGACCACCTTTTTAAGCGTCTCCATTACCTCTCGAATCTCTAGGACCTTCTTGAAAAAAGCATTTAGGCAGGTTACCTTAGTGTTCTTGGGCACAGGGACTATGGTGGTCTGCTTGAAACATGTTGGTATTACAGACTCAGACAGGGAGAGGTTGAAAATGTCAGTGAAGACACTTGCCAATTGGTCAGGGCATGCTCGGAGTACACGTCCTGGTAATCCGTCTGTGAATGTTGACCTGTTTAAAGGTCTTACTCACATCGGCTATGGAGAGCGTGATCACACAGTCATCCAGAACAGCTGATACTCTCATGCATGTTTCAGTGTTACTTGCCTCGAAGCGAGCATAGAAGTAATTTAGCTCGTCTGGTAGGCTTGTGTCACTGGGCAGCTCGCGGCTGTGCTTCCCTTTGCAGTCTGTAATAGTTTGCAAGCCCTGCCACATCCGACGAGCGTCGGAGCCGGTGTAGTATGATTCAATCTTAGTTCTGTATTGACGCTTTGCCTGTTTGATGGTTCGTCTGAGGGCAGAGCGGGATTTCTTATAAACTTCCGGGTTTGAGTCTCGCTCCTTGAAAGCGGCAGCTCTACCCTTTAGCTCAGTGCGGATGTTGCCTGTAATCCATGGCTTCTGGTTGGGGTATGCACACACAGTCACTGTGAGGACGACGTCATTGATGCACTTATTGATGAAGCCTGTGGCTGATGTAGTGTACTCCTCAATGCCATCGGAATAATCCTCTGTAGCTCAGCTTGTAGAGCACGGCGCTTGTAACGCCAAGGTAGTGGGTTCGATCCCCGGGACCACCCATTCACAAAAAAAATGTATGTATGCACGTATGACTGTAAGTCGCTTTGGATAAAAGCGTCTGCTAAATGGCATATTATTTTATATTAGAACATATTCCGGTCTGTGCTAGCAAAACAGTCCTTTAGCTTAGCATCTGCTTCATCTGACCACTTTTTTATTGACCGAGTCACTGGTGCTTCCTGCTTTAGTTTTTGCTTGTAAGCAGGAATCAGGAGGATATAATTATGGTCAGATTTGCCAAATGGAGGGCGACGGAGAGCTTTGTGCACGTTTCTGTGTGTGGAGTAAAGGTGGTCTAGAGTTTTGTTCCCCTCTGGTTGCACATTTAACATGCTGGTAGAAATGAGGTAAAACTGATTTAAGTTTCCCTGCATTAAAGTCCCCGGCCTCTAGATGAGCGTTTTCCTGTTTGCTTATCGCCGAATACAGCTCATTGAGTGCGGTCTTAGTGCCAGCATCAGTTTGTGGTGGTAAATAGACAGCTACAAAGAATATAGATGAAAACTCTCTTGGTAGATAGTGTGGTTTACAACTTATCATGAGATACTCTTCCTCAGGTGAGCAAAACCTTGAGACTTCCTTAGATATCATGCACTAGCTGTTGTTTACAAATATACATAGACCGCCACCCCTTGTCTTACCAGAGGCTGCTGTTCTATCCTGCTGATACAGTGTATAACCAGCCAGATGTATGTTATTCATGTCGTCATTCAGCCACGACTCGGTGAAACATAAAATATTACAGTTTTTAACGTCCCGTTGGTAGGATATTCGTGCTTTTAGTTCGTCCACTTTATTATCCAGCGAATGTACGTTGGCCTATAGAACCGATGGCAAAGGCAGATCAGCCACTTGTCGCCGGCTCCTTATCAGGCACCCCGATCTCCTTCCGCGATATCTCCGTCTCTTTCTCCTGCGAATGTAGGGGATGAGGGCCCTGTCGGGTGTCTGGAGAAAATCCCTCTCATCTGACTAATTAAAGACAAATTATTTGTCCAGTTCAAGGTGAGTAATTGCTGTTCTGATGTTCAGAAGCTCTTTTCGGTCATAAGATATGGTAGCAGCAACATTATGTACAAAATAAGTTACAAACAACGCGAAAAAACAAACAAAATAGCACGGTTGGTTAAGAGCCCATGAAATGGCAGCCACCCCCTCCGGCGCCATTACTGAACATCATGTTTTGATGGATGTAAGTATTAGTTATAAAATGACAACAGTGCATGAATTAGTGGGTAAAACGCCACTCGCTGACAGCGGTGCCGGGATTGGGGCACTTGCAGACGCCGTATAGGGGTGGGGGCACTCACAAAGGACAGAGGAATGGTTGAGGCAGTCACAGAGGCTGGTGCATGGGTGGGGGCACTCACAGAGGCCAGATGCCATAGCATGAGTGGGGGCACTCACAGAGGCTATAGAGAACTTGACTGGGCTACGGACATCTTGTGTCTGTAAAATGTATGTACACTGCTCAAAAAAATAAAGGGAACACTAAAATAACACATCCTAGATCTGAATGAATGAAATAATCTTATTAAATACTTTTTTCTTTACATAGTTGAATGTGCTGACAACAAAATCACACAAAAATTATCTATGGAAATCAAATGTATCAACCGATGGAGGTCTGGATTTGGAGTCACCCTCAAAATTAAAGTGGAAAACCACACTACAGGCTGATCCAACTTTGATGTAATGTCCTTAAAACAAGTCAAAATGAGGCTCAGTAGTGTGTGTGGCCTCCACGTGCCTGTATGACCTCCCTACAACGCCTGGGCATGCTCCTGATGAGGTGGCGGATGGTCTCCTGAGGGATCTCCTCCCAGACCTGGACTTAAGCATCCGCCAACTCCTGGACAGTCTGTGGTGCAACGTGGCGTTGGTGGATGGAGCGAGACATGATGTCCCAGATGTGCTCAATTGGATTCAGGTCTGGGGAACGGGCGGGCCAGTCCATAGCATCAATGCCTTCCTCTTGCAGGAACTGCTGACACACTCCAGCCACATGAGGTCTAGCATTGTCTTGCATTAGGAGGAACCCAGGGCCAACCGCACCAGCATATGGTCTCACAAGGGGTCTGAGGATTTCATCTCGGTACCTAATGGCAGTCAGGCTACCTCTGGCGAGCACATGGAGGGCTGTGCGGCCCCCCAAAGAAATGCCACCCCACACCATGACTGACCCACCGCCAAACCGGTCATGCTGGAGGATGTTGCAGGCAGCAGAATGTTCTCCACAGCGTCTCCAGACTCTGTCACGTCTGTCACATGTGCTCAGTGTGAACCTGCTTTCATCTGTGAAGAGCACAGGGCGCCAGTGGCGAATTTGCCAATCTTGGTGTTCTCTGGCAAATGCCAAACGTCCTGCACGGTGTTGGGCTGTAAGCACAACCCCCACCTGTGGACGTCAGGCCCTCATACCACCCTCATGGAGTCTGTTTCTGACCGTTTGAGCAGACACATGCACATTTGTGGCCTGCTGGAGGTCATTTTGCAGGGCTCTGGCAGTGCTCCTCCTGCTCCTCCTTGCACAAAGGCGGAGGTAGCGGTCCTGCTGCTGGGTTGTTGCCCTCCTACGGCCTCCTTCACGTCTCCTGATGTACCGGCCTGTCTCCTGGTAGCGCCTCCCTGCTCTGGACACTACGCTGACAGACACAGCAAACCTTCTTGCCACAGCTCGCATTGATGTGCCATCCTGGATGAGCTGCACTACCTGAGCCACTTGTGTGGGTTGTAGACTCCGTCTCATGCTACCACTAGAGTGAAAGCACCGCCAGCATTCAAAAGTGACCAAAACATCAGCCAGGAAGCATAGGAACTGAGAAGTGGTCTGTGGTCACCACCTGCAAAACCAGTCCTTTATTGGGGGTGTCTTGCTAATTGCCTATAATTTCCACCTGTTGTCTATTCCATTTGCACAACAGCATGTGAAATGTATTGTCAATCAGTGTTGCTTCCTAAGTGGACAGTTTGATTTCACAGAAGTGTGATTGACTTGGAGTTACATTGTGTTGTTTAAGTGTTCCCTTTATTTTTTTGAGCAGTGTAGTTGCGTTAAGATTATTGAAGGTTATACTGTTATAAAAACATATCAATACAAACCAATCTTTTGACAGGTTAGCCTTTATTTTATTAACCTGAGCAGGCTTCCTTGCCAAGTTAAGGTTTGGTCTTGCTGCAGATACATGAGAGCTCCCAAACCTTTGCTTATTGAACTGCAAAAGAGTGCGAAACACCTTTGAGTCACTATGAACAGAGGAGGAAACCAAGTCACCTGTCAAAGGGTGTGAAGATGAGCGCTTCACTATGGACCAAATTACTCATTTAATATATGGATTCAAAGTATTTATTGACATTTTTTTACTAGATTATTGTGATACAATGTTAATTATGTTCTGTGACGATTCATCGTTATCCATAAGCTTTCTATCATCTCCAAACATTTCCTGTTGAATTGCATTGCTTGTTGGATTGCTTAATTGGTGGGAGTGGCTAATCGGCACAGGTGCCTACAGTGTGTAATCAGGGCCTGTGTTTTCTTGAAAAGGTAAGTATGGGAGAGCCATTCGTTTGAGCCACCAGCCATGTGTGTTAACTTTGTAAGTCTGCAGTTTTTAATGTAAATTAAGTATTTTTATTTCTCAGGGGAATAAAGAGACAACACTAGAATATGGTATCTAATATCAGTAAATCAGAAAAGATAATACATGTTTTAGTCTGTAAGCTTTACTAATTTTACCTCCTGGGGGTGAAATCCACAGACACATCTCTGAAGCCCTCCGAGTAGAGTTGTCCACGGACCTGCATTGGACAAATCGATATCTGTAACAATACATAAGGAAGCCTGTGTTAAGAAGTCCCCTGCGGGTGACTTCACCATCTCACAGAACTCTCAAGAAGCTCACACCACTACCCATTACCCATTACCAACACCCAAAACTGGGAGTCAAGCACAGGTAGGCTGTACAGTTTCAATCACGGTCTTATTCAAAGTTTACTTAATATCTATCAGGGTGCTCAATTTCACAAAAAAGGTAAACGGTACTCGAGACATTGGAATAAATTCACAATTAATGAAAATGTATTTCAGAATATCATTTCAAGTACATTTGATGGTGACTATGTACATAAGATTTACACGAAGTGTGATGTTTAATTTTTTACTGAGAATGAAATATCAAGGAGGATGAGGTAAGTATTACAACAGTCAAACTATCAATATAAAAATGTCACTCAATAATTTTACTAGTTTGAAAATCTGACACATTTCAGCATGGAATTAAACATCAAGGTAGGTTTTCACGGAAAATCATGTAATTAATGATTGAACAGAGCAGATATCAATTGCCATAGTCAACTCAATCATGTTACAAGTATGCAAATATCAATATGTCTGCATGGATTTTATTTGATATTTTATTTGATATTTTATCAACAATACAATGACGAACATCAACTACATTACTCCTGCCCAGACCCACTAGCCCCCACCCCTATCTCCAGCGTGCGTATCACTTTCCGCCACATGGCCTCAAACTGCACGATTTCGTTTCTCTCCGTTGCCCACACACTTTACATTTTTAGATTGTAAAGCATTTGACCTTTCCATTGTGTGAACAAAGGAGGATTGGTTGATTTCCAGTTTTGAAGTATACTTTTCGATTGACGAGAAAAGTATTGTCCAACTCATCGGGTATCTCAATACACCCTCATATGCCATGTCTTGAAATATGACAAATTAAAATTACATTTACATTGTAATACTTTCAACTCCACCCATAACTTTTGGACTTTAATAACACAGAAGGAATTAATTATTGAGTCATTAGTAGTTTTACACTTCAGACATGACTGAAAAGTAATATTTGAAGTGTGCTGTACAATTTGTGAATTTTGTCTCATGTACAATATAATACATTCTGTACATTCATTTATACTGAATTAAGCATACATTTTTGTTAACTGTAATCTCGTTACTTATCCTCCAACATAATAACATAACAATATTGTTGTTACAAAGTACATGTGTGTTGTGTACAATAAGTCATCATTTTTACATTTCATTTTCTACAGCCTAAATGCTACATTTATAGGCATGTTGTTGAAGTGCTGTTGTTGATGTGTTGTTGAAATGCTGAGCGCTCCTGCCAGCCTGTAGTGTCACCAATGCCTCACAATTGATTTCTTATATAGCCTTATATAGCCTTAAAATAATAATTATAATATAGCATAAATCATTCATTTTCGTTCCTACTTAGGCTACCTAGCTTGCTCCTGACTGATTTAGAATTAGTATGTTGTTTAATAGCCTGTTTTCAAATTGAGAATACACCGGGCTGCATGGTAAAATTATTTCTGAACAATTCATTCGTATAAATTCTAAACAAATAATATTTAGGCCTAATTACCTAAAAAATGCCATGAAAAGGATAGAATGACAACCTAAATAAATATGTAGGCTATAGTAGCCTATTGGTAGGTAGCCGAAATGGTATCACGGCTCAGGAGAAGACCCAGATGCAGACAGTTTCATAGTAACAAAAGTTTATTACAAAAACAAGGGGGCAGGCAAACGACAGGTCAAGGGCAGGCAGAGGTCAGTAATCCAGAACGGATCCCTGTATTCTTTCTCTATGGCGGTGGCACGAATTATGAACTGTAGGCGTGTGTGCAGAGGCCCGTCGGTCGGAGGCGTGACAAATTTGAGTGGGCCAAATCCTATGTAACAAGAACAGCCACAGACAGAAAACTCTACCAGGGGATGCTAAAATGGCTGTCCTCAAAACATTATTGTACGACGCACTTGAACTCGCCCTACTGTCCGAGTGCATAGCTTACATAAACGTACCACCTCTACTGATCCCCCGCATGAATCATATCATCACACCAACGGAATCTAGGATTACCGCGTGTCTGCCATGATGGTCATAAAACTCCACGGACCCCCTTGCGCAGAACGATACGTGACCACTGCTGTCCTTTCAGCACCACGTTTCGAAGGGCGCTCAAACCCTAATCAATATGTTGCCTACATCTAATAGTCCTACTCATCATCATCATCACTTATTCACTCATTATCAGGGGTGCAACTTTCACTGGGGGGGGTCATGTCCCCAACGCATTCAGATTGTTTATTTTATTTCAGTTTTTTACATTGCAATGTGATACAAAATGCGGCAACGGTGTGCTTTTAGACCATGCGGTCGGGTAGGCTCTTTAGACTGTTCAGCTGGCTGGATTTAGAACCGTGCGGACACCACAGAGCGGGCTGACAGGCTGTTTGAAGGCAAAGCTTCTAGAAGGTTGGCTGGAACAGCACAGGAGAGTTGAGCATAGTTCAGTATGTATGTGTTGCACTCTTTCTCCGAGTTGTAAAAGCAAGCAGAGCAAAAACTGGCTACTCTTTAGTTGACTGATATATTTGTATTTATTATGGATCCCCATTAGCTGCTGCCAAGGCAGTTTCCGGGGTCCAGCAAAATTAAGGCAGTTATACATTTTAAAAACATTACATTCATAACAGATTTCACAACATATTAAGTGTAGCTGGCAAGGAAACTGTTTTTTAACTTAACAGAAAAAAGTGTTTATTCCCAGTGCTGAGCTAGTATTGTAACTGACATGTAACATTAGCTCATGTTTAATCCCCTCTCAACTGAGGTAATATAATGCATAAATGTACACCAAGGTAATTCTTTGTCATGCCTCATCTTAGGAGGATCAGATGGTGATAGTGGTCTCAGCAGGGTCAGGCATCCAGGGAAGACCTGTCTGTGATGGAGCTGAGGTGAATTTTTACAGATGCAACACTTTATTCTCCCTGTGCAGCAAACACTGGACAAGCCAAAAGCTTCAAAGATTGAAACTATTTTAAGGCAGTCTGACAAACCTCCAAAGTTGATTTCCAAACTCTATCAAGGGTTGATAGGGGTTTTTCCCAATGACACAAAACATGTAAAACAAAAATGTGAGGAAGACCTGGTAGAAGATGAATGGTGAATGGATACAGATATGTTTGAATGCCCAGTTATGTTCAAATAATCTCAGACATAAATAACTGCAGTTTAAGACCATCCATAGACTGTACTAAATGCCAGTGAAACTTAATTACATGCCCTCAGAAATGTAATTCCTCTGCTGGAGGTGTTAAACACAAAAGGGGACATATTTGCATATGTTATGGTCTTGTAAAGGCTGGCTGAATTCTGGCAAAGAGTATGTTCTTTTATTTCAGAATGTCTACAGATTCTCCCTTCTCCCTGTTTTTGTTTGCTTGGAAATGTTCATACTGGAGGCTGTTATCTGAAGAAACTGTATAACCAAGCATTTATAGCGGCTAAGAAATGCATTGCAATTAATTGGAAGGTTGGTTATCCTCCCACAATGTCAGGTTATGTATCACTAGATTTAATTTATTACAAGATTAAGGGTATACTGTGCAACTTTCATAAGGTCTGGATGCCTTATATGGAATACTGTACGACAAAAGGAGTCTGTACTGAAAACATGCCCACGTCAGGGGAGGTACCTATTTAGGCAATCCCTAGCTGCTGGGCTGCTCAGTCCTGGCCCTGGGGTTTTGCCATACTGTTGTCACTCTGGCCTTGGCCTAACACACCTGAAACCAATAATGAATGTTTCACTAAGATCCTAAAACTGAGTGGGGTGTGTTGGGTTGTGGCGCTGCAGGGTGATGGACCTCTAGGGACAGGACGGGGTGACCCAACTATATTGTGTGCAAGTCAAAAGAGCTCTACAGTACTATTAGGCCTATGATATGAATTATATGGAGGATTTGCTGTTTCTGTGTGTTAATGTATGTTTGAGGTGTATATGTTTTTAGTTTTTTTCCCTTTCCCTTGGGAATTAAAAAAATGTAAGCTGGGAAGGAAACTGTGTTGGGAGAGATTTGAGTTATTGACTAGACTGGTGGTAGTCGTGCGTGCAGGCGGCTCGGGCTGGCTGGTCGGTCTGGCTGAAATTTGATATAGAGGATGTCTTAATAAAGACAATCAAAAGTCTTTGTATTTTTTCAAGAGTTGTTCATTTGTTAGGCTATTGGTTAAAGGTGCAAAAAAATATTGATTATTGAATTAACTTTGATCTAGTTCAGTCTTATCAATCACTTAAACATATTTAGTAATGATCTCTTACCTAGCTTGATGACTGTGGGCATTTTAGCTTACTTTTTGTTGTTCTAATTAGAGACAGCATATTAGCTTGTGTAGAAATGCTGGAAATGAGCTTTAGATGGCCAAAAGATTATGGGGGAGGACCCCTCGCCAGGTTATGTCCCCCCCACTTTCAAAAGCCCCTGCTTATTATTATTATTACAAATAGAAGATTATCACTTCTCACAATGGTGCTCTTTTAGTAAAGTTAGATCAAAGCTGAATTAATGTCTCGCAAGATCACATAATGATTTATTAGTATTTTACATAGCCGAAAATATAATATAAATATAAAAGCATGTAAGCCTTCTGTAGCATAGTAGGCCTATAATATGTTACACCAAAAACACCTCAGTCATTTCTTATCTGAAGCTGAGTAGTCAAACTTTGATTGAGAAAGGATGATGTCATTGAAAAAATTACCTAAACAAAGAGCACTACACCACTGAGCTTCGGCTATAGAAGGTTGTAGTGCAGCCTCTGAATGCCATAGAGACAAACCAAACATCTCTTATATGCATTAGTCACGTCTTTCCCTGGCATTTTACAGCTTGTTTCTAACATAAAGCATTGCGGACTAAAGCCTCGTTATAGATTGTTTTATATAATCAGGTCCATTTAATTTGTATTCAAATCAGTTATATCAGTAGCAAGCTTTGGACCCCAGGAAGAATAGCTGATGCCTTAGCAAAATAAAAAAAATACCTCCGGTCCTCCATATCATCTTCTGCACAAAGGGGTTTACATCAGCAAGAGCAGGGCAGGCCAGGGCTCATGATTGGGAACGCCTATCCATTGCAGCGTGTGATGGAGTGTACACTCTTAGAAAAAAAGGTGCTAAGTAGAACCATACAGGGTTCATCAGTTTGTCCCCATAGGGGAACCCTTTTTGGTGCTGGGTAGAACCCTTTGCAGAGGGTTCTATCTAGAACCCTCTGTTTGGTTCTTGAAAGAACCCCCTGTATATGGTTTTACCTAGAACCGTCTATGAAGGGTACTACCTCAATCATCTACACTGGAATAACCATCTCAGTAACGGGTGCAATAAATCCAATTACTAACAGATAGTATTTGTTTCGAAAACTGTATGTTATTTATCTTTGTGTAGCATAAAATGTATCAACCAATCAATGTACAGTACATGCAAAAACACAGATTTTACAGTAAACCAAACAATTCTGAAAATCTCCCAGCAATACAGCATGCTGGGAAGTACTATACATGGTTCCATGTAGAACCCTTCTTGCCATCCAAAGAATCCTTCTTGCCTTCCGAAGAATCATCAAAGAACCCTTGTCTTCCAAAAAGGGTCTTTCTGATCTAATAGGTTCTTGGTAGAATCTTATCCTTCCGCAAAGAACCGTTTTGGAACCCTATTTTCTAAGAATGTACTTGTGATCTGTTTTCTTAATTATCTGAATTATTTGAGATGTTTTCTTAGAACATGCCCTTGTTGTTAACGGCGGCACTGAGTGGTGAACGGTGTATGGTGTTCTTGTGTTGGGCACCACTGAATAGTAACAAACAAATTAGATTTTGATGACTTTCAAATACTACTTCACTGTATTTGTGAAAGGAGTGACTGAAAAAACAACAACACAAGAAAGCCTAACACCTTACCATTGCACTTGGCTTTTCTTCTAAGCACTGCTTTTTTGAGGAAAGTTTGACTTACTGTGATATGTGGTTGTTGTACCTTAAGGTTAATGTACTAACTGTATGTCGCTCTGGATAAGAAGGTCTGCTAAATTACTAAAATGTCATTTGTAATGTTCATTATGATCTCTCATGGACAGACTATGTAATAAATATGCTATCTGACGCAATTACCTAAGATTTTATGTTCATTATAATCATACTGTATTCACCACCAGTCAAGTATGACCAAAGAGCTGGAGAGGATTTGTTTGGCATATATTTGAGGACTCAACTCAGACACGATTCATATTTTATTGAGAAAAATATCCAAATCATGTTCAACATGGACTGTTGTAGTTTCTGAAAAGTATCTTCCCTTTTGACAAACGGACTCAGTTATTTAGTACAAAAATATCCCTGTCTACATTCACCCCACATTGTTAGAACATGTCAATATGTACAGAGTTCGAATTACGGGACTAGGGTGAGCTAGGCACCTCCCTAACAAATTGAACCCTGAATAAGTATGAAAAACTTGTAAGACATACAGTATGTATACACATAATATGTGGCATATTGATTTTGGATTATAGTGCCACCAGATCAGGGACACATCTCTTAGTTAATATCCTTGTTGTCTCCAAACCACATTTTCTCAGATGTTCTCAGTCTACCATGCACCTTCCATTGGTCCTCCTCAAAGCGGTAATACCAGACTCAGCAGTAGTGGAGGAGGATGTTTAGGAGGAGGTAGGGCAGACAGGCTCTCCCTCAACCATGTACCACACCTCATTGTGCCTGTTCAGAATCTTCATTGGGCTGTAGGACACACACACACACACACAATATTAAAGTATGTTTGATAGAAGTATTCTGGTGGAATTGGATTTGATGTTGGATATATTTGTATCCGTGCTCTCACCTGTCATATCCCACAGCATAGTGGTAGTCTTTGTTGTAGGTGGCCTGGACTTTGTCTAGCTGCCTTTTCAGCAGCATGGAGTTTACACTGGATGTCAAAGACATCATCCATCCGCCGTAGCTCCTCACGTACACTTTCATGTCTGGCATCTCTGTAAAGTACACCTGCACCGGGAAATCACAATGACATCCACATTGTTAGCCAGGGTTCTTTAAAAAGCAACGCATACCTGACATGGGTTCAAATAGTATTTGTGTTTTTTCAAATACTTAAGCTGCGCACGTTTGAGCTTGCCTGGCTCAGTGGTGCCAATGGAATAGTCCCAAAAGTGCAAACCCCGCCCATCTGGAACTCTAGAAAAGCTGCATAAGGCGTAGGGTCTAGGGGTCTATTTGAGATTGGGTCTTACCCTGTCATCACTGGGTTGGGGAGGAGTCATCTGATAGTCAGACGGCAGGAGGAAGTTGAGGGTGAAGACAGACGACTGCCACATCCTCTTCTTCTCCTCAATTTTGACAGTCACCGGAGTTGTCATGTCAATGTTGACACCTACAGGAAAAATTTGCATCCACACACACACAAATAGATCAATACGCACAAACACATGCACGCACGCACACACACACACAAACACACACACACACTCACCAGCCTCGTTGGATCCGGTGATGTATTTGAAGAGTCTCCCGAAGGCAGTGTACATGGCCTTGTCCATGAAGTAGCATTCCTCGTCTGTCGACACCCATTTCACCGAGTCATAGTGGCGCACCTGCAACACAGACACAAACCTTCACTCAGAGTCCTGTGTTGGAGAGTTTATTGAGTTGCGGATGTTGGAAGCAGGGGGAGCAACTTTGGTGTCTAGGCCCGGTAGAAAAGGGTGGGAAGCCTGGTTTCTGGGGCTCGGGGAGTTGTCAGGTGGATGATAGCTGGGTGGGGATTGTTTTACGAATGCAGGTACATTCGTCTATGTTATAACAATTTTATGGAAAATTAAAATGATTATTATCATGTTGATAAACTATATTCTGATAAAAATGCAATTGTATTTTATCTGCAACCCTGACAGAACTAAACAATAAAACAAAATGTGGTCACAAATAATACCCCTGACTCAGTTTTACAGTATGTGCCATTAATTTGTGCTTTACAATGAACTCACCTCATAATTATAATCATCATTCTTGCACACCAGATCATACAGCAGACATTCCCTTGACTCGGTACAGAAGCTAGACTCAGAGGAGTTCCTATACGGATCAGTGGAAAATAAATCAATAATGGAGAATAGCAGAAAATGTTGCACAACATCAATATTCAATATAAATATTCAAACATTCAATATACAAACAGCGTATGATTTCTGAAACGTGTGGTTAGTAATAACAGAAGTGTATTATAACTTCCTTACCCAATTCTGGCTTCAGCAGTCAAGATGAGAAGCAAGCCAACCAACCCTGCAAAATAAACCCTGAAGTACACACAAACTGTCAGTGTTATCACATAAAAAACTTAAAGTGCACACAAACAGAGTCATCACATTAAAAACCTAAAGTAGCCTACACAAAAACCGTCAGTGTCATAATATTATTAAAACCTAAAGTACAAACCGCCAGTGACCACATCAGATGAAAAATCTATTATTCATACATTAATAATAACTATTGCCATATATTGTAATACTTTAAAAGACAGTTTCTAAATTATGTTACTACAACTTTCAATTTCTATATAAATCACTCTCCCTTTAATAATTAACACCATCACAAGTCAAAGGAAATGTATCAAAGCAATGAGACTATCATTTCTACTTACATTGTGCTGATTGTGTGTCTTTTAGATCAGCTCAGTTCAGATGCATCCACTGGCCTGAGGGAAATGCTTGCAGAGAAACTATTTATACCAACTGAGGGTTATGAAAGGAAATCTGGATCCCTTCCTAAAACTTGTGAGACACACCCACTTCACTGCAGAATGGTCTGGGGGCCTCAACAAATATGTGCAATGGCCTTATTTAACTTGCTGAAGAGAAAAACAGGTGGTTTATAAATGTGTGTGCCAAGTTAGATAACGCAAGACGATCAGTCTTGATGTGTCTTTGAAAAATGAGTATAGGCTTATTGAGAAAGAGGCTGTGACTAGATCCGTCACTTGTTGTAGACTGTTCTATATTTCTTTTTCATAAAGAGAAAGCCTTTGCTATTTCGCAATAACAGCCTGGCTGCCACGTACAGAGGAAATAAATAGCACTTGGATCCACTGGCCTAAGGGAAATGCCTTCGGAAAGTATTCAGACCCCTTGACTTTTTTCACATTTTGTTACATTACAGCGTTATTCTAAAATTGATTAAAATGTTTTTTCCCCCCTCATCAATCTACACACAATACCCCATAATGACAAAGCAAAAACAGGTTCTCTGCTACCGCTTGCCGTGCGGTAGCAGAGAGAACAGTGTATGACTTGGGTGACTGGAGTCTTTGACCATTTTTTGGGCTTTCCTCTGACACCGCCGAGTATATAGGTCCTTGGCCCCAGTGATGTACTGGGCCGTACGCACTATCCTCTGTAGCGCCTTACGGTCAGATGCCGAGCAGTTGCCATGCCAGGCGGTGATGCAACCGGTCAGGATGCTCTCGATGGTGCAGCTGTATAACGTTTTGATCTGGGGACCCATGTCAAATATTTTTAGTCTCCTGAGGGGGAAAGGTGTTGTCGTGCCCTCTTCACGACTGTCTTGGTGTGTTTGGACCATGATAGTTTGTTGGTGATGTGGACACCAAGGAACTTGAAACTCTCAACCCGCTCCACTACAGCCCGTCGATGTTAATGGGGGCCTGTTCGATGTTAAGGGTCGTTGTCCTGTTGGAAGGTAAACGTTCACCCCAGTCTGAGGTCCTGAGTGCTCTGGAGCAGGTTTTCATCAAGAATTTCTCTGTACTTTGCTCCGTTCATCTTTCCCTCGATCCTGACTAGTCTCCCTGTCCCTGCCGCTGAAATACATCCCCACAGCATGATGCTGCCACCACCATGCTTCACCGTAGGGATGGTGCCAGGTTTCATCAGACCAGATACTCTTGTTTCTCATGGTCTGAGAGTCTTTAGGTGCCTTTTGGCAAACTCCAAGCGGGCTGTCATGTGCCTTTTACTGAAGAGTGGCTTCCGTCTGGCCACTCTACCATAAAGGCCTGTTTGCCCTTCTGGAAGGTTCTCCCATCTCCACAGAGGAACTCTAGAGCTCTGTCAGAGTGACCATCGGGTTCTTGGTCACCTCGCTGACCAAGGCCCTTCTCCCCCGATTGCTCAGTTTGGCCGGGCAGCCAGCTCTAGGAAGAGTCTTGGTGGTTCCAAACTTCTTCCATTTAAGAATGATGGAGGCCACTGTGTTCTTGGGGACCTTCAATGCTGCAGAATTGTTTTTGTACCCTTTCCCCAGATCTGTGCCTCGACACAATCATTTCTCAGAGCTCTACAGACAATTCCTTCGACCTCATGGCTTGGTTTTTGCTCTGACATGCACTGTCAACTGTGGGACCTTATATAGGCAGGTGTGTGCCTTTCCAAATCATGTCCAATCAATTGAATTTACCACAGGTGGACTCCAAGTTGTAGAAACATCTTAAGGATGGTCAATGGAAACGGGATGCACCTGAGCTCAATTTCGAGTCTCATATCAAAGGGTCTGAATAGTTATGTAAATAAGGTATTTTTGTTTTTATTTTTTATACATTTGCAAAAATGTCTAATAACCTGTTTTCGCTTTGTCATTATGGGGTATTGTGTGTAGATTGCTGAGGATTTTATTTATTTAATCGAATTTAGAATAAAGCTGTATCATAAGAAAATGTGGAAAAAGTCAAGGGGTCTGAATACTTTCCAAAGGCACTGTATGTAGTTTGTTCACTGAGCACTGCTGGGTCAACATTACCAATCACTAGAGAGGAATGGAGTCAGAAGCCTTCTGATTGTGCCCACATTTTTAGACAGGTGTAAATTATTTAAAGACACATTGTGATGAGATCTCCAGAGGTAGTCAGGCACATAGTGTATCAATCGAGTGTAAACAGATCTGGATGGTCAAACCATTTGAATCATCATTATACTGGCCTCTCAAATCATTATACTGGCCTGTTAAATAATTAGCATACAGGGAGGCACCAGCTAGTTGGCTCACAATGCGGACACAGTGGACGGATAAGAGACATATTTTAATACAATGTTTACAAGCGACAAACCTTGATCAGATAGTGATTGAATCATATTGGTAAGATCACGAAACTCACATGTTAGAGCATGGTGTAAACAAGGCTTCAGTGTACTCGTACTGATGACCCTGTCAGTGGTGTGCTTCCCCTATTAAAGTAAATATAATTACAGTGCATTGGTATGACATTATTCTCTGCTATTAAATCAATTAAAAACTTCATCAGTTTTCTTTATTATTTGTCTGGTTCAACCATCATCACTTAATTTTAACATGTGTTTATATGTCATTATGTGTTAATGAGGGTTCAATTGGTTAAAACCGTTTTTATTAGGATATTATGTCATTATAATGTCAAGTGAAATATCAGATACACATTGGACAAACATTTCCTCATTCTTATCAAACCATATTCCTCACCTATAAAAACAGATAAGACAGCACTTGCATGACCCTAAGAGTTCAACTTTGACCACCACAACGAGGAGAGTAGCCTAGAAAAAAATAACTCTGGGGTGTATCTCAATCGTTTAATATGTCTTCCTCGCCTCGTCTCCTTCCCTTCTCATGAGCTGATCTGAAGCTGAAGACACAGGACACTGTAGATAAATACAAAATGGCATTCCTCACTGTGAATTTGATTGAATCTATCCCAGGTATTTCACACCAGTGCAGGAAAAGAGACAAGAAAAAGGAAGCCACTGAATATCGAGATGGATGTGATTATGGAATGAACCCTGCCCTAGATTTTATTTATTTATAAAAAAGCCTCCCATGCAAAGTCAGGTCAGTTCATATTGGAGAGATGCCCAGTTGCGGTCAATGCCATTGAGAGGGTTGTTGTTTTACCCCTTCAGGCCGTTCAGCTTTCACAGTTGGAATATTGTCAAAGGTCATGACCTTTAACAAACCTCTGACATCGCCTGTGATGTCAGCTGGTCACCACCTCAGGTGCTCAATGGGAGACAGCCTTCACTTGGTGACTTCAGCCTCCGGCGAAGCAAAACTCAAAATAACTCAAATGATCCACTCTCTTATACCTGTTCTGTGTGGAGCAAGCGCATGTGCTTAAGGTCAACTTCTTAGCCAAAGCAGTGTTACTTTAGCCTGATTCAATCAGGATCATGAAACTGCATGTTGTGAAAGTTTCAATGGCATCATCACCAGACATGGGCAAAAATGACAAAATACAATTACAAAATACAAAATACATTGGAGTGTAGTTCAGCCCAGTGTAATTTAAATTACAAAATACTCAGACATAATTAAAATGCGTATTTTAAATACATGTAACAGAAATACTACCCGTCTCTGATCATCACAGAAAGGTCAGGTGGAGCAATTGTTAGCACACTGGCTGTTGTAGTTGTTGTTGTTTAAAATGTTTTTTTATAAAATGCTTGTGAGGGTGATTGAAGAAAACATCAGAGGTGTTTTTATTTCTCTCAGAGCTTGAGACACCCACACAAAGCACTAGAGTACAGTTCACTGTGTGTGTACAGGCCTAACTGTTCTTGAATAGCTACCTTGGGCTCCATAGTCAAGCACGGACAAAGACGTTGCACCAAAGAACATGTTTGACTTTCTAGTTGACTGTAGCAATAATGCATGGAGGAAGTGGTTCACACATCCTGTGAGCATTGCTGCTTTGTTTCCATGTACTATCACAGGTCACATGATACCTGCTTTAACCATTCTTGGAGGGAATATTGGGTGTCCCTTTGTTGTTGTTGTTCCAGAATCACACCAAGATCAGATCCCTGTGATGAACTCAATTCTACAGAGGGACAATGGAGCAGTGTCTACACGCCCACCCAGTATACCCAGGATGCGTTCAGTACAACAAAATTCAACGGAAACGGCACTGTACTAAACGACCAGTTGAAGAACGTTGTGTTTATCGTGGCCTCGAGGGCGATTGAGTATGGTGTACTACACGAGTTTTGCAATTTCAAATGATCATACCCATATAGATTATATAATCAAATTGGAGCAAACGTACCTCAAAGGCTGTTGAAGAACGGTGCACACTGTTTTGGGGAAACGTGTTGTTCAGTACAAACTGTCACGCAACGTAGCAAACATTTGAAGTGAACTAAACGCACCCCAGCACTATACCAGTACTATAGGGATAGTATGTGTGACCAGGTTGAGACACCAACCGACTATTTATCTGTTGAAAACGTTCGGTCACCATCTTACAATTGATAGTCAATATCTCACAATCTGTTAAGGTGAACTTGTGAAAGCTAAACCCTGAAATATGTCATTCTGTGAATTCTGTAATTCTGTGACAATGTGCTGTGTAACCGACACAACGTACAAGATATCCACATCTCTTGATGTAAAGGCATAGACTCTACAAGGTGTGTCATGCCTACTCCCGCTCCCCATCTCCGGCGCTCGACGTCGCCGGTCTACTAACCACCGGTCCAGGCATCATCATTTCGCGCACCTGCTCCCCATCATTAAGCACACATGCACTTCACCAATACTTTGATTACTCTCCCTTTATTTACCCCTCAGTAGCCTCAGTCTTCAGGCAGTATTGGTTTAGTTTACGTTCAGTACTCTATTCCTGTTTTGATTATCTTCATGTTTCTTATTATTAAACTCAACTTCTGCACCTGCTTCCTGACTCCCTGCGTATACGTTACAGAATACTGCCTCTCAAGATAAGGAAGCAGCAGAAGTTAAGGATATCTCCCAGATGGTCGACGGACAGGAACACCTACTCCGTCAACACCACGACCAGCTGACTCAACTGGGTACAGTAATGGATAAGGTCCTCTATGTTCTCCACCACCTCGACAACACCCGAGAGGATTCATCTCCAACTAGCGGAGGATCCTCTACCACAAGTCGTCCCAGAGAGCCAGTCCCCCAGCCCATCCAGCAGTCCGCCCAGGTCAGCGATTCCCTATTGTCCCTCCCGGACAAATATGACGGGACTCCATCGGGTTCCTATGAGAGGTTCATGGCTCTGTTTAGGGCGGTCTTCAATCATCCACCTGAGGGCAGAGACGGAGGAGAGCGATTTACTCCAACTCCAGCAGGGTGCCCAGACTGCTGCCGAGTATGCCCTCAACTTCCAGACTGTGGCAGCCTCCAGCGGATGGAATGAGCCGGCGCTCCGCACCTTATTTCCAAAGAGGACTGCGCGAAGAGGTCCAGACAGAGTTGGCGTGTCGGGACGACAACCTTTCCTTGGACACGCTCATAGCGATGGCCATCCGTCTGGATAACCTTCTTCGAGAGCGCCGGCACCCCCCTCGTCTCTCGCCTTCCTCCTTTGGCCGTCCATGGCGATAGGGGCCACACACCTCCCCGCGGCAGAGCGGTGTCGCCGGAGACAGCTGGGGCTCTGTTCCTATTGTGGTCAGGAGGGACACCAGCCCAGAGTCCACTAGAGCAGAGGGGCGGCCCCGTGATCATCCGTCTCCCAGGGTAGGCGTGAGTATTCCATCATCATCACTTTCCACCAAACCCTTTCTAGTTTCCATTTCACTGGCTGGCTGTCCCTCATGTATTGTCTCTACAGCTCTAGTGGACTCCGGCGCCGCTGGGAATTTCATCAACCAGGTCCTCGCCTCCTCCCTGAACATCCCCCCATACCCGCTCACCTCTTCTTTTCCTGTCCAAGCACTGGATACTTGACAATTGGGATCCGGCACAATAATGCACATCACAGCACCACTCACCCTAACAGTGGAACCCATGCATCAAGAAAGCCTTCTCTTCCTCATCATCAATGCACCCGTACACAAAGTCATCCTCGGCCTCCCGTGGCTCCAATGTCATGACCCCACCATCTCATGGTCGAGGATGAAAATCACCGACTAGGCACCCGAATGCCCCTGGGACTGTGCCATCGAGCTGCTTGCAGGCTCTGTGCCTCCACGCAGCCGCATCTACCCTCTGTCGGTGGCTGAAACCAAGGCTATGGCGGAGTACATCCAGGAGGCTCTCCAACAGGGTTTCATCTGCACGTACCCTTCCCCTGCGTCGGCAGGCTTCTTCTTCGTGGCCAAGAAGGACGGAGGTCTACGCCCGTGCATCGAATACAGAGGCCTCAATTCCATCACCACCAAGTACCGCTACCTTCTCCCATTGGTGCTGGCCGCGATCGAACAGCGCCGCGGGGCTCGTATTTTTAACCAAATTGGACCTGAGGAGTGCCTACAATCTGATCCGCATCCGGGAGGGGGATGAATGGAAAACGGGATTCAGCACGTCTGGCCACTACGAGTATTTGATGATGCCTTATGGAGTAGCCAATGCTCCGTCGGTGTTCCAGGCATTCGTTAACGAGGTGTTCCGGGACATGCTCGGGCGCAGGTGGTCGTGTATATCGACGACATCCTGGTCTACTCGACCACCTTGGAGGATCACATCGCCCATGTCAATGTAGTCCTGGAACGCCTCCTGGAGAACCGCCTGTATGTGAAAGTGGAGAAGTGCCAGTTCCATCAGGTCACTGTCTCCTTCTTAGGATACCAGATCAGTCCACAGGGAGTGATGATGGAGCAGAGGAAGGTCGATGCATGGCCAGTCCCAACCACCATAAAGGGGCTACAACGGTTTTTGGTGTTTGCCAACTTCTACCGCCGTTTCATTAGGAACTTCAGCTCCATCGCCTCTCCTCTCACCTCTCTCCTCAAGGGTGGTCCCCGTAAGTTGGTGTCGAGTCCTGCAGCCGATGAGGCCTTCCGTATACTGAATGGGCATTTCACCTCGGCCCGTTGCTGAAACACCCAGATCCTACGCTGCCCTTCGTGGTGGAGGTGGACGCTTCAGAAGTGGGCGTGGGGGTGATACTGCCCCTCTGGTCATAGCTCAATAACCCAACAAAGTGCTCCAACTGCTGGGTCAACAATAACCCAACAAGTGTTCTGTCCAACAAGGAACACACCGCATCACAGCCCGAGACTGAAATGAAATGTCATGTGTTCTGCGGTCTGCCCTGTTTCCCTCGCTTGCTCTCCCATCAGTGGGCATGGGATGAAGGAAGGGAGGTAGGTGCCGTTCCTTCCAGTTCCAGGTCTCCCAGTCACGGCCGGCTACGACAGAGCCTGGATTCAAACCAGGATCTCTAGTGGCACAGCTAGCACTGCGATGTAGTGCCTTAGACCACTGCGCACTCGGGAGCACCTTACCGATCACTGCACCTGTACACAGCCCATCTGAAATTAGCCCATCCAACTACCTCATCCCCATATTGTTATTTATTTTGCTCATTTGCACTCCAGTATCTCTATTTGCACATCATCTCTTGCACATCTATCATTCCAGTGTTAATACTAATTGTAATTATTTTGCACTATAGCCTATTTATTGCCTTACCTCCATAACTTGCTACATTTGCACACACTGTATATATATTTTCTGTTGTATTTTTGACTTAATGTTTTGTTTTACCCCATATGTAACTTTGTTGTTGTTTTTATCGCACTGCTTTGCTTTATCTTGGCCAGGTCGCAGTTGTAAATGAGAACTTGTTCTCAACTGGCTTGCCTGGTTAAATAAAGGTTAAATAAAAAAAATATTTAAAAAATCTCTTTTCTAATACCCCCATTTTTCTCTTCCTCTTTCTGATTCATGACTCTGAGAAAATTGTCAAGCAGGTTAGGAAAAAGGTTCAAATCATCCCAAGCTAAATTAATTTCCTGTGTTCAGGTTGACATCATGGATTGTGTGCATAAACGAACAATGACATGGTTATATGATCATTGTTTGTTTTCTTACTGGGTGAATACCTTTTATTAGGAACTCAAATGGAGGACCATAGAATGTTAGGCACCTTGGCACATTGAACCAAATAAAATAATTGAGAAAAACGAGTACAAACTATTTACAGTCATAAGAAACATACAGTATCTCTGATAACAAAATGGAACTTCATTCCATTTACATTTTAGTCATTTAGCAGACGCTCTTATCCAGAGCGACTTACAGTTAGTGAGTGCATATTATTTTTTTTATACTGGCCCCCTGTGGGAAACAAACCCACAACCCTGGCGTTGCAATCGCCATGCTCTACCAACTGAGCTACACTGCGTGTTCAGTACCAAGACTCATCCGAGTTCCAAATAATGTCTACCTAAATAGTAGACACAAAATAGCATAAAGAGTCTTTAACCAGCAGCTCTGCTTGCCATCGCCTGCATTGTGGGAGGCTCTTTTGTCAACCAATCATTAGGGTGTTTTTGTTTGACCCACACGAACGTGAAACAAGAACCAACTTTGCTCATTCATGTACAGTCCCGGCCAATTATATGTGAACCCTTGCACTTTTCTTGAATAATTCCCTATTTCTCCTCAAATAAGTTGAACCTTTAAAAAACGTCTGGTCTCCACACGTTGTTATTCGATTTTCAACATTGCAGAACCAATTTTATTTTTAGTAAACTGCAATTATGGGCACACTGGAGCTAGTACCACAGCATTCGGCCAATAAAACTGCAGACAAATGCTTCTTGTAGCCATCAATGAGCTTGCTGCACCTTTCTACTGGCAATTTGGCCCACTCTCCACCAACTGTTGTCTTCAGCTCTCGCCATACTGTAGGCTGTGGATGTCATTCAGATCTGGACCCTTCACTGTCCAATCCAGAAGAGTCCAGTGTTTCTTCTTGAACCATTCCAGGGTGCATTTGATGTGGGTTTGGGGTTGTTGTCCTGCTGGGAAAACCACAACCTTCCACAGAGACAGTTTTTGGACACTTGTTTCAACATTGTACTCCAAAACACCTTGATCTGTTGATTTCATGATGTCTTGCACACATTAAAGGCCCCCAGTGTCAGAGGCAGCAAAGCAGCCCCACAGTATTATCAAACCTCCCCCATGTTTGATTGTAGGGAGGGTGTTCTTTTCTTTGAATGCTTCACTTCATGCTGTTAAATTGAAGGTAGAAATTAGGGACATTTCTACCTGTTCTATAATTCAAATAAAAACTACCTGCTTTCCTTTCCTCCCTATTCACTGATTTGAAACGGTTGTATTTGGCGAAGACCAAAAGGGTGTCCTTGCCTTCGCATATCCAATAATTGATAGATCCGTTTTTATATCAGAGAAGGAAGGAAACCAGGAAGGAAGGAAACAAGCAAGGAAGGAAGGCTGTACTTTTTAAAGTATTCAAACAATCTCTGTTTTAAATTGTTAGGTCTGCTGAACTGGATCGGCTGTTCTGGATTCTCCTGGTCTGTCCCTTAGGAGGGGGGGCACTGCTTCTAAAATGAGAGTCCCTGGGGAGAGAGGAGGAGGGGGGGGGGGGGGCACTGCCTCTAAAATTAGTCTCCATGGGGAGCGCGAGGATGGGGGGCACTGCCTCTAAAATTAGTCTCCCTGGGGAGAGCGAAGAGGGGGGACACTGCCTCTAAAATTAGTCTCCATGGGGAGAGCGAGGATGAGAGGCACTGCCTCTAAAATGTGTCTCCCTGGGGAGAGCGAGGAGGGGGGCACTGCTTCTAAAATGAGTCTCCCTGGGGTAGCAGAGCATAGTAAAGCTATGAGGTACGACAAGTGTGTGTGTGTGCAATTGAGAGAGTAACAAAATTGCCTAATGAATAGATTAGAGACTGAAAGTATGTATCTGTTGTGTTGAAGCCCAATCCAGCAGGAGAGACCAGCCTCCCCTGTATCGGATAACATTCATATACAGTGGGTTAAAAAAGTATTTAGTCAGCCACCAATTGTGCAAGTTCTCCCACTTAAAAAGATGAGAGAGGCCTGTAATTTTCATCATAGGTACACGTCAACAACAAAAATCCAGAAAATCACATTGTAGGATTTTTAATGAATTTATTTGCAAATTATGGTGGAAAATAAGTATTTGGTCAATAACAAAAGTTTCTCAATACTTTGTTATATACCCTTTGTTGGCAATGACACAGGTCAAACGTTTTCTGTAAGTCTTCACAAGGTTTTCACACACTGTTGCTGGTATTTTGGCCCATTCCTCCATGCAGATCTCCTCTAGAGCAGTGATGTTTTGGGGCTGTCGCTGGGCAACACAGACTTTCAACTCCCTCCAAAGATTTTCTATGGGGTTGAGATCTGGAGACTGGCTAGGCCACTCCAGGACCATGAAATGCTTCTTACGAAGCCACTCCTTCGTTGCCCGGGCGGTGTGTTTGGGATCATTGTCATGCTGAAAGACCCAGCCACGTTTCAGCTTCAATGCCCTTGCTGATGGAAGGAGGTTTTCACTCAAAATCTCACGATACATGGCCCCATTCATTCTTTCCTTTACACGGATCAGTCTTCCTGGTCCCTTTGCAGAAAAACAGCCCCAAAGCATGATGTTTCCACCCCCATGCTTCACAGTAGGTATGGTGTTCTTTGGATGCAACTCAGCATTCTTTGTCCTCCAAACACGACGAGTTGAGTTTTTTTCCAAAAAGTTATATTTTGGTTTCATCTGACCATATGACGTTCTCCCAATCCTCTTCTGGATCATTCAAATGCACTCTAGCAAACTTCAGACGGGGCTGGACATGTACTGGCTTAAGCAGGGGGACACGTCTGGCACTGCAGGATTTAAGTCCCTGGCGGCATAGTGTGTTACTGATGGTAGGCTTTGTTACTTTGGTCCCAGCTCTCTGCAGGTCATTCACTAGGTCCCCCCGTGTGGTTCTGGGATTTTTGCTCACCGTTCTTGTGATCATTTTGACCCCATGGGGTGAGATCTTGCATGGAGCCCCAGATCGAGGGAGATTATCAGTGGTCTTGTATGTCTTCCATTTCCTAATAATTGCTCCCACAGTTGATTTCTTCAAACCAAGCTGCTTACCTATTGCAGATTCAGTCTTCCCAGCCTGGTGCAGGTCTACAATTTTGTTTCTGGTGTCCTTTGACAGCTCTTTGGTCTTGGCCATAGTGGAGTTTGGAGTGTGACTGTTTGAGGTTGTGGACAGGTGTCTTTTATACTGATAACAAGTTCAAACAGGTGCCATTAATACAGGTAACGAGTGGAGGACAGAGGAGCCTCTTAAAGAGAAGTTACAGGTCTGTGAGAGCCAGACATCTTGCTTGTTTGTAGGTGACCAAATACTTATTTTCCACCATCATTTGCAAATAAATTCATAAAAAATCCTACAATGTGATTTTCTGGAGAAAAAAAATCTCAATTTGTCTGTCATAGTTGACGTGTACCTATGATGAAAATTACAGGCCTCTCTCATCTTTTTAAGTGGGAGAACTTGCACAATTGGTGGCTGACTAAATACTTTTTTCCCCCACTGTATTAGCCATCTCTGAAACTCAGATAATTCACTTGATGATACAGCAGTGGCAATACAAGGATATAATATCTACAGAAGAGACGTGAACGCTTATGGGGGAGGTGTTGCTGTATATGTTCAGAGCCATATTCCTGTAAAGCTTAGAGAGGATATCACGTCTAATGTTGTTGAAGTGTTGTGGTTGCAAGTTCACCAGCCTCATCTAAAGCCTCTTCTTTTGGGGTGTTGCTATAGGCCACCAAGTGCCAACAGTCAGTATCTGGAAAATATGTGTGCAATGCTTGATAATGTGTGTGATGCTGACAGAGAGGTCTATTTTCTGGGTGACCTGAATATAGACTGGTTTTCATCAAGCTGTCCACTCAAGAGGAAAATTCTTACTGTAACCAGTGCCAGTAATCTGGCTCAGGTTATCAATCAACTTACCAGAGTGTTTACAAATAGTGCAGGAACTACATCATCCACGTGTATTGATAAAATGTTTACTAATGTTGCAGAACTTTGTTCTAAAGCTGCATCCATACCCATTGGATGTAGTGACCATAATATAGTGGCTATATCCAGGAAAGCCAAAGTTCCAAAGGCTGGGCCTAAAATAGTGTATAAGAGATCATACAAAACATTTTGTAATGATACCTATGTTGAAGATGTAAAAAGAGTGCGTAATAAGGAGCATCCAAACGCTGCAATTTATACATTTATGAAATTGTTTCTTCCAGTCATTGATAAGCATGCACCGATTAAGAAGCTGACTGTTAGAACTGTTAAGGCTCTGTGGATTGATGAGGAATGAAAATAATAATATAATAATAATATGCCATTTAGCAGACGCTTTTATCCAAAGCGACTTGCAGTCATGTGCGCATACATTTTTACGTATGGGTGGTCCCGGGGATCGAACCCACTACCCTGGCGTTACAAGCGCCATGCTCTTGAAGCAAAAGGAGTAGCTAATAAGTCTGGCTGCACAGCTGGTTGGTAAACTTACAGTAAACTGAGAAATGATGTGACTAAACTGAACAAAATGAAGAAGAAACTGTATTATGAAACAAAGAAAAATTATACAAAGTATGATGGAAAACTTGAAATGAAATTATGGGGAGAAAGACTAATTCAACTTCATCTTTCATTGAATCAGAAGGCTCATTCATCACAAAACATTTTGATATTGCCAATTATTTGAATGACTATTGCATTGGCAAAGTGGGCAAACTCAGGCATGAAATGCCAACAACAAACTGTGAGCCATTATATTCATGCATAAAGTACCTAATAATTAAAGACAAATTGTGTAATTTTGAATTATGTAAAGTTAGTGTGGTAGAGGTGGGAAAAGTATTGTTGTCCATCAATAATGAGAAACAACCTGGTGTTGACAACCACTTAGGATGGTAGCGGACTATATTGCCACTCCTGTTTGTCATATCCTTAATCTGAGCCTGGAGAAAAGTATTTGTCCTCAGACCTGGAGGGAAGCTCAAGTCATTCCGCTATCCAATAATGATAAAGCGCCCTTTACTGGTTATAACAGCCGACCAATCAGCTTGCTGCCGGTCTTAGCAAACTTTTGGGGGAAAATGTGTTTGACCAGATACAATGCTATTTCTCTGTGAACAAATTACCAACAGACTTTCAATATGCTTATAGAGAAGGGCACTCAACATGTACTGCACTGACACAAATTACTGATGATTGGCTGAAAGAAATTGATAATAAGATGATTGTGGGAGCTGTATTGTTAGACTTTAGTGCAGGATTTGATATTGTTGACCATAATCTGTTATTAGAAGAACGCACAGTACCAGTCAAATGTTTGGACACACCTACACATTCAAGGGTTTTTCTTTATTTTTACAATTTTCTACATTATAGAATAATAATGAAGACATCAAAACTATGAAATTACACATATGGAATCATGTAGTAACCAAAAAAGTTCATTTGGTGACAGCCAATGGTGACAGCTAGTCTTACTGGGGTCTGACACATAACGAAAAATACATCACAGACAAAAATACTTTACACTCTACATTTAAAAACATGAACATGTAGACATTCCATAAATATATACTGTATACTGAACAAAAATATAAACGCAACATGCAACAATTTGAACAATTTTACTGAGTTACAGTTCAAATAAGGAAATCAGTCAATTGAAATAAATTAATTTGACCCTAATCTATGGATTTCACATGACTGGAAATACAGATATGCGTCTGTTGGTCACAGATACCTTAAAAAAATACAATAAAACCAGTCAGTATCTGGTGTGACCACCATTTTCCTCATGCAGTGCGACACATCTCCTTCGAATAGAGTGGACCATGCTGTTGATTGCGGCCTGTGGAATGTTGTCCTACTCCTCTTCAATGGCTGTGCGAAGTTGCTGGGTATTGGCGGGAACTGGAACACGCTGTCGTACAAGTCGAACCAGAGCATCCCAAACATGCTCAATGGGTGACATGTCTAGTGAGTATGCATATTTTCAGATCCCAGGAATTGTGTACAGATCCTTGCGACATGGAGCCATGCATTATCATGCTGAAACATGAGGTGATGGCGGTGGATGAATGGCACAACAATGGGCCTCAGGATCTCATCACAGTATCTCTGTACATTCAAATTGCCATTGATAAAATTCAATTGTGTTCGTTGTCCATAGCTTATGCCTGCCCATACCATAACCCCACCGCCACCATGGGGCACTCTGTTCACAACATTGACATCAGAAAACTACTTGCCCATACGCCATACACGCTGTCTGCCATCTGCTCGGTACAGTTGAAGCCGAGATTAATCTGTGAAGAGCACACTTCTCCAGCGTGCCAGTGGCCATCGAAGGTGAGCATTTGCCGACTGAAGTCAGTTACGACGCCGAACTGCAGTCAGGTCAAGACCCTGGTGAGGATGACGAACACGCAGATGAGCTTCCCTGAGATGATTTCTGACAGTTTGTGCACAAATTTTTCGGATGTGCATATCCACAGTTTCATTACCTGTCCGGGTGGCTGGTCTCAGACCATCTCGCAGGTGAAGAAGCCAGATACGGAGGTCCTGGACTGGCGTGGTTACACGTGGTGTGCAGTTGTTAGGCCGGTTGGACGTACTGCCAAATTCTCTAAAATGACGTTGGAGGCGGCTTATGGTAAAGAAATGAACATTCAATTCTCTGGCAACAGCTCTGGTGGACATTCTTGCAGTCAGCATGCCAATTGCACATTCCCTCAAAACTTGAGACACCTGTGGCATTGTGTTGTGTGACAAAACTGCACCTGTGTAATGATCATGCTGTTTAATCAGCTTCTTGATATGCCACACCTGTCAGGTGGATGGATTATCTTGGCAAAGGAGAAATCCTCACTGACAGGGATGTAAAGACATTTGTGCACAAAATTTGAGAGAAATAAGCTTTTTGTGCATATGGAACATTTTGGGGATTTTTTATTTCAGCTCCTGAAACATGGAACCAACACTTTACATGTTGCGTTTACATACTGAGTACACAAAATATTAGGAAGAACTGCACTTTCCATGACATAGACTGACCAGGTGAATCCAGGTGAAACCAATGATGAAGTGCCTTTGAACAGGGTATGGTAGTAGGTGCCAGACGCACCGGTTTGTATCAAGAACTGCAACATGCTGGGTTTTTCAAGTTTCCCGTGTGAATCAAGAATGGTCCACCACCCAAAGAACATCCAGCCAACTTGACACAACTTTGGGAAACATTGGAGGCAACATGGGCCAGCAGCCCTGTAGAACACTTTTGACACCTTGTAGAGTCCATGCCCTGACGAATTGAGGCTGTTCTGAGGGCAAAAGGGGGTGCAACTCAATATTAGGAAGGTGTTCCTAATGTTTGGTATACTCAGTGTATTTTTGTTCAGTGCAAATGAGAGTGACACATTCTTCTCTACATTTACTGTGCACTCCATTGCCAGTGAATACTGAACAAGAGTGTGGTACTTTAGATTGATGAATTTGTTCTAATTATAGCTGCTCCTCCTATTACATATAACATCAACCTTGAGATGAAAAGCCCACTCACACTAAACATTCACATACAGACAGCTACAAAATCATGTGTAATACACTTCCTTCATGAAATATATAATGTGTCTTATAATTAATGTATCAATTTGAGTAATTAACTTGGCATACAAGGTTTTTATGATTGAAAAGTGACTAAACATTTTAATGTGAATCTTGATGAATTGTTATATTGTGTCTTGGTCTCATCCATCAGATGCCTGTGAGCTCACACTGGACCCAAACACAGCAAACAGAGAGCTCTCTCTGTCTGAGGGGAACAGAAAAGTGACACATCTTAGAGAAGATCAGCCGTATGCTGAATACCCAGCTGTTGCTAGCTGTTCAAAGGTCTGTCTGGGAGTTGTTAAATAAAATAAAATAAAATGTATTGGTGGCGTACACAGATTTGCAGATGTTATCGCAGGTGCAACGAAATGCTTGTGTGTCTAGCTCCAACAGTGCAGTAATACCAATAGATAAAATAAAATAATACTCACATAAAATAATATATATATATGAAGAAATATCAGAACGAGCAATGTCAGAGACCGGAATATAGATATGTATGTGTATATAATGGTGTGTAAAGACAGTATGGACAGTATATGAATAGAAAAGGTGTGTACAGCAGTAGTTATATAGGATGAGCCATGACTAGAATTAAGTATATACAGTTGAAGTCGGAAGTTTACATACACTTAGGTTGGAGACACGTTCATCTGTACAAACAATAGTATGCAAGTATAAACACCATGGGACCACGCAGCCGTCATACCGCTCAGAAAGGAGACGCGTTCTGTCTCCTAGAGATGAACGTAGTTTGGTGCGAAAAGTGTAAATCAATCCCAGAACAACAGCAAAGGACCTTGTGAAGATGCTGGAGGAAACAGGTACAAAAGTATCTATATCCACAGTAAAACGAGTCCTATATCGACATAACCTGAAAGGCGGCTCAGCAAGGAAGAAGCTACTGCTCCAAAACCGCCATAAAAAAGCCAGACTACGGTTTGCAACTGCACATGGGGACAAAGATCGTACTTTTTGGAAAAATGTCCTCTGGTCTGATGAAACAAAAATAGAACTGTTTGGCCATAATGACCATCGTTATGTTTGGAGGAAAAAGGGGGACGCTTGCAAGCCGAAGAACACCATCCCAACCGTGAAGCACGGAGGTGGCAGCATCATGCTGTGGGGGTTCTTGCTGCAGGAGGGACTGGTGCACTTCACAAAATAGATGGCATCATGAGGAAGGAAAATTATGTGGATATATTGAAGCAACATCTCAAGACATCAGTCAGGAAGTTAAAGCTTGGTCGCAAATGGTCTTCCAAATGGACAATGACCCCAAGCATACTTCCAAAGTTGTGGCAAAATGGCTTAAGGACAGCAAAGTCAAGGTATTGGAGTGGCCATCACAAAGCCCTGACCTCAATCCTATAGAAAATGTGTGGGCAAAACTGAAAAAGTGTGTGCGAGCAAGGAGGCCTACAAACCTGACTCAGTTACACCAGCTCTGTCAGGAGGAATGGGCCAAAATTAACCCAACTTATTGTGGGAAGCTTGTCGAAGGCTACCCAAAACGTTTGACCCAAGTTAAACAATTTAAAGGCAATGCTACCAAATACTAATTGAGTGTATGTAAACTTCTGACCCACTGGGAATGTGATTAAATAAATAAAAGCTGAAATAAATAATTATCTCTATTATTCTGACATTTCACATTCTTAAAATAAAGTGGTGATCCTAACTGACCTAAGACAGGGAATTTTTACTAGGATTAAATGTCAGGAATTGTGAAAAACTGAGTTTAAATGTATTTGGCTAAGGTGTATGTAAACTTCTGACTTCAACTGTACATATAAAGTGGGTAAAACAGTATTAAAGTGACCAGTGTTCAATGACTCAATGTACATAGGACAGCAGTCTCTAAGGTGCAGGGTATAGTATGGGGTGTTAGCCGGGTAGAACAGTGACTAAGGTTCACGGCAGGGTACTTGGCGGAGGCCGGCTAGTAGTGACTGTTTAACAGTCTGATGGCCTGGAGACAGAATCTGTCTCTCGGTCCCAGCTTTTATGCACCTGCACTGTCTCCGCCTTCTAGATGGTAGATCTTCTTGGCCTTCCTGTGAAACCGGATGCTGTAAAGGTTACTGGGAGGTAGAGTGGTGTGGAGATAGGGCTGAGATAGGAGTGGCATATAAAGGAATCAGCAGGAGAGGAAGTGGTAATGACTGTTTGCTTGGACGCCATGACAAGTCCTGGTGTCTGGAATGCCCTGATGACAGATATTTTGCCTGGCACAATCAGTAGGACACTGACATATCTGTCACCTCCTCAGGCTCCCACAGAGTAAGAGTGTATCTGGAATGGCCAGCAGGCACTCTGTCCTTCTACAGAGTCTCATCTGACACTGACCTACCTGCACACATTCCACACCACATTCACTGAGCCTCTCTATCCAGGATTTAAGGTTTTGGATGGCACCTCAGTCTCTCTGTGTCAGGTAAAATAGCATCATGTGTCCTGAAGGAACCCCCTGAATCTTCAGGGAAGTCACACTCCTGTTTAAACACAACTTGATGACATGATGGCATATGTTTTAATCATAACAACCCCCTGCCCCCCACTTATTGAGTAAACAGATTAGTATTCATGAATATACACTGAGTGTACAAAACATCAGGATAACATAGACTGACCAGGTGATTCCAGGTGAAAAGCTATGATCCCTTATTGATGTCACTTGTTAAATCCATTATAATCAGTGTAGATGAAGGGGAGGAGACATGTTAAAGAAGGATTTTTAAGCCTTGAGACATGGATTGTGTATGTGTGCCATTGAGGACAAAATATTTAAGTACCTTTGAACAGGGTATGGTAGTAGGTGCCAGGCACACAGGTTTAGTGTGTCAAGAACTGCAACGCTGCTGGGTTTTTCACGCCCAACAGTTTCCTGTGTGTATCAAGAATGGTCCACCCCCCAAAGGACATCCAGCCAACTTGACACAATTGTGGGAAGCATTGGAGTCAACATGGGCCAGCATCCCCGTGGAACACTTTTGACACCTTGTAGTGGCCATGCCCTGACAAATTGAGGCTGTTCTGAGGGCAAAAGGGGCTCCAAGTCAATATTAGGAAGGTGTTTAAAATGTTTTGTACACTCAGTGTACAGTATACCACTGAAGTTGACAGACCTTGTAAACTAGAGTCATTAATCAAGAGAATGAATCACCACACTGGCCTGTAGAACCTTCTCATTTAGAAGTCATTGATCTTGCTTTTGTTTTTCCTTGGTGCTTGTATATATTGCTGTCTGTAGAATGTTTATTTATCAAATTGTTGACACAAAAATCTTGCTTTTGTATGAACTCAATTACACTGAATGGAATTTACATGTCACAGATTTGACTAATGAAGGTTAATAAAACATGAAATAAAATGTGTTTTAAATGTTTATTTTACAGTAGTGGGGGTTGTGTTCGGTACGTACAAATGTTTTATTTGGTTGATATAAATATAACCCCAGCCAAGTTGTTTAGGTGTAACTGAGTACTGAGTCTAACCAAATATGTTATGTGGAGCAGATGGGAATGGTACCTGATGATGATAAATGGAATTCTGGAGGTGGGATGCTGATACGAATCTCTCATCTTTCAGCAGCAGTGAATTGATCATGTATGTTGAAGGCTTGTTATTACACCTGAGTAAATTTTTCATAAATAATGGTGGTTGTTGTCTGGAAAAAAGGAGGCTTTCAAAAATTCACACACATCCATGCTATTAACAGATTCACCAGCAGATGATACTGTGCACATGTGAATCGTTCTGTTTTTTTTCCCCCTCTATGATGTTGAGAGAACAGGACAATGGGTGCATCTCAATAACCTAAAGTGGCTTCCTCTCCTTATCTCCTTTACTTAATCTTTACTCAACTGAAAACACTAGATAGGTCAAAATAATATGGTGGCTGGCTGCCTACTGGTACATTGCTTTCACCTATCCAGTTCTCCCATGTTAGTTGAGATGAAGGAAAGTAGACCCCATGAGAGGTTGGATGTCTTTGAGTTGTTACTGTTTAGTTCTGCATGCTTGATGTTGCTGGGAAGATGTTGTAAGGCTGTCATTTCTACACTAACAAAGTTGAGTGGTTTCCAGACAGTCTGGGGCAACAGCAGTGCCAGAGTCTTACCACCTCTGCTTTGGTTGTAGGAGACCACATGTCAATCCTTTGAGGGTGGGAGACCACATGTCAAGCCTTTGAGGGTGGGAGAGAGGGAAAGAGGGAGAGAGACCACATGTCAATCCTTTGAGGGTGGGAGAGACCACATGTCAATCCTTTGAGGGTGGGAGACCACATGTCAATCCTTTGAGGGTGGGAGAGAGTGAAGGAGGGAGGTGTAGAGAAGGAAGGAAGGAACACACCGCATCACAGCCCTGGACTGAAATGTCATGTGTTCTGCAGTCTTCCCTGATTCTCTCACTTGCTCTCCAGTGTGTGGGCGCAGGATGAAGGGATGAGGTGCCTTCTATTTTTTGCACCCCCCCCCCCCCATTTTATCCCCCTCTGTCTGAATCATGCCTCTGAGAAAAAGCAGGTTAAGAAAAAGGTTCAATACTTCTATACTAAATGAATGGCCTGTGCTCAAGTTGACCTCATGGATTGTGTGCATAAACGAACAATGACAGGATTATAACTGTTTGAACACTTTTTGGAAAATATATTTTATTTCGAACTCAACAGGTCCATAGAGGCTTAGGCACCTTGAACCAAAAAAATATTAATGAGAAAAAAGGAGCATACATTATTTACAGACATCGACAAATAAAAACATATCTGATAACAAAATGGAACTGCATTCCACTGCATGTACAGCACAAAGATTCCTAGAGTTACATTCACTGCACAGAACTTTACTAAATGTTTTTAGTCCATCTCTACCAGGATGGTAGACATTTGAAATAGCGTATAGAATCTTTAAAAACAGGTACTCTGCATCCACCTGAACACATCCTGTCCCCCTCTCAGATAGATGGTGAACATAACCTAACAAGGTCAGTCAGGGGGGAGAATCATGATAAGCATGGACAACACCGTTGGTCTGAGGTGTGTTCTCAACCCCAGAGAGGTGTTCAACAGCGTTAACCAGTCTCTCCAGGTTGTTGTTGATGGATGACAGCAGGGGCTGCAGCACTCTCTCCATGCTGCTCCTCATACTGACCAGATCCCTCTGTAACATGTCGTAACCTTGGCGATGCACCTGGACCAGTGCTGCCAGGTCCTGAGGAGGTAGCTGGACCTGCATGTGTGGTTGGACCTCAATCAAAGGGATGTGGACCGTAGCTTGGTTCACTTGGGGTATGTTAGTCTGAGGCTGCACATTTGCCTGGGACATATAGGCCTGTGATTGGTTTGCTTGGGGTGTATAGGCCTGTGATAGGTAGGCTTGGGGTATATAGGTCTGTGATTGGTTAGCTTGGGGTGTATAGGCCTGTGATAGGTTGGCTTGGGGTAGAGTAGCCTGCTGTGGCAGTTGCACTACTTGGGGTATGTTTACGTGGAATGGAGCATTACCTTGGGGAAATCCATCAGCCTGGGGTTGAACAGTGACTGGCCGTGTATTGGTTTGGGGTTGTAGGGTGCCCTGAGACTGAGGGATGTGGACGGTTCCAGTCACTTGAGGTGTACTGACCTGGGTACCAGTTTCAAGGTTCAATCTGACTATGTTCACCCGGGGTTGGAGGTTGGTTTGGGGTAAAGAGGGCCTGGGTGAAGTGACAGGCATGGGTGTCTGGGGTGGATGGACTCTGCTGGCCTCAGACGATGTTGCAGCGTCCAGAGTCTGGTTAGTCGAGGGACTGTCCAGCTCCACCCAAAGGTATTGGGAACCAACTTCGTTCTGAAACTCTAGGGAAGAAAAAATATAGAAAAATAAGCCATATTTAGTGTTCCTTACATTGTTTTATCAAATTACATCACGTAGTAGGCACACACACGTTACAAAGATATTTTTAAAAATTGAAACCATAAACGTTACCTTCTAATGCAATGGGTCCTTCTCCATCCACAAACTCACATTTAAAACTTTCTGTTTTGACTGAGAGGAAAGGCTCCTCCTCTTCTGTTGGATGGTGAGGTTTTGCTTCTGTTGGATGAAGTTTTGCTTCTGTTGGATGGTGAAGTTTTGCTTCCGTCTGCCTGGTCACTCGGTTCCTCTTTGCCCTTGGACCCTTCTTCATATAACAGGGTTGTCTGCGCATCAGGTCATTGTATCGCTTTTTGCATTGCATTCCGGTTCTGAGGCATCCAAACGAAGAAGCGCTCACCTTTGCTGCGATATCTTCCCACGCGGCCTGCGCAACACGGGTGTAGCCAGGGCAAGGTCGTCGAGCTTGCACTTCACGCACCAGTATTTGGAGCTCTTCTTCATTGAAACGCTGCTTTCGTTGCCTCTCCATATGAAGCATCTCGATCTCTGGCCTCCCATCTCTCTTATCGTCATCGGAATCCATATTTTCTCAGGGCAAAGCCATAAATGAAGCGCAAACACTAACACTGACACTGACGGAAAGACACAATAGTGTTCTGAATGTTTACATAGCCTAGCCTACTCATCTCAAGGCTGCAACTTATTAACAACACAATTACAAAACAGCAACGGTTAGTACGGTTACGGAAAACCTTAATATGGATAGCGGATCCAGTTGAAGCGTTCCCAAACAATCTGGGCTACCATTTGCAGCCACAAAATCCAATACGCTTGCGCAGTTGATACCCGCCGTGCGCAGTATATTATCCTCCCTTTGTTGGGAAAAATGTGCCCCAAAAAAAACGCCTCTTCAAAACAGTTTAACAATCACCACAATATTGAATTATTAGATTCTTGACATTAGATCTATAGATAAATCGTTATAATGTTAGATTGTCTTGTTGAGTAAGTGATAGGTTATTTTTATGATACTGTGGTTCACATCATATTTACAAAACATTTATTTAGAAACAGATTGATTGATTTCATCATTAAATCATGGTCTGCACATGGCCTTCCAAAACAATAAGCAATTCTCTACAGATTTACAAACGTCACCCTACACACACACACACACACACTTCTCCTTCTGAAAAGTGAAAGCATAGTCTATTGTCTAGTAGGCTAGTTAGTTGTAGGCTTTTATAGGCTACAGTAAAACCAGTCTGAATGTATTTGACCACAGGAAAACGCTACTGTGTGAATACAGCGATACAGGTTTGATTGAATTGAACAATATAGACTACATTTAACCACTCGTATGAAAGCAGTCTAATAAATACATGCAACAATGAATACATCATACAGTCAATAGCATACCATAGTTAATGTTTTTGGGTTGATTTTTTTTTTTTTTACTTGAACTAATTGTTATTGTAGGACATTGTATTGTTTTGACAGAAGTAAACAGTCGTCAACATAGCAAGAATCCAGCAAACTTCACAAAGGATGTGGTCCTGTGGAATCAGTGTATGAGGGTCCATTCAGTCTGTGTTGGAGAGGCACTGTGATGGGACTGACAGTCTGTAGTAGTGACTCCCCAGGACCTGCCAGCCTTTCAACAGCACTAGCAAGTCTCTCCAGGCTGTGGCTGATGGAAGACAACACAGGATGCAGCATTTCCTCCATACTGTTTTTAGTGTCCGTGATCTCCTTGTGTAGCATGGTGTAGCCCGCCTGATGCACCTGGCAGAGGACTGTGAAATCCTGGGAAGCGGGCTGGACGTGGATGAGGGGCTGGAAGTTTATCAGAGGGATGTGAGCTCTGAGGAGCTGTCCCTGACCCAGTCCCTGACCCTGAGATTGGTTCATCTGAGGTGAGCTGACCTGAGGGGCTTGGAATGAAGAGGCCTGGGTTGGATCAGGTTGGGGAACATGTTGTGGTGTTCCAGCCTGGAATGAACCAGCCATCTCTGCTTTGATATTAAGGCCATCTCCTATTTGATGCTCTGGAAGAGAAAAAAACGAACCATGATGTATAATTTAATCCCCCAATCTCATAATATCTCACCCATTTACACTCAAACCAGCATGGTACAAACTCAATCAACATCAATTTAAATAAAGTAGTTTGCTTGCACTCAATATTACTTTATAAATGTGGAAAATGGAGCCAACATATTAAGTAATCAACAAATATCTACACATTGTTTTCCCATTTATAGCCTGCAATTCCTAGTATAGAAAATGATAGGCCTAATTTGCCCAAATGTAATCATTACTGTACTCTACCTGCATGCTCAATTTTAATTGAGGAAGTAGAGTCATTGTCTGTAAGATTACAGACTGGTTTTGGCAATCTGTTTTCAAATATTCTTATTCCTTGTCTCCGTTTAAGATCATTAATTCGCTTCCTGCACTGGTTGGCTGTTTTCCGAAGCCCAACGGTAGTGGAGCTCACTCGCTCTGCTACTTGCTCCCAGGCTGACCGAGCATTGGAAACTCTGAACGTTTTTGTCGGTGTACCATAAATAGAAAATCGCCGTGCATGGACTTCACGCAATAATATTCTTGTTTGCTCCCGCGTAAAACGACTTCGAGTCGCCGCCGTCAACATTTTAGAGCCTGCACACGGTTTCATAACATAAACACAGACACAGAAATTCCGATTGCGCTTGTAGTAGGTGAGGGGCGTTTTTGCGTTGCGAAAGAGATAAATAGTAATGGCGTATTTTTGTAGGCACTAACTTCGCCATGGACAAAGCCTATGGAAAAAATGATTGTTGTTTTTATAGGAAAAAATGAATGTTTTTTTTATAGGATTTTGGGAAATCACCAAATAATAAGGTCTGTGTAAACCTAGGTTTAGGAGATCTTATACGTTTTGTTCTATGAGATAATCTTCATTTATTAATCTTTATTTAAAAAAACACATAATGAATTCATAATTCACCAAGGTCATGTTAACTGACTGCTAAGATCTCCTAAACCTGTGTTAACCTCAGACCTTTTTTTCGGCGTTTATTCCAAAACACTATTCATTCCTTCTCCCCATAGGGATGGCTGAATGAGCCAGAGGTAACTCAGTTCTGGGTTTTAAGACTACGAGCTGGCGCGCTCTATTGACACGCAGATGCACGCAGTAGTGCCTTCACGCACAGAGGGTGAATTGTGGGGTGTATTCAGAAAGCCCAATGTTTTTATACGTTTCAAATGTTTTGCATCGCAATGAAAGTCCACTTTTGTCCCATGTGTTGGCTATGCAATCTGTATTTTCAATGTCAAAACGAACCTATTTATTTATTTACACAGTAAATTCAGTAGATATACCTATATGCCTCCAATAATGTAAAAAAAAAAAAAACACACCCTGTAAATTGACCCTCATCTTCTGGTGATATTCTGTCTCAGGGTCTAGTAGAAACCCCCCAACCCAAGAAAATATGACTACATGGGTGAGACTTTTACTTATGGTCAGCTATAAAGCTGGAGCTTCTACATTGTTGCATTTGGGATTATCTCTCAATTCAATTCAATTTCAATTTAAGGGCTTTATTGGCATGGGAAACGTATGTTAACATTGCCAAAGCAAGTGAAGTAGATAGTAAACCAAAGTGAAATAAACAATAAATATTAACAGTAAACATTACACTCAGAAGTTTTAAATGAATAAAGACATTTCAAATGTCATATTATGTATATATACAGTGTTGTAACAATGTGCAAATAGTTATAGTACAAATGGGAAAATAAATAAACATAAATATGGGTTGTATTTACAATGGTGTTTGTTCTTCACTGGTTGCCCTTTTCTTGTGGCAACAGGTCACAAATCTTGCAGCTGTGATGGCACACTGTGGTTTTTCACCCAGTAGATAAGGGAGTTTATCAAAATTGGGTTTGTTTTCAAATTCTTTGTGGATCGCTGTAATCTGAGGGAAATATGTGTCTCTAATATGGTCATACATTTGGCAGAAGGTTAGGAAGTGCAGCTCAGTTTCCACCTCATTTTGTGGGCAGTGTGCACATAGCCTGTTCTCTCTCTCTCTCTCTCTCTCTCTCTCTCTCTCTCTCTCTCTCTCTCTCTCTCTCTCTCTCTCTCTCTCTCTCTCTCTCTCTCTCTCTCTCTCTCTCTCTCTCTCTCTCTCTCTCTCTCTCTCTCTCTCTCTCTCTCTCTCTCTCTCTCTCTCTCTCTCTGCATGCCTCTGTATTTGTTCTCTAGACCAGAGAATATGTAACCCGTTATACATCAAAACAGGCCACACCCAAAAACCACACACCTAAGGAAACAGCCTGTGGGACAGCACAATCCAGTCACCATGGCTACCCACCTCCCTCCATTTTGGGATCTTTTTTCCTGAATATGTTTAAAGATTTATTCTGTCTGGGATCCTTAGCAAACAATAGTCAGGGGTGTTGACTGAATTGTGTTGCTGTCTACAGGTCATGGAAAGGAACAGACATGGAGGTGTAGTCAGTGGCATAAAGGCTGACTGTATAGAACATAATGATGACTAGGCTGTGGGGCGCACCGATGGGAGTGTTTGTTGTTGTTCCCTGTGGTAAGGTTGTCTTGTTTTCTCTGGAAGAACAGCAGACCAGAGCATAGAATCAATGTAGTAGAACAGACACTCCTGTTTTTCCAAAATTAAATATTTTTGGAACATAGAAAGGTCATTTTTTCACGTCAAGGTTTTGGCATTGGTAGCTTTCCTCAAGAAAAGTATTTTGGAGAAATGAATAGACATCAGGGACAAAATGAAATGTACATACATTCTTTTAAATTATCTCGACCGGTACTGATTCCGTAAAATGCCATTATTTATGTTTTGTTCATTTTTTCTCATGACTTGTAGCTCACATTTGTGTAACTTCTGTATTTTCCCAAAAGCTTTTCAGAAACCCAAAATATTGCTAATCAAATGTGTAGTTTAGCAAATGACCTCCATGGGAGCAGAGATGTTCGTCTCTGTTCAGGACACACACACACTAAGGCAAGGTGAGCTCAGCGTGATTGACAGGTAGCTAGCATGTTCTGCTGTGGTGTGTGAATGATCAAGCAAGTTCCAGTCTGCTCAGCACATCTGCGGTTTGGTCGCGGTGTTGCAGGGTGTTTACAGCGTTTAGGAGGAAAACACAACGGAGGGAATGACGGGGCGAGGGCGTGTGTCGACACGCTCTGAGTACCTACCTCTTACTGTGGTAGACTGACTGGAGGGAATCTCCTACCAGAGTAGACATAAAGCGGCTTACAGTATGGACTCATAAACATTTTACATTTACATTTTAGTCATTTAGCAGACGCGCTTATCCAGAGCGACTTACAGTTAGTGAGTGCATACATTTATTTATTTATTTCATACTGGAATCGAACCCACAACCCTGGCGTTGCAAACGCCATGCTCTACCAACTGAGCTACATCCCTGCCGGCCATTCCCTCCCCTACCCTGGACGACGCTGGGCCAATTGTGCGCCGCCCCATGGGTCTCCCGGTCACGGCCGGCTACGACAGAGCCTGGATTCGAACCAGGATCTCTAGTGGCACAGCTAGCACTGCGATGATATGCAAGATGCAAGATTATATGGATGGAGGAGACTGAGACAACTGTGGAATAAGTAGAGACACAGGGACAAATGTTATGCGGGTGACACTGAGATGTTATGGGGGTGACACTGAGATGTTATGGGGGTGACACTGAGATGTTATGGGGTGACACTGAGATGTTATGGGGGTGACACTGAGATGTTATGGGGGTGACACTGAGAGGGACGTTACACAGGAGACAGATGTTATGGGGGTGACACTGAGAGGGATGTTACACAGGAGACAGATGTTATGGGGTGACACTGAGATGTTATGGGGGTGACACTGAGATGTTATGGGGTGACACTGAGAGGGATGTTACACAGGAGACAGATGTTATGGGGTGACACTGAGATGTTATGGGGGTGACACTGAGAGGGGCGTTACACAGGAGACACTGAGATGCTATGGGGTGACAATGAGAGGGACGTTACACAGGAGACACTGAGATGTTATGGGGTGACACTGAGAGGGACGTTACACAGGAGACACTGAGATGTTATGGGGTGACACTGAGAGGGACGTTACACAGGAGACACTGAGGTGTTATGGGGGTGACACTGAGAGGGACGTTACACAGAAGACACAGAGATGTTATGTGGGTGACACTGAAAGGGACGTTACACAGGAGACACTGAGATGTTATGGGGTGACACTGAGAGGGACGTTACACAGGAGACACTGAGATGTTATGGGGTGACACTGAGAGGGACATTACACAGGAGACACTGAGATGTTATCGGGGTGACACTGAGAGGGATGTTACACAGGAGACACTGAGATGTTATGGGGTGACAATGAGAGGGACGTTACACAGGAGACACTGAGATGTTATGGGGTGACACTGAGAGGGATGTTACACAGGAGACATATGTTATGGGGTGACACTGAGATGTTATGGGGGTGTCACTGAGATGTTATGGGGGTGACACTGAGAGGGACGTTACACAGGAGACACTGAGATGTTATGGGGTGACAATGAGAGGGACGTTACACAGGAGACACTGAGATGTTATGGGGTGACAATGAGAGGGACGTTACACAGGAGGCACTGAGATGTTATGGGGTGACACTGAGAGGGACGTTACACAGGAGACACTGAGATGTTATGGGGGTGACACTGAGAGGGACGTTACACAGAAGACACAGAGATGTTATGGGGGTGACACTGAAAGGGACGTTACACAGGAGACACTGAGATGTTATGGGGTGACACTGAGAGGGACGTTACACAGGAGACACTGAGATGTTATGGGGTGACACTGAGAGGGATGTTACACAGGAGACAGATGTTATGGGGTGACACTGAGATGTTATGGGGGTGACACTGAGATGTTATGGGGGTGACACTGAGAGGGACGTTACACAGGAGAAAGATGTTATGGGGTGACACTGAGATGTTATGGGGGTGACACTGAGATGTTATGGGGGTGACACTGAGAGGGACGTTACACAGGAGACAGATGTTATGGGGGTGACACTGAGAGGGATGTTACACAGGAGACAGATGTTATGGGGTGACACTGAGATGTTATGGGGGTGACACTGAGATGTTATGGGGTGACACTGAGAGGGATGTTACACAGGAGACAGATGTTATGGGGTGACACTGAGATGTTATGGGGGTGACACTGAGAGGGGCGTTACACAGGAGACACTGAGATGCTATGGGGTGACAATGAGAGGGACGTTACACAGGAGACACTGAGATGTTATGGGGTGACACTGAGAGGGACGTTACACAGGAGACACTGAGATGTTATGGGGTGACACTGAGAGGGACGTTACACAGGAGACACTGAGGTGTTATGGGGGTGACACTGAGAGGGACGTTACACAGAAGACACAGAGATGTTATGGGGGTGACACTGAAAGGGACGTTACACAGGAGACACTGAGATGTTATGGGGTGACACTGAGAGGGACGTTACACAGGAGACACTGAGATGTTATGGGGTGACACTGAGAGGGACATTACACAGGAATCACTGAGATGTTATGGGGGTGACACTGAGAGGGATGTTACACAGGAGACACTGAGATGTTATGGGGTGACAATGAGAGGGACGTTACACAGGAGACACTGAGATGTTATGGGGTGACACTGAGAGGGATGTTACACAGGAGACAGATGTTATGGGGTGACACTGAGATGTTATGGGGGTGACACTGAGATGTTATGGGGGTGACACTGAGAGGGACGTTACACAGGAGACACTGAGATGTTATGGGGTGACAATGAGAGGGACGTTACACAGGAGACACTGAGATGTTATGGGTTGACACTGAGAGGGACGTTACACAGGAGACACTGAGATGTTATGGGGTGACACTGAGAGGGACGTTACACAGGAGACACTGAGGTGTTATGGGGGTGACACTGAGAGGGACGTTACACAGAAGACACAGAGATGTTATGGGGGTGACACTGAAAGGGACGTTACACAGGAGACACTGAGATGTTATGGGGTGACACTGAGAGGGACGTTACACAGGAGACACTGAGATGTTATGGGGTGACACTGAGAGGGACGTTCCACAGGAGACACTGAGATGTTATGGGGGTGACACTGAGAGGGATGTTACACAGGAGACACTGAGATGTTATGGGGTGACAATGAGAGGGACGTTACACAGGAGACACTGAGATGTTATGGGGTGACACTGAGAGGGATGTTACACAGGAGACAGATGTTATGGGGTGACACTGAGATGTTATGGGGGTGACACTGAGATGTTATGGGGGTGACACTGAGAGGGACGTTACACAGGAGACACTGAGATGTTATGGGGTGACAATGAGAGGGACGTTACACAGGAGACACTGAGATGTTATGGGGTGACAATGAGAGGGACGTTACACAGGAGACACTGAGATGTTATGGGGTGACACTGAGAGGGACGTTACACAGGAGACACTGAGATGTTATGGGGTGACACTGAGAGGGACGTTACACAGGAGACACTGAGGTGTTATGGGGTGACACTGAGAGGGACGTTACACAGAAGACACAGAGATGTTATGGGGGTGACACTGAAAGGGACGTTACACAGGAGACACTGAGATGTTATGGGGTGACACTGAGAGGGACGTTACACAGGAGACACTGAGATGTTATGGGGGTGACACTGAGAGGGATGTTACACAGGAGACACTGAGATGTTATGGGGGTGACACTGAGAGGAATGTAACACAGGAGACACTGAGATGTTATGGGGGTGATACTGAGAGGGACGTTACACAGGAGACACTGAGATGTTATGGGGTGACACTGAGAGGGACGTTACACAGGAGACACTGAGATGTTATGGGGTGACAATGAGAGGGACATTACACAGGAGACACTGAGATGTTATGGGGTGACACTGAGAGGGACGTTACACAGGAGACACTTGAGATCTTATGGGGTGACACTGAGAGGGACGTTACACAGGAGACACTGAGGTGTTATGGGGGTGACACTGAGAGGGACGTTACACAGAAGACACTGAGACGTTATGGGGGTGACACTGAAAGGGACGTTACACAGGAGACACTGAGATGTTATGGGGTGACACTGAGAGGGACGTTACACAGGAGACACTGAGATGTTATGGGGGTGACACTGAGAGGGATGTTACACAGGAGACACTGAGATGTTATGGGGGTGACACTGAGAGGAACGTCACACAGGAGACACTGAGATGTTATGGAAGGGACAGTGGAACAGATGCTATGGGGTTGACACTGCATGAGAGAGACCTTATGCAGGATACACTAATGGGAGACATGTAATGGGAGGGACTGAGATAGGTATTATGGGGGTGACATAGAGAGATGGCAATGATAGAGACACTAAGGCAAATGTTATGGGGGTGACAAGGTTATAGGAGGAATAACAGACCAAATGTAATGGGGATGACAGAGATGTTATGGTAGACACACCGTAATCCAAAGTAAACTCGTTACCATGACTCTAAGACGTATTAATGTACCCCATTGTCATAACCCTAATATGATTGCTTTAGTTTGACCTGTTTCACAAAGAGAAGGCCTCTCGAGGAGTGACTGTAAAATACTGGGGAAGTCTAGTAAAACAGTTTTCATAGGAGTATCCTATGCAATCTGGTGTGTTGGGTTTGGCAAGCCCAATCTGGTGTGTTGGGTTTGGCAAGCCCAATCTGCTGAGTGAGGATTGGCACTGACATACAGTGTGTTTACTGTGGGATTATTTTGGTTTTCCTTTAGTTCGGTAGCTAGGGGTGTGGTACTGGCACAGAAGGCTGACTGTAATACGGTTTTCTCCTTTCTGATGATCTGTGCTCTCCAGCTATGATACCCAGTGTGCTATAATATGTAGCCTGAGTCCATGTTGTTTACAGGTGGTTTTACAGAGTTATTCCTGCTCTTTCCTTATATGTTTATGGTTTATAGTTAGGGCTCTATTCAATCCGCATCGCGGAAGTTCAGCTTTACAGCGTGATTTAAATTTAAAGGCAATGTTCCCGCTTTAGCAGAGACTGCATTGGCGGTAAACGCTGCATATGACGGCTCAATCGTAAATTACCTGAACATTTCTATCGAAGAATCTGTAACGCTTCAGCTTTACATATTGAATAGAGCCCTTCATCTGATGTTCTATTGATAATAGTATATGTAGCCTACATTACTTTTTTTTCTTGTCTTTAAAAACAAAAACATTTTAGTCATTTACCAGGAACTCTTATCCAGTGCATTCAACTTAAGGTAGCTGGATACGACAACCGCATATTACACTCATAGTAAGTGAAACATGTCGTAGATATAAAAGCAGAGAGAGCGACAACCAAAAAAGGTGAATACCTTTAATCTCCCAATGTTGCAAATCGTCAAAGAGACATAACACTGTTTTCTGGAAAACACATCTCTGACTTTGTGTAAATGAAAAAGGCATAATGATATTTACATTGGGTTTCCCTTTATTGGTATTGCTTTTATCTCTGTGTATACAAAACATCCCACCAGTCTCTTGCAGTGTGTGTTTTCCGGGGCACGTAATGAGTGTGTGGTGAAGAGGTGTGTCTATACCCAACAGCAGCGCCACACACACACACACACACACACACACACACACACACACACACACACACACACACACACACACACACACACACACACACACACACACACACACACACACACACACACACACACACACACACACTCACACACTGATTGATTTGTAATATACAGTGGGGAGAACAAGTATTTGATACTCTGCCGATTTTGCAGGTTTTCCTACTTACAAAGCATGTAAATCACATTGTATGATTTTTAAGTAATTCATTTGCATTTTATTGCATGACATAAGTATTTGATCACCTACCGTAAGAATTCTGGCTCTCACAGACCTGTTAGTTTTTCTTTAAGAAGCCCTCATGTTCTCCACTCATTACCTGTATTAACTGCACATGTTTGAACTCGTTACCTGTATAAAAGACACCTGTCCACACACTCAATCAAACAGACTCCAACCTCTCCATAATGGCCAAGACCAGAGAGGACATCAGGGATAAAATTGTAGGCCTGCACAAGGCTGGGATGGGCTACAGGACAATAGACAAGCAGCTTGGTGAGAAGGCAACAACTGTTGGCGCAATTATTAGAAAATGGAAGAAGTTCAAGATGACGGTCAATCACCCTCGGTCTGGGGCTCCATGCAAGATCTCACCTCGTGGGGCATCAATGATCATGAGGAAGGTGAGGGATCAGCCGAGAACTACACGGCAGGACCTGTTCAATGACCTGAAGAGAGCTGGGACCACAGTCTCAAAGAAAACCATTAGTAACACACTACGCCGTCATGGATTAAAATCCTGCAGCGTACGCAAGGTCCCCCTGCTCAAGCCAGCGCATGTCCAGACCCGTCTGAAGTTTGCCAATGACCATCTGGATGATCCAGAGGAGGAATGGGAGAAGGTCATGTGGTCTGATGAGACAAAAATAGAGCTTTTTGGTCTAAACTCCACTCGTCGTGTTTGGAGGAAGAAGAAGGATGAGTACAACCCCAAGAACACCATCCCAACCGTGAAGCATGGAGGTGGAAACATCATTCTTTGGGGATGCTTTTCTGCAAAGGGGACAGGATGACAGCACCGTATTGAGGGGAGGATGGATGGGGCCATGTATCACGAGATCTTGGCCAACAACCTCCTTCCCTCAGGAAGAGCATTGAAGATGGGTCGTGGCTGGGTCTTCCAGCATGACAATGACCCGAAACACACAATAAGGGCAACTAAGGAGTGGCTCTGTAAGAAGCATCTCAAGGTCCTGGAGTGGCCTAGCTAGTCTCCAGATCTGAACCCAATAGAAAATCTTTGGAGGGAGCTGAAAGTCCGTATAGCCCAGCGACAGCCCCGAAACCTGAAGGATCTGGAGAAGGTCTGTATGGAGGAGTGGGCCAAAATCCCTGCTGCAGTGTGTGCAAGCGTGGTCAAGACCTACAGGAAACGCATGATCTCTGTAATTGCAAACAAAGGTTTCTGTACCAAATATTAAGTTCTGCTTTTCTGATGTATCAAATACTTATGTCATGCAATAAAATGCAAATTAATTACTTAAAAATCATACAATGTGATTTTCTGGACTTTTGTTTTAGATTCCGTCTCTCACAGTTGAAGTGTACCTATGATAAAAAAATTGCAGACCTCTACGTGCTTTGTAAGTAGGAAAACCTGCAAAATCGGAAGTGTATCAAATACTTGTTCTCCCCACTGTATCCTGTGTTTGATTTACACCTTGCTGTATTGACCACTAGATGTCACTGTTGAGCATGTGGATAAAGGATTTCTCCACATTCTCATTGAACATGATTGGTCCACTGTTGGTGTGAATCCTCTACACAGAAAATGAGCAGTAATCGTTGTCACATATTGTCAGATCCTAGAGGAGTGGTTGTGAGTGATTGGATTCAGCAGAAGGCTATCCTTGTTGTGTTGAGTTACTGGCTCCTTCCCTTTTTGAGGTTCAAATGTCTCACTGTATAATGTTCATGAAGTTGTCACAACTGTTTTCGAATGTTATACATCATGCATACCATTTATATAGGGGTGTGTAGTTTAGGTGTGTGGGTGGATGTTTGTCCGTCTGTCTGTCTGTAATCTTCCTGCATGTCTGTGTGCGTGTTTGTTTGTGTGTAGACCGTCCTACATTACACACGTATTTGTGTTTTTGGTACGGGCCTGGACATCACTAAACACTAAATCCTTATTGAGTCCCCCTCCACCTCCCTTGCTTCTTCAAGTGGCCCATTATTCCTTTACAAGCTGTGGGGTCAGAGGTCAGAAACACCTGAATTCTATTTCAATTCAGCCAACTGCAGGAAAAGTCTATTGAAAATCCGTCTATTTTCAATGTCCATTGTGTGTCCATTCTTGAACTGGAGCTTAAATTCACGTCCTGACTTGACTGGATTGAGCCCAACCCTGATGGGGGTGTTGTCTCCACTCTGACTGACCTGACCTCTTTGATGTCATCAGAAGGGGACAGATACCTGGGATACAGACTAGGGCAGAGCTTTACACAGGGTGGTAGCTAACACACATACACACACCTTATGGACACGTATCAGAGAGTGTATGGTCTTCCCTATATTATCTTCCCAAACAGAATTAAAAAAAGAATTAGACCAGTACTCCAGGACTTTGCTCTTTAGTTTAAAAAATCTGTGGAGAAATCATACAACAGGAAGCTGTATTTCAATTTTTTTTATTGTTTGGATCACCCCAATTCCTAAACTCTCATTGGTTGATCTGTTATTCAACAGAAATAAACTCTCTTTCTGATTCATCACTCAATTGCAGAGGTCTCACAACAGGTGCCAGAGACATAGTCATTAGACAGGAGTTTGTCACAGTCTGCTTTCTTATAGCAACTTCTGATCAGCTTGTGTGAAGAAAGAATGAATACAAAATATATTGATTTAATAAAAAGGAAATCATTTTCTGTTTGTGTGTGGGTGTATGACTTTGTGTGTGTGTGGTACTCACCAGTGGAAGACATAAGCCAGGCCCTCACAGACACATCACCATTAACACACCTCTGGACATACAGGTTGCACACGTTCCCTTCCTGGGCAATGCAGCTGTAACACTTCAGGGCCTGACCTGGCACGCACACGCACACACACACACACACCCACACCCACACCCACACCCACACCCACACACACACACACACACACCCACACCCACACCCACACCACACACACACACACACACACACACACACACACACACACACACACACACACACACACACACACACGAACACCTACACACACACACACACACACACACACACACACACACACACACACACACACACACACACACACACACACACACAAACACACACACACACACACACACACAGTATCCAATATAATATAATACAACATATACAGTGCATTCGGAAAGTATTCAGACCTCTTGACTTTTTCCACATTTTGTTACTTTACAGCCTTATTCTAAAATGGATTAAATAAATAAAATGTCCTCATCAATCTACACACAATACCCCATAATAACAAAGCGAAAACAGGTTTTTAGACATTTTAGCAAATGTATTAAAAAGAAACACAGAAATACCTTATTTACATAACTATTCAGACCTTTTGCTACTTGAAATTGAGTTCAGCTGCATCCTGTTTCCATTGATCATCCTTGAAATGTTTCTACAACTTGATTGGAGTCCACCTGAGGTAAATTAAATTGATTGGACATGATTTGGAAAGGCAAGCACCTGTCTATATAAGATTCCACAGTTGACAGTGCATGTCAGAGCAAAAACCAAGCCATGAGGTCAAAGGAATTGTCCGTAGGGCTCCGATACAGGATTGTGTCGAGGCACAGATCTGGGGAAGGGTACCAAAACATTTCTGCAGCATTGAAGGTTCCCAAGAACACAGTGGCCTCCATCATTCTTAAATGGAAGAAGTTTGGAACCACCAAGACTCTTCCTAGAGCTGGCTGCCCGGCCAAACTGAGCAATCGGGGGAGAAGGGCCTGGTCAGGGAGGTGACCAAGAACCCAATGGTCATTCTGACAGAGCTCCAGAGTTCCTCTGTGGAGATGGTAGAACCTTCAGAAGGACAACCATCTCTGCAGCACTCCACCAATCAGGGCCTTTATGGTAGAGTGGCCAGACGGAAGCCACTCTTTAGTAAAAGGCACATGACAGCCCGCTTGGAGTTTGCCAAAAGGCACCTAAAGACTCTCAGATCATGAGAAACAAGTTGGCCTGAATGCCAAGCGTCACGTCTGGAAGAAACCTGGCACCATCCCTACGGTGAAGCATGGTGGTGGCAGCATCATGCTGTGGGGATGTTTTTCAGCGGCAGGGACTGGGAGACTAGTCAGGATCGAGAGAAAGATGAACGGAGCAAAGTACAGAGAGATCCTTGATGAAAATCTGCTCCAGAGCTCTCAGGACCTCAGACTGGGGCGAAGGTTCATCATGTTAAATACTATTTTTGCACACGGAGTGAGTCTATGCATCTTATTATGTGACTTGTTAAGCAAACCTTTACTCCTGAACTTATTTAGGCTTGCCATAACAAATAGTTATTGACTCAAGACATTTCAGCTTTTCATTTTGAATACATTTGAATACATTTTGAAAAACATAATTCGACTTTGACATTATGGGGTATCGTGTGTAGGCCAATGACAAAACAAATCTCATTTTAATCAATTTTAAATTCAGGCTGTAACACAGCAAAATGTGGAAAAAGTAAAGGGGTGTGAATACTTTCTGAAGGCACTGTTTCAAGTATCACAAAAGCCACTACAAAAGCCACTCCATATATTTTGTTGATGTAAAAGGGCGAAAGGAAATACGTGAAATTGTGGGATTTGTTAACTAGTTGTTCCCTAAAAATATTTTGTTGCTGTGACATTCTTTCAAACCAAAATCAAAATAATACAATATATCAAGGTACAATATAATCTCAAAACAGGAAGTTAGTGTTGTAACACAACTCACTGGTACAGTAGGCCTCAACAGTAACACCACACCAACGCTCACCAGAGGTCAGGACCATGAGAAGAACAAGTGCCACAGAGAATCCCTTCATATTCTACTATCTATAACAAAACAGAAGACAAAGATATCAGTGGTGCTAGATCTGTGTTAGACCCATCAGCAAAAAGGAAACAAAGACCCGTTTATATAAATGAGCAGGTTCTGACCGTTTCTCTGCCCTCCTCAAAGTAGCAGACTGTATCTTTCTGCCTGCTTAAAACTCTAACTTATCTGACTTGACAAGTTTGCTGTGCCCGTATCACTTGGGAATTCACACACAGGCAGGCATGCATTCCAAAACACAAATGCACATGACAAAATACATAAATGAACCATTGTAATATCTAACTACTCCTCACATTAAATCTGCAGATAAATGTACTGTAGGTAAAAATATAAACCAGCAGTTGCCAGTAGTTACTAAGTATTTATTATCTTAGAAATGCATATAGTACTTGAGTGATATGACAAAAATATATAATAACGTACAGTGTATACTTTGGCTTGAAATACAAGGGGGTAGAGTATGGTTAGGTACTTCATGTTAAAAGCTTCACAATTTCAAGTGGTCAAATAATACATTTTATCTCCATTTTATGAGTACCACAGGCTTTGCAAATATAATACATCTGTTTCCATAAGACTTTAAATGCAAAATAAAAATGAATTTATATTTATTTGAACTTCAAGCATGTCCTCAAAATGACTAAGGCGTGTTTTTGTGTGTTTTCTTACACGTGTTAGCTAATATATTTTTTGGCAATTGCCAGAGGCTGAATGAATGACAGTGCTCCTGTCAAAATCCTGCTAAATTGATTAATATTGACCCTCAGGTTGGGTCCTTTCACAGTGTACTGAGATAAGGTGTTCCCACTCAAACTTATCCCAAAACCTTTACTGGAAAATGAATATGTACTGAGAAATGAGATTGTGCACATGCATGTGTTGGTTTGAGTGTCTGTGCCAGTGTCTGTTCATACTCAGTGTTTGCACACGTTGTTAGTGACCTGCCTGCACCTCACCCCCTCTGAGCATCAAAGAACATTGTGCTTGGGCAATAAAGAGGTGTTCCCCAAGGCACCGTCCTTGGAACCCTGTGGTTTTCTGATGAGTTTTTTTGTTGTTAGTTGATTCCATACCATGAATACTTCATCAAGTGCCATGGACACTTCATCAACCCCTTCTATTGGGGATGTCCTCCATTCATCTATAACTGGATGAATAGATTCAGGAACAGCTCTTAGATTCAGACCCAGACAACCAACGCTTCCAACTGATTACCTCATCTGGCTGTTGGCCCTTTCTTATCTCTCTCGGACATCGAGAAATTCAGAGAGGATGGAGACAGCCTCGGCAGTCCTCAAACTAACACAGAGGGCAATGCCACAGTGCACGTACTGTATACTCTGCAGGAAGTTATTAACTGTATAAGATCAAAGCCAGTGGACAGGATAAACATTCCTCCCCCCAGCTCCTCTAGGCAACAAACCAAATAGCTTCCTCCTCTAACTTCCTCTCCAGTCAGTCCCACCACCACATGTTGTTACCACATGACCAGTCCTGCAGCTGCTGACTAATGTGTGGATCGAACCAGGTTAATGGCCATATGACTCAGGACCAGGGCCGTATTCATAAATCGTCTCAGAGTCGGCGTGCCGATCTAGTATTAAGTCCCTCCTGCCCATATAATCAAAAAGGTAAAACTGAACCTAGATCAGCATTCCTACATGGATCATGTCTGGTGCACAATCACAGCAGGAAAGATTTGAATGATTTAAAATGTTTGGGGATCCACATGACTAACACTCAAAAGCACACGTCCTTCATGGCAAAGTCAATGAATTTTCTTTAGAGTGATAGCTACTGTAAGTATTCCAAACATTTCACAATCAACACACACAAAAAAAGCTTTTAAAAATGCATTTCTAAAAACAAATTCCTACACCTTTTAAACAGACAATAAAAAAAGAAAAATACAATTCAGAGGTAAAAACTATACAGTTAGTTGACAGGTAATCAAGCAATCAAAACTCATATTGACAATGAGTGTGTAGAGAGTTATGTCTCCCTCAGGTAATACCACATACTTTGCTAAGTACTTCTTCCATTGGGGTTTTCTGTTGTGTTTTTCATCTACTTACCACTATTTGTGGTAAATGTGTAAATTGTACAATATAATTGTGAACTTTCGTTAACATTTCTTTCTGAAGTGAATTGATCAATTTCCATTCAGACTGACCACATGACTCTGAACTTGCAGTAGAGGGCAGTAGCCACAAGTAGAGCTATAGTCTACACTGCTGATCAGGACCCTAAGTTGTTGTGGAAAGCCTGTAGCAAGCTGTTTCTGGTGTAGCAGGGGGGAACCTTGATAGCAGATTACATTGGAAAAGGAGTAAGTAAAGAAACTGTGAAGATACACTGTGAAGGAGAGTGTGAAACCAAAGTTAGTTCACACTAACCTCGAAGAGCTGCAATTAATAATTGCAGTACCCTAATTCGATTAATACATATCGTATTAATAAATATCAAACTCATGCAATTCTTTAAATGATTATATTGCTTTGTTTTAATACCCATGCAATTAGAATGATACAGCACACAAATGTCCAACAATACCATCAGTTAGCATGTATAGTAACAGAATGTCTGACAATGTCTGCCTGCCCCCAACACTCCCCAGGGCCGTCCTTCATGTTATAGCTGGGGAATCTAGCTCTGATGACGTAGGGAAGGGCTATTCAACTTAGGTCCTGGAGGGCCGACACTTCTGGTGTTCATCCTCTCCTTCAAATAAGGAACTGATTCAGACCTGCGACACCAGGTGAGTCCAATTAACTGGTAGAAACCAAAAACAGAAGCGTTTTGGCCCTCCAGAACCGGAGTTGAATAGGCCTGATGTAGGACACCTCCACCAAGCCGTTGGCTGACTTCCCCCAGAGACAGCTACACTTGCTGCTCCAGCACGTCATGGTGTTCCTGCTTCTAGTGGCCAGAATGTCTTCTTCGATCATCCGCTTGTTGGTTCCATTGTTCCACTCTAGGATCGTTGAAGTGAAGCCCACAATGTCCGACTCATCGGTCTGGATCTAACTTTCACTGGCCCCAGTAGTAGCAGCAGGAGCAGGCCAAGAGTGGGTCTGTGGTCCTCCTATAGTGTGTACAGTAGTGATTTTAGCATGTAAATCTTGGTGCGGCAAACTCTCCAAATTATTTTAGATGCATGCCAGCAAAGCCGCTACACTACACAACACTAAACAATACATGAATTGCACTATAACGGTGACAAACGGTGCCCACAAACTGTTAGGGCCTACATAAAGCTGTCCCGACAGCAGAGCTTTCGTTTCAGCACCATGGAGTGAATCCTTACCAACGCTACACCTGGCTATCAGCGGAGCCTTGTCTGGCCGCAAAACAGTTCATTCAGCCTCATTTACTGCCTTTTTAAGAAAACATAGCTGATATGGCTGACTTGCTTAAACAAATGTGGTTTCTACTGACAATTGAGATGTACAAACTATGGCAAAAGGGGACGACGAGCGGATAAGAGGGAATCCGTAATTTTGATTAAGACATTGAGCGAGCTAGGACAGACATAGTAAATATAATGATTTGTTCAGCACTTTTGAACTGTACAGTGACAGAATTCAGAACATGGGCCGTTCTTACAGTATTCTCCCTGTACACCAAGTCAGAACTGTAGGATAAATAAAGGGGGCATATAAGCAGACAATGAAAGCTCTTACAATATTCAATGATTACATTTATCTAAAACAGGCTATAGGCTACATGTGCACCACCAAGTCAGAACAGTAGGCTAAGTTATGAGGGGGAAAGGTACCATATTATTAGGGTGAGGCACATGGGCTACTAACAGCTTACTACACGACATACACTTAGTATTACTTTCTTAGCTACAGTATACATATCTCCCTGGCATATTACATCATTTATGCAGCAGCATACAATACATTTTTTGGATTCACCTTGTTGTGCTGCACTCACTTGAACAGGAAGGTGGGCAAATTTTGTCATCAAACTTTGTCATCAAAGTCTGGCATTCTCTGGATTTATGGTGATTTCAAGACTGGGAACTTGGACAAAAACAAGGTTGAATCATGACGTCAGTGATCTTCAGGTCGGAGCTCTAGAAAGAGGCCAGAGTTCCCGATTTGGAATTCTGAGTTGGATGACCGTTCAAAACGTATTTTCCTAGTCAGAGCTTGTTTTTTTTCAGCGTTCCCAGTTGTCTTGAACTCACTGAAGTCTGAGATTTCCCAGTTCCGAGTTTCCAGTTGTTTTGAACGCGGCAGACGTCATGCTGGATTACCAGCATGGCCAATGTATTCAACCTTTTCTGACCCATGGCATGTGAATGTTTATCATTTTAAGCTTAGAAAAGTGACCCATAAACCCAGACTTGGACCACACACCCTCTCCACTGAATAGCAGGCTAGTGATTGCTTTGCAATGCTTGCAGTTAGCCACTGATTCCTTCCAAACCACTCATTGTTTAATTTTAGATTTCCAACTTGTTGTGTAATGTTTATGTCCAATGGCCGATGAGCAGCGATACATTTTATCTATAATTTCTCTTCATATGACAAGGATTGAAAAGGATTTGGCAGTAGATCGTCGACTTGATTCATGATGATTCATGGTCATGACTGCTTATCTAGCTTGCTAGCTAAGATTTTGATAGTATGATGTTGACATGATCAGTCCAATCAAAGCTACGGTAGATATAACGTGATTTGACGTAATTTTATCTGTGGCCAATGACCTTGAGCCTTCTTGGATGGGCATTTCTAATGTAAATCTATGGCAGCACCCAAGGTGCTTGAATTCTTTAGCTCTCCCCGTAGATTTTGCAATGACGTAGTGTCCCCATGAGTGACAGAACACTGAGCCAACACCTGCATTTTGGAGCTGCCTTACTCAAGAAAGCCAAAAAAGTGACCATGTTTGTATGCGGGTTTATTAACGCAATTATTTTTATTTTTTTTACATTGTTTGCAAACTGATATGTGACACGTATTAATGCCAAAATGCCATGCATAACAGGCAACAAAACAATGTTTTTTTTGCTAAACAGGTGGGGCTCAAAACAGGTGGGGCTCTGAGTATTATACCATACAATGTACACACGCATACACACCATTCTAGATGTTATCCCAAATAACTAATAAATAAATAAATAAATAACAAATAATAACAAAATTATAAATTGAGAACCGAAAAGGGTGTTTCAGTTTCAAGGTCTCAGCTTGGAGAGAAGAAGCCTTGTGAGGTACTGGTCGGTCACATGCACGAACCAAACGTTAACGATGAATTCATTATGAATAATGAATAAGCTACATCATGCAAATATAACTTGTCTGTGTAAGCAGTATATAAGGGAACTAACGGGACTGCCCCGGCGGAGCTCCTGACAGACCTGTACTACTTGGTGCCTCTCCAGCTTGCTGATAATAAAGAATGATTCATTTAAGATTGACTTCAGGTGTCCCTGGTGGTAATTTCCATGACAAAGGGAAGCCAGTTTGGATTTGGCTTCAGACCAATTACATCACAAGCCAAACGTCATTATTGAAAGAAAAAACTTGAATTGTTGCATTTTGTTGTGTTGTCCTCCGGTGGCTAGCTAGCTAGCTAAAATCGTCCCTGATGCGATGAGAGAGGTATGGAATCTCGGTTTCATCTTACCAGCTCTCACAGTCTCACGTCAGAATTAGACTATACAAAGTTGTTCCAAATGTCAAATTTCAAAGTGTTTAAGGTTACGTTTAGGCATTAACTCCACATTTTTAAGGTTGGGATTAAGGTCAGGCATTAACTCCAAATTCTTAAGGTTAAGCATTAACTCTGAATGGTTAAGGTTTGGGATAGCCTTAAAACTATAATATAAAAAATGGATATATATATAATATAATATCACTGAATTCAAACTTCCAAACTTTGGAATCAGAGGCAGATGCTTACATTCATACGCCATCCCCTTCCACAATGCACTTGCAAAACTGAAACCTTCTTGAAGGTAAAAGCGCTAACTATTGCCCCTAGTTGCCGATTTCCATGACGTCTCCCGACGTCCTCAGACACGGATGGATGTTGAATACTGACTTGTATCACGAGGGACCTAGCTGGTTTCATCAACTATTAATCCACACACATGCACATGTCAAGCACACACACTGCGTTTAGCTGAATGGTGGATAATTGTTGAGGAGGGGGAAATAAATGAGGACTTATTTCCCCCTTCCACTGGCCGTGTGTCCTCCCGGTGGTGTCCTCCCCTCGGGGCATCATTTCAGCCAGCCGGCCCAAGGTTCAGCCTGGCTTGGGCTAGCATAGCCAAGCAGGACATCCAGAGCACATGTTGGAGCAATCAGTCCCTATAATTTGGAGCCTCCCAAGTGTGGAGGGCATGTATGTGTCATAGCCTCCCAGAGGATGGTAGATGTATGTCTCTAAAGGTCGTGCCTGGCCTCCTTCTCAGTACAGATATGGCTGCTGCAGGGGAACGCTACCCACAAGGTGACCCCCAAACAGTGCAGTTAGGGATCATGGCCCCAAGTAAGTCCCCGTGTGTTTTATGTGTGTGTGTGTGTGTGTGCGTGCGTGTGTGGGAAGGTTAATCTTGACATTACCAACCTGTTACAGCCAAACTCAGACCACACCAATGCATAAAAGGTCCTATTATTTACAGACCTCACAAGATGTTTGGGAATAACAGACCAAGACCAAGATGGAGTTTACGTCTACCTCCCAAATAATCAGCCTACATACAGTCCAAACTAAAGCCAGGGCTTGTAATTTGAGTGAATAGTATAATTAAATGTAGTCTAACATTCACTGTATCGTCACTCTGTCTCTTTCTCTGTCTCTCTCTGTCTCTCTGTCTCTGTCTCTCTGTCTCTTTCTCTGTCTCTCTGTCTCTCTCTCTCTGTCTCTGTCTCTGTCTCTTTCTCTGTCTCTCTTTGTACCTCTCTATCCCACTCTCTCTCTATCTCTTTCACCTGCTCTCTCTCTTTTGGCAGTTCTGACTGTAACCTACCCTATGGAACCTCTGATGGAACAAACAGCACCGTTCCCACATGTGTCGGCAAGAGGTTGAGCCTCCCCAGCCACAGACCAGACCGGCTACACACCAACCAACCATTCCCGCACGCACACACACACGAGCACACGCACGTATGTGCACACACACCAACCAGCCCTACAGTATTCCGCTTACTGCGCTTATCTGACTAGACCACATGTGGGCGCCAGCTAGAGCCATCTCTCTGACCATCATTAGAAAGCATTTAATCTGATAGGGTCTTGGCAAACTGTCGAAGGTTGGAACCTTGGTGGACTGACAGGGCCGAGGGGATGAAAGATCGTGCCGAGCGTTGCCAGGTTGTGTGCATATAGGAGAGCGTTGCCAGGTGTGAAGTGAACTGGGCCTCTGTGTTGTTGATGTTGGGCCCCTGGCTAAAGCTGGACAGCTATTCTGGCCCTGTTAGTAGTGCTCCTCTGGATCTGGAGCTGACCCTCCATCCAGTCCAGCTGTGGGAGGGAGGGAGGGTGGGAGGACCCCAGTCATTGTGTCTGTGTGAAAATCTGGTGTTTTGAACTGACTCTCTGGAAGTTAGTTAAGAGGCAGTGTTTGAAAAATACCTTTCTGATCCAAGGTGTCATTGTTTTGAGGACTTGTTTGTATGGTTTTATTCCAACACTACTTTCTTTCATGTCTTCCAAACAGTTCAATACGGGAAAACTGTCATGGCTTTTCTTCTTTAGCTTTTGTTTTCGGGCGTACAATACTCAGAGCAGGTACTCTGTAGGCACTTCACTAGGACTCTATAACATTCATACATTTTCACATATTCATAAGCTTCATATGCAAATCTTTGGATGTATATTGTCCTTTTCATTACATTTGATCTCTAACATCTTTCAACTGTGTATTATTGCGTACTATGATATAGCTTTCTTATGAGACTCTGACATTGTTCATCACTTCTCTGTTCTCTCCTGTATTATTCAGTCTGTGGGCCTTGTCTCGCTGCTACCACAGAGTTGTGTATCTGCAGTCAAGCTGCAGGTGGACACCTGAGGGTACGCTAATTGAGGGTCTGGGTCATTACATTTTTAGTCATTTACATTAACTCTCCCCTGTGTGTGTGTGTGTGTGTGTGTGTGTGTGTGTGTGTGTGTGTGTGTGTGTGTGTGTGTGTGTGTGTGTATGTGCGTGTTAGCAGGTGGGCCCCATTCGGAGAGGGGGGAACTAAGGAAAAGGTCCCTGTTACAGTGAAGTACACCCCCCCATCTCCCCCACCCCTCCCCGTTGCTATTTATAGGGCCATGGTCAAGATGGCTGCCCTACTTTGTGAGATTTGGTCAGGGGTCAGGGGTCAACGTTTCCAAATGACTGTTTATTTTTAATCTAAACAAGGGCGCTATTTAAGGCAACATGAAGAGGCCACCCGCTAATTACAGTAGTGATGGTGAGCCTGCCTGCCTGTCTGTCTGCCACCCCCAGCTCAGCTCAATTGCAGCCATATGCTGCCAAACTAGGGGGTCTATCTGCCCTGTGCTCCCTGCCACCTCTGCTGTTGTATCCCTGTCTGTGTGTCTGTGTGTGTGTGTAAGGGGGGGGGGGGTCTGTGTGTGCATGTGTGTCTTTGGCTCTCCATGTGGTGTAAGTGAAGTACAGCCTTGGTTTTGGTATGTATACATGTCCACCTATCCATCTACCACTAACCCTGTTCCCAGATCAAATATGTTGTTATGTTGTTTACACCACACCTTGAGTAACTGAATAACCCAGTAATTAAGGTGAAAAAGTGTATCAACATCCCTGGAAAACACACAAATGCTCTCGCACAGAAACACACACACACTAACAGTCCTTAGAGGGAGAGTCCTGCCGTCCCTAGAGTCAATTTTCTGTGACTCATCTTATGATCAGTACAGTTCTGTGATGTCCTCTTCAACAACATATTCTACTATTTCTATTCCTTTCTCCTTTCAGCTATCTGGTCCTCATAGCATTTCACAACCATGATGTCTTATAATCACAACCAGTGTCTTTGGAACCCAGCCTGAATCAGTAGCCATGTTTTTATGCACCTTAAGTGAAGCATTACGAGACCATAAACATGTCATTGTATCTCAATAAAAATTGCACTTTGGGCGTGCTGTTGGCTCTTTACTGCAAACCAGGGGAACTAGCTACCAGACCTGAACTGTAAAGGGGTTACTGTGAATTTGATAGTAGTTTACAGGCAGCTCGGTAGCAAGTACAATTCTGTATCTAATATAAACACGGTATCAAAGCAAGTACTGTGTAATGACACACAGAACAATACTGTAAAATATACTGTATTATGCTGTTAAAAAAAGTAAATGCTACCGTAATGAAATTCATTGAGGGAAGGGGTTTGTATTTCACAGTATTTTAGTGTAATTACAAGAGATCGTAATGACAGTAAGAATTTTTTATTTATTTTTTTCTTCTTTTTTTGGGGGGGGGGGGGGGGGGGGATGGATCAGCTTAATATTGCAGATAGATTGTATCTTCTATCAATGTAATTGTCTGCATCACTTCCAATCCCCCATGTTTTTTTGTTTTTTGTTTTTTTTATATATATACTCCCCTTTATTACTTTTCAACCCCACCATCCTTTCCCTACTTGGAGTAAATTAGTGAACTACAATGCCCAGGCCTCTACTTCCGGTCTATACTTACTATCTACACCTTATGGACAGAGTTAATTTTACAATAATTCTATTATATATATATATATTTTTTTATTTATTATTATTATTTTTTTTGCTCCTGAACTTCTTCTTCTACTCTCAACCTCTCCGATCATTTTCATGATGTCCATCCGGTTTGCTTCTATATGCCATATCTTTCTAACTGTGCTCTTTCCCAAAAGCTCCCAACATACAACCTATATACTTATTATGGACACAGTATGCTTACATTATTAGCTATCTTTGTTATTATTTGTTGTTATTTGTTATTAGTCCCATCCTTCAACTCTATTCAATACCTCCCATCTATCTCTTAACACCATCCATATAGGATTTCTATTTGCCATATATATTTCAACCGTACTGTGATGTTTTACAAAAGTTCTGAACCTTTCAATTCTCATTGCTTCTACAGATTGTGAATTAAAAATAAAAAAATTTGCTAAAAGTATTATTATATTATTGATTGATTGACTATGACTTTTCAGATCACCCAGTAATGCTATCTGCAAGGTTAGTTCCAGGTAAATATTGCAATCCTTTAGCCATTCCTGGACCTGTGTCCAAAAACAAGCTACAAATGGACAGAACCAAAACAAATGATCTAATGATTCTGTCTCTTCACAGCAAAATCTGCAGAGCTGGGAAGATTGTATCCCCCATATAAATAACATTCTATTGGTAGCAAGAATTTTATATAATAATTTAAATTGAAAGATTCTAATTTTTGAATCCGGTGTCGTTTTGCGTGTCAGTTCATAAACACTATGCCATGGGATCGGTACGTCAAAGATCTCTTCCCAACTATTTTGCAATCTATATGGGACGGCTGTCAATCCTTTGGTCCTTAAGTGAAAATGATATACTTTTTTATTTATCACAGTTTTCCTTAACCAATTATGTTCTTTAATGCAAGGCCGACAGACAAGTTCCTTACTTTCTCCCCCTTCCACTTTCCTCTTCCACTTTTTCGGTAAGGTTGCAATTATTTGGTTGTAATTTTGGGTAGAGCAGACATTTCCATATGTTTTTGTTAGCTGCATGTGCGTCATAACTCCACCAGTCCTACCGATGATATCATTTACGAAGATTATACCTTTTTTAAACATTCTGTCAAAAAATAAAGGTTTTTTGTCAATTAGTATATTTGAATTTAACCACAATATTTGTTGCATTATTTGTTCTGTCGTTTCTGGAGGATTAAATTGAAATTGCAACCAACTTTCTATGGCTTGTTTTAGAAATAGTGACATTTGGGAGATTATTTCCTTTTCAAATAACTGAAAGTGAGAGGTTGTAATCTGAATAAAGGGAAAAAGGCCTTTCTTGAACATTGGGTGAGACAATCTTACTAATTTGCTTGAGAACCAGTTCGGATTTAAGTATAACTTTTGTATGACTGAAGCTTTTAGTGATAGGTCTAATGCTTTAATATTTAATAATTTCTGTCCTCCGAATTCATATTCATTATATAAATATGCTCTTTTAATTTTGTCTGGCTTGCCGTTCCAAATAAAATTTAATATTTTTTTCTCATATAATTTAAAAAACTGTTCGCTAGGCGTAGGCAAGACCATAAGCAAATAGGTAAACTGGGATAATACTAAAGAGTTAATCAGGGTGATTTTTCCACAAATTGACAGGTATTTTCCTTTCCATGGTAGTAAGATCTTATCTATTTTTGCTAACTTTCTATAAAAATGTATTGAAGTGAGATCATTTATTTCCTTTGGGATATGTATTCCGAGTATATCCACATCACCATCATACCATTTTATTGGTAAACTACATGGTAATGTAAATTTTTTATTTTTTAGTGATCCAATACGTAATATAGTACATTTGTCATAATTTGGTTGTAATCCAGAGAGGTTAGAAAATGTATCTAGATCCTCTATGAGGCTGTGGAGGGATTCTAGTTGTGGATTTAAAAGAAAACATGAATCATCAGCGTACAATGACACCTTTGTTTTTAAGCCCTGTATTTCTAATCCTCTGATATTATTATTGGATCTGATTTTAATAGCTAACATCTCGATGGCCACAATAAATAGATATGCCGATAGTGGACAACCTTGTTTCACTCCTCTTGACAGTTTAAAACTTTCTGAGAAATAGCCATTATTTACTATTTTACACCTAGGGTTACTATACATGATTTTGACCCATTTTATAAGAGATTCTCCAAAATTGAAATGCTCCAGGCATTTATATATAAACCCCAGTCGAACTTTATCAAATGCCTTTTCGAAGTCTGCTATGAATAGCAGGCCTGGTTTCCCATATTTTCCATAGTGTTCTATTGTTTCCAATACTTGCCTTATATTATCTCCAATGTATCTTCCATGTAAAAAACCTGTCTGATTAGAATGAATAATATCCGACAATACCTTTTTAATTCTATGCGCTATACATTTTGCTAGGATTTTTGCATCACAACACTGAAGTGTAAGGGGCCTCCAATTTTGTAAATGGACTGGATCTTTATATTTTCCACTTGTATCCTGTTTCAGTAATAATGAGATCAGACCTTCTTCTTGAGTGTCAGATAATCTACCATTTACATAGGAGTGGTTAAAACATGCTAATAACGGTCCTCTTAGTATATCAAAAAAGGTTTGGTATACCTCGACTGGTATGCCATCCAACCCTGGAGTTTTCCCAGACTTAAAGTCTTTAATTGCATCCAGAAGTTCCTCCTCTGTAATTTCACCTTCACATGAGTCTTTCTGTGTGGCTGTTAATTTGACATTATCAATAGAAAAAAAATCTCTACAATTAGCTTCAGTTAGAGGAGATGGAGGCGACTGAAAAGAAAACATATGCTTAAAGTACTTTGTTTCTTCCTTCAAAATATCATTTGGTGAATTATGGGTGACTCCGTCAATTGTAACCAGTTTCATTCAGTTCTTTTTGGTAGCATTCCTATGTTGAAGATTATGTAAAAAAAGAATTTTGTGCATTTTTCCCCATATTCCATCCAGTTTGCTTTATTTTTTATAATATATTACACTTGATCTTTCTTGAATAAGTTTCTCCATTTATTTTTGTTTTTCCTCTAATTTATTCTGAGCCTCTATGTTACAGTTTTTAGTGCCATCTATTTGTTCTGTTAGACTTTCTATTTCCTTTCTTAGTATAAACTCTTTTGACCTAAATTGCTTTTGTTTTCGAGATGAGTACTGAATTGCATGGCCTCTAAAGGCACATTTAAAGGTGTCCCATACAATAAGGGGATTCGCTGTACCTATGTTATGTTGGAAAAAGTCAGTTATAAATTCCTTTGTTCTAATTATAAATAAATTATCATCCAATAGGCTTTGATTAAATTTCCAATATCCTCGCCCACGTGGAAATTCAGTAAGAGTAATGTATATGCCTATTATATGATGGTCCGACCGCATTCTGTCCCCTATCAACACTTTTTTTTACTTTTGGTGCCAACGAGAATGAGATAAGAAAGAAGTCAAGACGACTAGCTTGATTCAGTCTCCGCCATGTATATCTGACAGTAAGACTTGCTGCCACTCCAATCTGTCCCCTGTACAATTTGATGGGACACTATAACCACATAGGAGTTAAATTGGTACAGCATTCTCAGTCACGGGTGCAACAAATATAGCCACTTACAAGGCATGCCTCCCAAAAACATTATGAGCCAGAAACAACAATACTATGCACCCACTAATGGTCAGAAGGTTTTCTGCACTCCAAAGATATGGTACGGTACTGTATTCTGTGGGGTGGAATTGCAGTACCATTCGAAATACAGCAATTCTTTGCCCCGCCCACAACATTTTCCCATAATGCTTCAGAATTTATAGTATGCTGCAGTAAAACGTTTCAGAGTATTTTACTGTTGATAAGACCCCAAATTACAGTATAATTTACCGTTCTCTGTTACAGTGTGAGTTAAAATACTATTTGAGGGGCTTGATTGAGCTTGCCTGGCACAATAGAACGAATAGAATGGTCGCTAAAGTGCAAACCACGCCCATCTAGAAGTCCAGGCAGGTAAAGCAAATGCAAAAAATATTTGAAAGATTTCAAATAGTATTTGAACCCAGGTCTGCGCTGGTTATTGCACCTCCCACCTCTTTTACTTATTGGGCACTTACACCTAGCCTCATGCTTCAGTGAATTTGTTCTTTCCATCGCTGTTAAAATGTATTTTACATGAATATTCCTTTCATTAAGAAGACCTCTGTTAGCCCTGACGTGAAGTGGTACTGACTGAGGACTGGTGAAACTGTAGCCGAGTTAGCTAAATACTATTTTGGCAATGTTGTCAGACATATTTTTTTTCTTTGGCTGGCTGTGTGTGTGTGTGTGTGTGTATATATATATATATGTATGTGTGTGTGTGTGTGTGTGTGTGTGTGTGTGTGTGTGTGTGTGTGTGTGTGTGTGTGAACGGGCCTGGTTCGGGCTCCACGCTTCCTTGCCCACTGATCCCTATCAGAAATGGACGACAGGCGCTTAGTAGCTGGACTTCCGTGGCAATTACCAGATCCCAGGAGAGGCTCCAAACCTGGCTCCCAAACAAGTCACAGCCTATGTGTTGTACTGAATAAAAACCCAAACGCCCATGTAGGCTAGAAAATTGCCCCCCCCAAAACAGAAAATTGGACTAGCAATAATCCCCCGCGCAGTGCTGCATGAGGTATTTGGTTTCCCTCTGAAATATGTGCTCATCTGATGACTGAAACGGGATATGCTCAGGGTTAAGCCACTGAAACGGCAACCCATGTCAGAAAAATACAATTATATATTTTTCTTCTTCTTCCTAGCCAAATGAACTGCCAATGATTGGGGGATCAAACCAAAATTACCCAGTCTAGGAATGTTCAATCCATTTCAGGCTAGAACTATAGTACAGGCAGCTGTTGCATGAAGAAAAATGTAATGTTAAAATGTTCAGTGCACCTTGAAAGTAGAAAGAAAGAAAGAAAGAAAGAAAGAAAGAAAGAAAGAAAGAAAGAAAGAAAGAAAGAAAGAAAGAAAGAAAGAAAGAAAGAAAGAAAGAAAGAAAGAAAGAAAGAAAGAAAGAAAGAAAGAAAGAAAGAAAGAAAGAAAGAAAGAAAGAAAGAAAGAAAGAAAGAATATCAGTCCCGCATTGGTTTAGCTGCACATAGTGGCTGACACCATAAATCATTGTTGATTAATTGCTTGTAGCAGTGTGGTGTGTATGTATTTTTGTTATTTTAATCTGAGAAAGCTTGAAGGAAAGCAAAGCTCAAGGATAAGATAAAAGCATCTGGTAACACTTCACAATAATTGCTGTGAAACCCTGAAGATCTGAGAAGAAATTCCAATGTTTTTTTTCCTTCTTACTTCTTCTCTGTTTTCCTTGTGTTTGAATTTCAGTACATTTGTTTTCTTTTATCCCTATTGGTATGTACATTATCAGATCATCAAGTTTTACTTCACAATTGGTGGTTTGAATGTACAGACATGTTGAACAACACACAATTATAGGTATAGACTGCACGTAGAAGCTGGATAACCCATCAGTTTGTGGCAAGTCAGCGATGACAGAATCAGACTTGAATGCTAAACACACACTCATGTAACAGGGATGACATACTGTACCCCCATGCAGTATCATGTTTCGCAGACATCTTTAAGGAAGAGGACCACCCTAACTTCAAGTTGATCTTAGGCCAACCTCTTTTTCATGTCACAGTGCCACCATGCAGGGTGGCAGACTGGGTGGCACCACCCTGGGCTGGGGTGGGATGGGGTAGAATATCCCGGGGTGTGTGTGTGTCCGCTCGGTGCCCACCACCATCATGGTTGCCAGGGGGAAAAGGCCCACAAAGGCACCAGAAATACTGGGCTGGTACCATCCTGTGGTGGGGTGGGTGTCCCGGGGTGGGTGTTCCCACCTGGTGCCCACCACCCATCATGGCAGCCAGGGGGCACAACATGCCCTCAAAGGCACCAGACAGACAGACACCCACAGGGCTCTAATTACAGAGGCTAATTAAAAGTGCAAACCGCGGAACCGCCTCCCACCTCTGCCCTCCTCAGGAAGGGGCACCGCCAACCGGACCACCAGGACCGCCACCAGGCACACCAGGAGACCACCAGGCCATGTGTGCCCCAAGCCCTGTGCGATCTACGGGGGAAACCACAAGGCAGCATGGGGTAGAGACTGGAGAGAGACTGGAGGGAGGATAAATACAGCTTAGCCTCAGACTAATAGGCATCTCCAGATTGTGGGGGCATGGGGAGACTGTGGAGGGACAGGAGACAGGGACATGGACGGGGAATGGAGATGATACAGGAACAGGGTCAGGGAACAGGGACAGGGGACAGGGCTGGTGAAGAAAAGACAAGCTATAGTAATGGCTGGAATGGAACAAATGGAAGGGTATCAAACACACTGATACCGTTCCATTCATTCCGTTCTAGCCTTTACAATGAGGCAAGATTTAAAGTGACACCAGCCTCCACTGTTCTCTAACCACGCACTGTTCCAGAGGAGCACCTGACATTATTTATCCCCCTCTTGTTTAACTTGTTGCCACAGTGACGGGGCTGGGAAAGCAGGATCCCCCCCAGTGATGCCTCGCTAGCGGCCTGGTTTTCACAGCTGAAGGCCAGAGAGCAAAACACATCATCAGCTGCCATGACTCACTGTTAATTGCTGGCACTACTCAGTGTATGATAACACTAAGAGAAGAAACACACCAGAACGATCAATGGTTGAGTGCTGTCGAGTGCCCCTGTCCAGAATATCGGCCATTTTCTGATGATTCAAATTAGCGAAAACATCCACTGTTCGCCAGCAGGTGGTCGCTATTACACACTGTGACAGCAGCAAGTGATAGGACGGCCAGCCACTGCTTTTAGCCATTCGTTGTCGCGGTGTGTCTGAAGATTAACAGACAGCTCTAGTTCTTAGCAGGAGCACCACTCATCCCACAGGGTAGTAGAAAAGATCCCAACAGTCCACAAATCCCATTGAACATGGCTTATCAACGTGATCATTTATAAATACCTGTAATAGACATTATGATGGAATAAGGGTCACGAAGCTGCAAAGGACAGCTCAGTAGTGTTAAACACCACAAAATGTAGACTTAAAAAAAGTATTCTCACTCACCATTTGCCAAGAACGAGCGTTGCGGCCTTCCAGGTTTCACAGACGTTTTAACGACATGGAAGTGTCAGACTTTCCCCGCAGCTCTTTCCACTGGCCCCTGTCACACAAGACGAAAACAGACCGCAAACCCCCTCGGCAGACACCTCCGCTGGTCCGACTTCTATTTTCCTCCGTTTATTGTACTCCTCCCAACAACTGTTGTTGATTTGTCAGTGTGATATAGTTGTCCTGCTGTGTATTTATGAGCGTGGCCCTCTGGGCCTAGCTGGATTGGTAACAGGCAGCGTGCAGCGTCTCAGTACTATGAGTGAGGTTGGCAAGGTGGCCGAGGTTAGTTACCTCACAAGGCTGCAATATGAACAAGAAAAGATAACGGGAGTCCTCTGCTGGAGTCCTGTGCGGAAGATATCCATCTTCGATATAGAAGTTAACTATGAAGGTGTAATTCCCTGCACCACAAAAGAGAGAAAAAGGGTGATGTGTGTGTTAAAATGTCACTTTTGTAGTACAAGCTCAGCCAATTCATCAGAATAGTTACAACTGGTAGTAGATGATTCCTGAATAGTTCCACTATATAGAATATTAGTTTCAATTACGTTTGCCCATCCTGTCAAAGCCAATTGGCCATACCAATTGCAAAGGAAAGGTTGCAATTGGTACAGCCAGCAAGAGAGAGTCTGCTGAAAAGTAAAGTTAGATCAATGAATGTTCATCCTCATCTTAACTTCTTCATTGTTTCGGTCTAGTGAGCGGTAGTGGAGCCAGGGGGTTTTGATACTGTGATGCTGTGTTAGTGGAGCGTATTGGGTGGGTGGGTGGTCACTATATTTTCAAGCCGTTGATGTATACAACATCTCCTAATGAGGCGCAATAGCCGAGCGGTTGTTTATTTACGGACTATACGCACCATTTGAAGGAACTCTTTATGAAGCGGTCGTTGAATAAACTGCCATTTAGAGCAATGAAACGTATCCCTTCAATAGAGCATTTTTTGCTACTCGATGACATGGGTTTAGTTTCCTGCCTAGGTTTTGATATCTTCTTCCTTCTATGATCTCTATACAAAAGAGATTTTGGAAATCAAATCCCAACACAGATTAAGACTAGTCCTGGACTAAAAAGCAAGCTCAATGGATCATTATTTTTTAAGCAAGCTCAATGGATCATTTTTTTTTGGTCCAGGACTAGGCTTAATCTGTGTTTGGGAAGCAGCCCTATCATGTTTACCTCAATCTTGTTGTGTGTCTTGTTCCCATGGGATTTAGGGAAATCCTCTTTTACTGCTTTGGTTGCAAATCACCCTGAGAATTCAGGCAGTATGTGTGTGTGTGTGTGTGTGTGCGTGTGTGTGTGCGTGCATGCAAGTGTATTCATCTTCATTCTAAAATCCACAGGGGGTCCACTGCCTTCCCAGGTGCCCACCTCTCCAGGCTGGGGTGTTGCCAGGACTGTGGAGGGAGGGTGGTGAGGAGGTAGGGGGTCTTGGGTGTAGGCAATATAGGAGAGGGAGAAGGGCGGTGAAGAGATGGTGGAAAGAGGGATGTGGCCATTGTTGTCGAGGCGCTTGACAGACAGACAGACATCCCCTGAGGGAAGAGAGGATGTAGCCTGTGAGAGAATGGGGGAGGACAGGTATGTTTGTTATGCCACCTTGGCCTGAGGACAAGCCTAAAAGTGTGTGACAACAACCAGCCTTGTACGTCGCATGAGTGGGAACCTATACAGCTGGAATGCACACTTAAAACCCTGGGATCGTAAACACAAATCAAGAATAAGTAAGAATGTAAAATGTAAGAGGGTCGTTCTTGAATTGTGTTGGCATTTGGGCATGGTATTTTGGAATGTATTTGGGTACATCTTCCCATTCTAAATAAACTAATATGACAGCGTAATGACCATTATGATTACATTGTGCCACCAGTAGGAGTATTAACACCAATGACAGTAACACCAATGACACATTTTAGGGAATTCAGGATTTTCTTAATGGGAGGCCACAGATGCTAAGGTCATTAACCCTTTAAAGATAATTTACTGAAGTGATATGATTATTAATTTTGATCACAATGTAATTTCCCTTCATTTAAAGGTAGACTCAGCGATAGGACGTAGATGCAGTAAGTAAACAGCATAGTGGGTCAATTTCTGCAAAAACTAAGTGCGATGAAGCAAGAGGCTCAAGTTCTCTGCTGTTTTAGTCCCGTGGCTACCATGCTAAAACAGCGTAAAGCAAACCCGTGCTCATCTCAACATATGCAGTGCAGCTTGTGACAACGTCACTTCACTGAGTCTACCTTAAAAGGGCAACTGAACACAATAACCAACTTCTCTGGTTTAAAATGGCCTATGTGGTATTTATATTAGTCAAAAACATATACTAAAAAGTGTAAGTAGGATAATTTGGGACATAGTCAATATATTCCAAAACTGAGTTTTGTGAGATTTGTGTAATTGGGTTCGTCACGTTGGGTTTTGATTTCGATCATGCCCACTTGCCCACTAACACGGGATTGTAACGCCTCGGGGGAATTGTCATGCTCGGAGAAACAGCTGTGCTGATTGCGCTCTATCCAATCGTATGGCAGAGACAGTTAGATAGACGTGCCCACATTACGCAGCACTTCAGAAACGTTTACATAACAACACGTCACCAATGTTATGTTGAAAGAACACTTTGCCCCTATGTCCTTTATAGAGTGGCCACTTGCTGATGTGTTTGATAATGATCACTTGATTCTACCCAGCCCAGTGTTTGACTTGACTGAAATAGGTCCTTGACTTTGACTACTCATTTTGGGTGCCGGTACTGTTTATATTTAGGTGGAGGAACTCCATAATACTTTTAAGCTAATATTCTATAAGAGGTACAGGAACTCAAGCAGTAGAAAATGTGAGGTGCTATGACCTCCTGCCCAAGTCAATCACTGAGTCTGCCACCGTTTTGGCTAAAATGAGAATTGAGACGATGCACACTATCCCAACTGCCCCTTGTAAATATTCCAAAATTAAAAACCCATTTGCGAGCATCTTGTGTCCCGCTGCGACCTGCTTTGTAACATGCTTCGCTATGAAACACTGTCAGACAGACACACACTCTGGTAATATATAGTGAGAAAGCTGTAAAAACATAACGGCACCAAAGCACACACGTGGCACTTGCCAGTGACAATTGATAAGCTGATTTAGCTAACGTAGCTAACGTGGCTTGCCTGCTCAATGTGCCTGCTCAATGTGCCTGCTAGCTACTACTAGCTAGCTTCTACTAAACTAGCTTCATTGCCAAACACAGATGGAATTTAGGTAGCTAGCTAGTGAATTTGGACACTGATAAACAGAGATTAGAACACATTTCAAACGTTGCTTGTTAGGTTTCTTCGCAACCAGGGTCACACTTTATTTGGATAGTCCGAATTGTATCTGGTGGTCACACTATTAACAAACTATCTGTTAATAAGCAACTGCTTGCTAAGGTTACTGTTAGGGTTAGATTTAGAATAAGGGTTGGGATAAGGGTTAAGGTTAGGGTTAGGGCTAGGGCTAGGGTTAGGGTAAGGGTTAATGTTAGGGTTAGAGCTACGGTTAGGGCTAGTAGTAGTTAGTTGAAATGTTACTGATAGTCTGTAGATAGTCTGTAGAGAATATACAGATGGACTATCTAAATAAAGTGTTACCGAAATCAGTCCTGCAGCGGACTCGGTAGTCTGCTGAGAACTACGTTTTCATGCAAAACTTTTAATTTAAAACGTCAAAATTAATTACAGATTTCTTGATTGATCTTAGATTAATTCTGACTATTTTGAGGAAGTGGTAGGCTAGTGGCTTTGTTCTTGCTACGGTGTCTCAAGAGTGACAAACAAAAGTAACTGCCAGGGTACGATAAAACACCCACATCGAACCACATCCCCAAGACTTAAATCTTGTTTCTTCAGGAGGGCTTTATAAACAAAAAGAGTGCAATGCATTTTTGCTTTATTTTATTTTATTTTACTTTTATTTAACTAGGCAAGTCAGTTAAGAACAAATTCTTATTTACAATGGCGGCCTACACCAGCCAAACCAGGACAACGCTGGGCCAATTGTGCGTTGCCCTATGGGAGGGCCAGTCTACTGCATCAAAGAGGGCCAGCCTACTGTCTGATACAGAATGCAGTAATGTGTACTGAACTTCCACTGCATTGAAGCCATTGGACCTAGTTTATTACAGCACACTACACTTTATTACGGGTGATAGGTTCAGTACACATTACTGCATTCTGTATCAGAAAGTAGGCTGGCCCTCATATAGACAATATTGCCATAGTTTATAACCGATATGAATGTTGACTAAATTATTCGTTTACTACTATTTAATGAAAGGCATGACCTATTCTTATAAAATAAGCTCATTTTAATTCTTAATTTCTTAACTAACTCATCAACATGCTTTTTGAAAGATAGCTTTTTGTCAATCCAGATGCCCAGATATTTATAAGCGTGCACATGATCAATGAGGGCACCGTCTAACGTACATATGCATAAATCATCAGATACATTTTAAAGAGATTTGGAGAAACTTTTAGAAAGTTCAGTCACTCTTTAAATTGAGTAACACCAATGACACTTTGTATTTAGACACACCAAATTATCAATGGAATCCTCAAATGTATAACATACAAAAAGTTATGATTAGCTAAGAATTTTCCTTAATATAGACCCCTCCCCTGATAACAGTTTGCTACTGAATGATCAAGGTCCTTATTTATCTTTGTAATGAGTGATTTTCATGGCAGTAACCCCAATTACATTTATGGACACATTATATTTGTAAAAAGAAAATAGGTATTTTAATAGCCTTCTTTGTTTTTATTGATCTATACAATATATTAAATACTTTTGTCTACTTTCTAGCATTCAAAATAATAGATATCTCTAAATCCCCAAAACATGTCAATACAATGCTACTCAGCACTACTGCGACAAGCCAATATGCTTGCCCTAAGTAAATTAAACAATGCATGAAGATAAAGTTTTGCAGTTTAAATTACTTTGTGTTTCATCATTGATACACAGTTCAATATACACCAAAACATTTATGATGTGTAACTATTTCTCATTTTAAAGTGTTTTTCATGGTTTCATAGGCAAGGCAAAGTCAAGGTTTCAAATGCAACTGCAATTCAAAAATTACCCAAAAATGTCTGGTGCATCCATTTTGTTTACATGCCAATTTTCCCTTTTGTATACAGGATTTTTGACATCTTGTATTACAGCTTAATTAACCCTCAGCTCTCATCTCTATGCCCATTAATCCTGGGAGAGAGATAAACCTCTCTCTGTAATCCCTAAAGCTAATCATTTTGCTAACAGTGTTTAACTCAAGTGCCTGTGGAGTGAGCATGGGTTTCTCACAGTGGGCTTGTGCTAGGGTACAACTAAACTATAGCCTTCTGCAATCTGCAATCCATTTTGGGATTTATAAATTAATTATATGTACCCATTGATTCTTGAAGAATATAACTTATAAATGCCTTATGAGCTTAGTTAAATTGTCACACCCCATCATAATCCACAATATAAGATTGTTTTACTCCAATGTTTTTAAACAAAGTAAATGTAAACAAACACTGTATAGCTTCAAAACATGGCTAAAACTATAATTTTTACATCATGGATGGTCAGTCCTTGAATCCATAGCAGAAACCAGGGTGAGGAAAATGCTTTGTTATTGTTCCAATTGCTGATTGCTCCTTTAACTGTTGTGGTAAAAGTAATGAGTAATTCAGGTTAGGCAACTGATGGCTCATTCAACAAATCCTTATTCAACCCATTCTGATTCTAGCCCCACGTTCCATTATGTAATTCACATGATGGTGATGAGATGTCATTCAGGTGTCGATAAGTCTCAATTTCTGATAGTTCATTTATGTTGCAGTCAGCGCTTGTGAACTATATGCCAATGAAAATGCATTAAACCTGATAGGTTGATGGGTCATTCAAGTTATGATGAGGAGCTCTCTGATTCAGAGGGGTTAAATGCGGAAGACACATTTCAGTTGAATGCATTCAGTTGTGCAACTGACTAAGTATCCCCCTTACCCTTTCCTTCCCTGCCATTCACGTTACCTTAGGAGATTATATTGTTTGGAAGTCTGGCTTCAGAGCCTCATCCTGCAGGATCTTTAAGATGCAGGCTGGGACTTGCTGCTTCTCTCAGTGGCTTTTACACAGATTTAAAGGGTGATTGCTTTCATAAACGCTATGAATTTCACCTGAAGCTGCTGCCACTACAACATTAATCCTTTTAATGCACTAGTCAGTACATGGCATATATTGTGAACACACACACACACACACACACAAAGAGCAAGATTAGTCAAAGTGCCATCAGGCCAGGGTTGGGACCAATTCCTCAAATTCAATTCTAATTACATTCTCTCTCCCTGTAAATTCAATTTAATTCAATTCAAATTCCAGGTCAGTCTTTGAAATTAGAGATAATTCAATTCCTCTGAATTCCAATGTTAGGTAAATTCCAATAATTTAATTCCCAATTCAGTATTATCCCCAACAATTCCACAAATCCTATTTTAATTCAATTCCCTCAGGCTTTCAGGCTGATCAAAGCCTGCCTTAATGAATTGGACCTGTAGTTCCTATCACTGCTCAAAACTATTGTTTTAATGTCATATAGAGCAATCTTTATTAAGAGCTGTCATTTTATTGTGAAGAACTACAGTTTTGTCAGAATTATTTTCTGTTTTGTCTTCTGTTATGCGAGTGGTCCAATTCATTAAGGCACTGTTCAGACAGCCTAGCTATACTGGAAATATAGGAATACAGGTTGACATGATTAAAAACAAATCGTACAGTAAATGTTTGATACTATGTGCATTAATTCCATTAACTGGGAAATACATTGATATTTAATTCCAATTCAATTCTAAAGATTAAATGTTTTTCCAATTCCAATTCAATTCCCATTCTAAATGTCCAAACAGTCTAATTCCAATTCAATTCCAATTCCATAACTTGAAGATTTAAAAAAATGTAATTCAACGTAAATCCTCTACTTCATGTGTGAATTCAATTCAATGTTCACCAGCCACAGTCGGTCCAGATTTTTTTTTTACTTCCTTGATTTACAATTGATGTATTATTTAAAAACATATATTGAATTTTACTATAATTATGCATTGTGAGTTGTATCCAGAGTGAAGATCCTGACTAAAAGTGTCTAAATACACCTGTTATTGCCTTTTAGCCCTGATCAAGTTTGAAGGGGATTTCTTGGGATTCTCCTTTACTGATACGATTCCCTTGGAGAGCATAAAACCTCATGACCAATTATAGTTCAACTGAGCTTTACCAGCCAAGGTGTTATGGTGAGGTTGACTCTGCTCTCGGTCAATTAGTCACCTTGGCAAACAATGATTTTAGTTCTTGTGTTAAATGGTGAAAGTGACACCATTGATGGGAAGAGCATCTAAAACCGTCACCTGTCATTATGTGTTAAACGCTGCTGTCCTTGTGACCCTGTTCCTCTGTACCGCTTCAGGTGTTTCTGGCCGTAGGCTTCATCAAAGGGCTTGCCCCTGTGTGTGTGTGTGTGTGCGTGCGTCTGTATATATGTGTGTGGTGGGGTTAGGCTGTGTTCAAATCAGCTCCAGGGAGTTAGTTGGTGAGTTGGGTGGGGGCAGGGTTAGGCGCTGCCTGCCTGCCTGCCTGGGGATTGGCCAGGTCGGTCGGCTGACTAGACCGACAGACAGACAGATCGTCTCCTGCTGTCTGATGGCTACCAAGCCTAGCGACTTCAAAGACAACCAAGCAATTTGGGCTCGCCTCATCTTTGAACCTCAGATGATTGAGGCGTTTCCTTACAACCTTCCCCTAACCTCCCCTCCATCTCCCTCCCCCCAACACCCCAGTCTCCTGGGCTGACATCTGGGAGCAGGCACTGGCAAGCCTGGGTTATGCCCGGCGGTGGGTACTGACAAGAGGAGTGGTGGCAGGCACTACCCTCCAACCAGGCGGAATCTTAGGAGCTTAAGACCAGTTAACCCTTGAGAACAGACTCATTTTCTGTATAGGGAGGCACACAATAGCAAAACATTTTTCAAATGAAAACAAGCGTTTCTTATTGAACAATAAGAAGGTCCCCGGTTCAGACCGTTTTATTCAATTTTGTGTCTGCTGAACATTACCCAGGTTGTTTGATTGGCTGTGAGGGATGATGGGAAATTCCCTGTTGCTTTAAAAGCTGAGTGGATATGGAAAGCGTGTTGAATTTCATTGTGTCATATTTCTTGCTGGTACACAGAGTGCTATGTGAGAACTGACAAAAGAGTGGTAGTGTTTAACAACATAGTGGCGTGTAAGGTCACTTAAGGTCACTGCTCAGCTCAGTTTTCTATGATTAAAGTTTCAGTACTATGTGCTCATAGAAGCTATCCTAACGTTATTTGTCATAGAAGCTATCCTAATGTTATTGGCTATAGAAGCTATCCTAATGTTATTGGCTATAGAAGCTATCCTAATGTTATTGGATCTAGCTAGACACATTTATTTAAAATACTTTCTGCTGTGAATTGGGACTTTTAGTACTGAAACATTTCCCTATGAACATGATTCTCTGAATCTGGACCTGATTTCCTTGGTTTAATAATCATATGTGGAGTAGGCAATAACATTCAGACATATATTATTTGCTCTTAAAGTGGCAATCTGCAGTTCAAATAATAACAAACAATAACAAAGCAAACACCCCACCACTATTTTGGTAAACAGCTGGGGGATGGGGCTGGAGAAATTGAACCACTCTCAAAGTCAGTGACAAAGCTATGGATGGAAGGACTGACCATTCATGATATCAACATTCTACTTTTAATCATGTTTTGTGGCTATGTAGTGTTTATTTCCGATTACATTGTTTACAAACATTGGAGTAAAACAAGCTTATTGTGGGTTCTGATGCGGTAGGACAGTTGAACTAAACTCGTCGTTTATTAGTTATATTGTTCAAAAATCAATGGATATATATAATTTATTTCATTAATCAGAGATTTGCCCTTTACATTGGCCCTGGGCTGAGTGATTGATGACAGCGATTAGTCCTCTATCATTAATGTTGTTCTTCATTGGCCCAAAGACGGAATTCTCCCACCAGGAACGGAGAGAAGGAAAGAGAGACAGAGAAAGAAAGAGAGAGAAAATAGGATCTATCCTCCCTCTCTTTACTCTGTACTGTTGCTTTTGGCTGAAAGTCTTTGACTCTGGTCGATTGAGGAGGGATTTGTATTATTTTTCCTGCTTACAGTAAAGGGGAGGGAATACCATTTAGACACAAAAAGAGGGTTGGGAAAGAAAAAGAGACAGGATATGTATCATTAGACTCTATCTGTGTTGGAATAACTAGGCTACACACACATACACCGACCTCTCCCTGTCCTGTATTTTACACACAGTGTGTATTTTGTCTGTGGACTATATTGTTATGACTGGCTGCCCAGTAGAGGCAAGGATTGTTCTTTTTGAAGATGGTTGACAAGCATAGGACGTTGTGTGACTGCAAGTTGACATCATCCCCTACATACTGGGAGAAGTGAACAACACACTCACACACACAAACACACACACACACACACACACACATTCGCTTGGCTCAGGAATGTTTTCTCTCTCTCCAGACCAATTAGGCCAAAGTGGGTGCGTCTGCACCATTCAGGCAACCAAGAGGAGGCTTAGTCCCGATGAGGCACCGCTTTGCATCCAAATACCCAAAGATTAGCTTTGACAAAAGACTAAGGTGCCTCTCCACACCTGTGCCGAAGGGGAACCTGATCCTTCAGCCTTTACAGCACTCTGTAGATACCTAGTAAACACATAGACATGCATGCACACACACATAACACACACACACACACACACACACACACACACACACACACACACACACACACACACACACACACACACACACACACACACAGACAGACAGACAGACACACATACACACACACACACACATACACACCACTTTTAACAACCCACACCAGCTAACTGAGAATACTACTCGACTGATCAGATCTGTGAGTTTCTCTGTCCGTTCTCCAACCAAACCTCAGTTCATCAATCATTTACAGTGCCTTCAGAAAGTATTCACACCCCTTGACTTTTTCCACATTTTGTTGTGTTACAGCCTGAATTTTTTATGGATTCAATTGAGATTGTGTGTCACTGGCCTACACACAATACCCTATCATGTCAAAGTGGAATTATATTTTTTAGAAATGTTTACTAATTAAAAATGAAAAGCTGAAATGTCTTGAGTCAATAAGTATTTAACCCCTTTGTTATGGCAAGCCTAAATAACTTCAGGAGTAAAAATGTGCTTAACAAGTCACATAATAAGTTGTATGGACTCACTCTCCTAGTGCAATAATAGTATTTAACATGATTTTGAATGACTACTTCATCTCTGTATCCCACACTTACAATTATCTGTAAGGACCCTCAGTCGAGCAGAGAATTTCAAACACAGATTCAACTACAAAGACCAGGGAGGTTTTCCAATGCCTCGCAAAAAAGGGCATATATTGGTAGTTGGGTAAAAAAAAAAGTAGACATTGAATATCCTTTTGAGCATGGTGAAGTTATTAATTACACTTTGGATGGTGTATCAATACATCCAGTCACTACAAAGGTAAAGGCGTTCTTCCTTACTCAGTTGCCGGAGAGGAAGCTCTAAACTCCTCAGGGATTTCACCATGAGGCCAATGTTAACTTTAAAACAGTTACAGAGTTTAATGGCTGTGATAGGAGAAAACTGAGGATGGATCAACAACATTGTAGTTACTCCACAATACTAACCTCAATGACAGAGTGAAAAGAAGGAAGTCTGTACAGAATACAAATATTCCAAAACATGCATCCTGTTCGCAATAAGGCACTAAAATAAAATGGCACAAATTTTGACAAAGAAATTAACTTCATCTCCTGAATACAAAGCGTTATTATTGAGGCAAATCCAAAACAGCACATTACTGAGTACCATTATTTATGTTTTGACTGCATCATGTTATGGGTATGCTTGTCATCGGCAAGGACTATGGAGTTTTCCTCTAGGAAAAATTATAGAGGAAAACCTGGTTCAGTCTGCTTTTCAACAGACACTGGGAGAAAAAGTCACCTTTCAGCATGACAATAACCTAAAACACAAGGAAAAATATACACTGGAGTTGCTTACCAAGATGACATTGAATGTTCCTGAGTGGCCTAGTTACAGTTTTGACTTAAATCGGCTTGAAAATCTATGGCAAGACTTGAAAATTGCTGTCTAGCAATGATCAACAACCAATTTGACAGAGCTTGAATAATTTTAAAAAGAATTATGTGTAAATATTGTACAATCCAGGTGTGCAAAGCTCTTAGAGACTTACCCAGAAAGACGCACAGCTGCAATCGCTGCCAAAGGTGATTGTAACATGTATTGACTCATGGGTGTGAAAACTTATGTAAATGAGATATTTCTGTATTTCATTTTTAATAAATTTGCTAATATCTCTAAAAAAATATTTTTACTGTTATTATTAGGTATTGTGTGTAGATGGGTGAGAGAACACAAAAGCTCATGTAACCCAATATTGCAAGCTCTGATTTTGCTCAAATTTGGAATACATGTAGTCAGTTATCTGCTCTCTACATACACAAACAAACAGAATTAGGACATTGACATTTATCTTGGAAATATAGACCTGTTGTCACGACTTCCGCAGAGGCTGCCTCACCTCCTTGTTCGGGCAGGTTTCGGCGTTCGGCGTCACCAGCTTACTAGCTACTGCCGATCCATTTATCATCACTCCATTTATCTTGTCTTCAATCACACACACCTGGTCCTTATTCCCTCATTAGTCATGGTATAAGTGTTCTCTCTGCTTCCTTGTCTGTGTGGGTGATTGTTTATTGTGGAGGTTTGTGTAGCTCGGTGGAGCTCGTGTAGCTCGTGTAGCTCGGTGGAGCTCGTGTAGCTCGGTGGAGCTCGTGTAGCTCGGTGGAGGTCGTGTAGCTCGGTGGAGCTCGTGTATTGTGTATCGACGGGAGTATTCTCCCGTGTGCCTTGTATTTTCCAGTGCGCATTTTTTGTGCCCTGGAGTGTGTTTGATGCATTTCTGCGTAATCCTGTATTTTGCGGATTAAAGCCTATTATTCTGTGATTTACCCTCCTGCGCCTGACTTCTTCAACACCACCTCATCACAGAATCACCCACCCGATATGGAGTCAGCGGGAGAGTCGTGGAACGGGTCCAGGAGCATTCAACTATGCTAGCCAGCTTGGGGGAAGCGATGGGTCGGCTTCTTCAGGTCGTCCAACGCCTGGAGAGGAGAGAGCCCGATCCGTCGAGACCAGCTGGTCAACCGGATCCCGCCACCTACACCCCAGCACCTGGAGGGATCCAGATATCCCGACCAGGGGAGTTCGACGGGACAGCGGTGCTGTGCCAAGGATTTCTTCTCCAACTGGAGCTCTACTTCTCCAGCATCTGGTTGGTTCCATCAGAGCGGGAGAAGGTGTCCGCCCTCGTCTCCTGCCTCTCGGGGAAAGCCCTGGAGTGGGCCAACGCGGTGTGGAACGAAGGAGGAGCCACATTGGAGAACTACGGGGAGTTCGCTCGCCTCTTCCGGGCGGTCTTCGATCACCCGCCCAAGGGTCGAGAGGCGGGCGAGTGGGTGGTCCACCTAAGGCAGGGGACGAGGACTGCGCAGGACTTTGCATTGGAGATTTGAACTCTGGCAGCTGGGTCCGGGTGGAACGAACGGGCCCTGATCGACCATTTCCGGTGCCATCTGCGAGAGGACGTCCGACGGGAGCTAGCCTGCCGTGACACCATGTTGTCCTTCTCGCAACTGGTGGACATGGCCATTAGTTTGGACAACCTGCTGGCAACCAGAGGACATCCTGGAGGAGGTCTGCCCATTTCCATCCCGGTCGACTCGGATCCAGAACCGATGGAGATGGGTGGAACCGCTAGCCGAGAGAGTGGAGGACGACAGCGGCAGTGCCACACTGGTGGCGCGAAGGGACATTTCACCACACGTTGTTGTCAACGCTCTTCTGGGTTTGGAGGAGACAGGCAGGGCACTCTCGCATCACCCCAGGTATCGAACACCCACACTCGTTCAGAGCCCTCTGCTGCGCACTGTAAAATACTAGTCTCCTTTCCTGAGCACATAGATGTTCCCCAGTGTAAGGCGCTAGTCGATTCAGGCGCAGCTGGGAACTTTATGGACAGGGCATTCGCACACCATATAGGCATTCCATTGATTCCACTATCCATTCCACGCCCCATCAGAGCACTTGATAGTCGACCATTAGGGTCCGGGTTGGTTAAGGAAGTTACTGCACCAGTCACCATGATTACCCAGGAGACTCATTGTGAGCAGGTTACTTTTTCCATTTTTGAGTCTCCTGCTTTCCCTGTGATATTAGATATCCCTTGGCTAGCACTCCACAACCCCACCTTCTCATGGCCGCAGAGGGTTCTCACGGGGTGGTCATGAGAGTGTCAGGGTAGGTGTCTAGGTGTTTCCGTTGGTGCAACCACGGTGGAAAGTCCAGACAGTACCTCCACCGTGCGCATTCCCCCTGAATACCTCGATCTGGCGCAAGCGTTCTCTAAAACGCAGGCAACTAAATTACTACCTCATCGGGCGGGGGATTGCGCGATAAACCTCTGGGTAGACGCTGTACCTCCCAGGAGTCATATATACCCCCGTCACAGGCTGAAACATATATATGTCACCGAGTCCCTGCGCCAGGGGTATATACGTCCCTCCACTTCACCCGCCTCCTCAAGTCTCTTCTTTGTGAAGAAGAAGGACGGAGGTCTTCGCCCGTGCATTGATTATCGACCACTGAACAGGGAGACGATAAGATTTAGTTATCCTCTCCCCCTCATTCCTTCAGTGATTGAATCAATGCATGGGGCGCGCTTCTTCACCAAATTAGATCTCAGGAGTGCGTACAACCTGGTGCATATCCGAGAGGGAGATGAGTGGAAGACAGCATTCAGCACAACCACGGGGCATTATGAATACGTGATGCCCTATGGTTTGATGAATGCTCCCTCAGTTTTCCAGTCCTTTGTGAACGATGTGTTTCGGGACATGCTTGGTCGCGGTGTAGTGGTCTACATCGATGACATCCTGGTGTATTCCGCTACGCACGCCAAGCATGTGTCCCTGGGTGCTGGCCCGACTGTTGGAAAATGACCTTTATGCTAAAGCAGAGAAGTGTATGTTTTTCCAGCAGTCCGTCTCCTTCCTTGGATACCACATTTCCACCTCAGGTGTGGAGATGGATGGAGATCGCATTTCAGCCGTGCGTAATTGGCCGGTTAAGGAGGTGCAGCACTTCCTTGGCTACTATCGGAGGTTTATCTGGAGCTTTGGCATGGTCGCAGCTCCCATTACCTCCCTGTTGAAGGGTGGGCCGTCCCGGATCCGCTGGTCTGCTGAGGCTGACCTGGTCTTCAGCAAACCTCGGGGTCTGTTCACCTCAGCCCCAGTACTGGCCCACCCCGATTCATCACTACCGTTCGTAGTGGAGGTGGATGCGTCCGAGGTTGGGATAGGAGCTGTCCTGTCTCAACGCTCGGGTACGCCACCCAAGCTCCGCCCCTGTGTGTTCTTTTCGAAGAACGCGCTGTCCCGGCTGTATGACACAGAGGAGAGGCCCAGAGACAACACTCCCATACTGCCGGCCTCCTGCATTGTGGCGCCGGTAGTATGGGCGATGGATGCGGATATAGAGCAGGCATTACGCACGGATCCCTCTCCACCTAGTGTCCAGATGGGCTACAGTACGTGCCTGCTCTTATCCGTGATCGTCTGATCTACTGGGCACCCACGTCACCCTCCTCTGGTCACCCAGGAGGGTGACGGCCGTACAGTGCGCTGCCTGACCGGAAAATACTGGTGGCCTACCTTGGCTAAGGACGTGAGGGTGTATGTCTCCTCCTGCTCAGTGTGCGCCCAGAGTAAGGCACCTAGGCACCTCCCAGTGGGTAAGTTACAACCTTTACCAGTTCCACAACGACCATGGTCTCACCTGAGTGTTGATTTTCTAACTGATCTTCCTCTCTCCCAAGGTAACACCACGATCCTGGTCGTTGTGGACCGCTTTTCTAAAGCCTGCCGCCTCCTTCCTCTGCCCGGTCTCCCCACGGCTCTGCAAACTGCGGAGGCTCTGTTTACGTCTTCCGGCACTACGGGGTACCAGAGGATATAGTGTCTGACCGAGGTCCCCAGTCCAAGGTCTGGAAGGCGTTCATGGAACGTCTGGGGGTCTCGGTCAGCCTGACCTCTGGGTTCCACCCTGAGATTAATGGGCAGGTGGAACGGGTAAATCAGGACGTGGGTAGGTTCCTGCGGTCCTACTGCCAGGACCGGCCAGGGGAGTGGTCGGTGTTCTTGCCATGGGCAGAATATGCCCAGAACTCTCTCCGCCACTCCTTCACTAACCTAACGCCTTTCCAGTGTATTCTAGGTTACCAACCGGTTCTGGCACCGTGGCACCAGAGCCAGACCGAGGCTCCTGCGGTGGATGACTGGTTTCGGCGCGCGGAGGAGACGTGGGATGCTGCCCACGTTCACCTCCAACGCGCCGTGCGTCGTCAGAAGGCCAACGATGACCGCCACCGCAGTGATGCCCCCGTCTTTGTACCGGGGGATCGGGTCTGGCTCTCGACCCGCAATCTGCCACTCCGCCTGCCCTGCCGGAAGCTGAGCGCGCAGTTTGTGGGGCTGTTCAAAGTCCTGAGGAGAGTCAACGAGGTCACTTATAGGTTATTACTTCCCCCTGATTACCGTATTAACCCCTCGTTTCATGTGTCTCTCCTCAGGCCGGTGGTAGCTGGTCCGCTCCAGGAGGCTGAGGTGCGGGAGGTCCCTCCACCTCCTCTGGACATCGAGGGGGCCCCGGCGTACTCTATCCGTTCCATCCTTGATTCAAGGCGTCGGGTGGGGGGTCTTCAGTACCTCGTGGAGTGGGAGGGGTACGGTCCGGAGGAATGGTGCTGGGATCCGGTGAGGGATATCCTCGATCCCTCCATGTTACGGGATTTCCACCGTCGCCATCCGGCTCGCCCTGCTCCGCGTCCTCCTGGCCCTCCCCGATGCCTGGGTCGGCGCGTTGCTGGAGCCGCGCGTCAAAGGGAGGGGGGGGGGGGGGGGGGGTACTGTCATGACTTCCGCCGAGGCTGCCTCCCCTCCTTGTTCGGGCAGGTTTCGGCGTTCGGCGTCACCGGCTTACTAGCTACTGCCGATCCATTTATCATCACTCCATTTGTCTTGTCTTCAATCACACACACCTGGTCCTTATTCCCTCATTAGTCATGGTATAAGTGTTCCCTCTGCTTCCTTGTCTGTGTGGGTGATTGTTTATTGTGGAGGTTTGTGTAGCTCGGTGGAGCTTGTGTATCGACGGGAGTATTCTCCCGTGTGCCTTGTATTTTCCAGTGCGCCTGTTTTGTGCCCTGGAGTGTGTTTGACGCATTTCTGCGTAATCCTGTATTTTGCGGATTAAAGCCTATTATTCTGTGATTTTCCCTCGTGCCCCTGACTTCTTCAACACCACCTCATCACACCTGTAAACACAGATACAATAGGCACAAATATCAACACTGAATATTTATAACGATTGTAAACTTCACTTTTTGGTTTCTGTTCAATAGACAACTTTCCTGACAAAAATGCATACAGTTACACGTTTTTTTATGTACTTGCTATTGTAATCGGCTCTAAGGGGAAAAAAATGGGCTCACACATAATTTTTTGGGGTCCAAGGTTCCTTAAAGGATTTTGTATCCTTAGCCCCTAGTCTTGCAATTAAATCAGGGGGGCCATCACAGATTATCTTTATATATTGTCTCAAATCCAAAATGGCATAGAAAAATCCTATATGACTGCCATAATAACATTTGATGTAGGTTTAAATCACCTGTAAATATGAATTGTGTAAATGAGAGGCATTTATTTCAGAATTGTGTACACCACTCATGCATATAAAGACTGTTACTGTAAATAAATAAAATCTGAAACCAATATGGCCAACATGATTACACTCAAACACCTTTGCATGGATATACTATAAGTAGCCCTTGTTCATTTTGTATTGTGTTATTCTGTCTTTAAAAGGGTTTCATAAGGCTATTGATATATGTAGGAGTATGAGTGGCACTGCCATGCATCTGTTGTGCTTGAATAGCCAAAGCCAACTAGTTGTTTAATGTGTGTTCATGTTTTGATCTCATTCACATATTACAGCATATCAACAATGCACAATTCCACAAAATATAATAACAAGCCTTTTCACAACACAAACACACAGTAGTGTAACCAAGTAACAGTAAAGCAACCGTAATACAACAGTCAGCTACTCTAGTAGTGTACAGTATATGTACAGCCCTCTTTTCCACACTAAAACTAAGTTTGCAAGTTTGATTCAAAGTCTTTGAGGTGACCAGGACATGAGTGTGTCCTAACAGGGTGAGGAGGCAAAGCAGCCAGTGGTGGTTGTAGTTTTCATGCCAAAGAGACCCATTGACTAACTAGAATAGTTGATTGTCTGGTTCCAATCTTTCGATGAGAAACTAATTTAATAATTAGATCACATAAGTGTTTTTGTACAGTGGATGACTGTCATTCATATTCCATTCACCCAGCTCAATGTAACATTGATAGGTTGTGGCTACTACATGATACTCAAATTGTTCCTGTACCCACCATGTGTCACACCTGCTCCCGCTCCCCCTCCCTGGCGCTCGAGAGTGCCAGGCTGCTCATCATTACGCACACCTGTCCCCATCGTAACGCGCACTAGCGCTTCATCGGACTCACCTGGACTCCATCACGTCATTGATTGCCTCCCCTATCTCTGTCACTTCCTCAGTTTCATTCCCGTGTCTGCATTAATGTCGTTCTGTTTCCCCTGTCCAGACGCTGTCCGTGTTTTGTTTCATGTCTGTTTATATTAAATATTCACTCCCTGTACCTGCTTCTCGTCTCTCAGCATCAATCCTCACACCATGTGGTTTCTACAACCTAGCCTATGAATGAAAGTTTACAACATAGGTGCATAGGTAGAAATAATTTTGAGTAATCAAAGTGACAGACAGTGACAAATGCAATACCGCTTTGCACACTCTTGCCTGCATCTAGCTGATCTAGGGTGTAATCATTAGTTCAATAGTTGCAAAACAAGAGTTTCTATTTGACAAATTCAGGAATGTTTATCCCTGTTCCGTTTGCTTCCGTTTAAGAAACGTTTTTCAACAGAATCTGCGCAATGAATACACCCTTGATCACACGCAAACACAGTTCACTTTCATAGAGGTCACATACAAACATTTAGTTGTATATATAATTATTTCTTGCATCTATCTACACGCTCTCCTCCTCTCACCTTTTGCCTTCGCTTGTGGACTTCAGTGCACAACACATCAGCTGTCTGTGACCAGGCAAAAAAAAACGTTACAAGCCAAACCTTCATATCATGACCGCTAACCGCTACACACAGCCTACATCGTTGTCACCTCTTAGTCAACATACTGTAGCCATGAAGCTGGTTGAGAGAATGTCAAGAGGGTGCAAAGCTGTCACCAAGGCAAAGGGTGGCTACTTTGAAGAATCTCAAATATAAAATATATATGGATTTGTTTAACACTTTTATGGTTACTACACAATTCCATATGTGTTATTTCATAGTTTTGATGTCTTCACTATTATCCTACAATGTAGAAAACAGTTAAAAAAGTCATTAAAACCCTGGAATTAGTAGGTGTGTCCAAACTTTTGTCTGGTGCTGTATTTTTATATACAGTGAGGGAAAAAAGTATTTGATCCCCTGCTGATTTTGTACGTTTGCCCACTGACAACAAAATGATCTATAATTTTAATGGTAGGTTTATTTGAACAGTGAGAGACAGAATAACAACAAAAAAATCCAGAAAAACGCATGTCAAAAATGTTATAAATTGATTTGCATTTTAATGAGGGAAATAAGTATTTGACCCCCTCTCAATCAGAAAGATTTCTGGCTCCCAGGTGTCTTTTATACAGGTAACGAGCTGAGATTAGGAGCACACTCTTAAAGGGAGTGCTCCTAATCTCAGTTTGTTACCTGTATAAAAGACACCTGTCCACAGAAGCAATCAATCAATCAGATTCCAAACTCTCCACCATGGCCAAGACCAAAGAGCTCTCTAAGGATGTCAGGGCCAAGATTGTAGACCTACACAAGGCTGGAATGGGCTACAAGACCATCGCCAAGCAGCTTGGTGAGAAGGTGACAACAGTTGGTGCGATTATTCGCAAATGGAAGAAACACAAAAGAACTGTCAATCTCCCTCGGCCTGGGGCTCCATGCAAGATCTCACCTCATGGAGTTGCAATTATCATGAGAACGGTGAGGAATCAGCCCAGAACTACACGGGAGGATCTTGTCAATGATCTCAAGGCAGCTGGGACCATAGTCACCAAGAAAACAATTGGTAACACACTACGCCGTGAAGGACTGAAATCCTGCAGCGCCCGCAAGGTCCCCCTGCTCAAGAAAGCACATACACAGGCCCGTCTGAAGTTTGCCAACGAACATCTGAATGATTCAGAGGAGAACTGGGTGAAAGTGTTGTGGTCAGATGAGACCAAAATCGAGCTCTTTGGCATCAACTCAACTCGCCGTGTTTGGAGGAGGAGGAATGCTGCCTATGACCCCAAGAACACCATCTCCACCGTAAAACATGGAGGTGGAAACATTATGCTTTGGGGGTGTTTTTCTGCTAAGGGGACAGGACAACTTCACCGCATCAAAGGGACGATGGACGGCGCCATGTACCGTCAAATCTTGGGTGAGAACCTCCTTCCCTCAGCCAGGAAATTGAAAATGGGTCGTGGATGGGTATTCCAGCATGACAATGACCCAAAACTCACGGCCAAGGCAACAAAGGAGTGGCTCAAGAAGAAGCATATTAAGGTCCTGGTGTGGCCTAGCCAATCTCCAGACCTTAATCCCATAGAATATCAGTGGAGGGAGCTGAAGGTTCGAGTTGCCAAACGTCAGGCTCGAAATCTTAATGACTTAGAGAAGATCTGCAAAGAGGAGTGGGACAAAATCCCTCCTGCGATGTGTGCAAACCTGGTGGCCAACTACAAGAAACGTCTGACCTCTGTGATTGCCAACAAGGGTTTTGCCACCAAGTACTAAATCATGTTTTGCAGAGGGGTCAAATACTTATTTCCCTCATTAAAATGCAAATCAATTTATAACATTTTTGACATGCGTTTTTATGGATGTTTTTGTTGTTATTCTGTCTCTCACTGTTCAAATAAACCTACCATTAAAATTATAGACTGATCATGTCTTTGTCAGTGGGCAAACGTACAAAATCAGCAGGGGATCAAATACTTTTTTCTCTCACTGTATATACATATATATGTATATATATATATATACAGTGGGGAGAGCAAGTATTTGATACACTGCCGATTTTGCAGGTTTTCCTACTTACAAAGCATGTAGAGGTCTGTAATTTTTATCATAGGTACACTTCAACTGTGAGAGACGGAATCTAAAACAAAAATCCAGAAAATCACATTGTATGATTTTTAAGTAATTTATTTGCATTTTATTGCATGACAGAAGTATTTGATACATCAGAAAAGCAGAACTTAATATTTGGTACAGAAACCTTTGTTTTCAATTACAGAGATCATATGTTTCCTGTAGGTCTTGACCAGGTTTGCACACACTGCAGCAGGGATTTTGGCCCACACCTCCATACAGACCTTCTCCAGATCCTTCAGGTTTCGTGGATGTTGCTGGGCAATACGGACTTTCAGCTCCCTCCAAAGATTTTCTATTGGGTTCAGGTCTGGAGACTGGCTAGGCCACTCCAGGACCTTGAGATGCTTCTTACGGAGCCACTCCTTAGTTGTCCTGGCTGTGTGTTTCGGGTCGTTGTCATGCTGGAAGACCCAGCCACGACCCATCTTCAATGCTCTTACTGAGGGAAGGAGGTTGTTGGCCAAGATCTCGCGATACATGGCCCCATCCATCCTCCCCTCAATACGGTGCAGTCGTCCTGTCCCCTTTGCAGAAAAGCATCCCCAAAGAATTATGTTTCCACCTCCATGCTTCACGGTTGGGATGGTGTTCTTGGGGTTGTACTCATCCTTCTTCCTCCAAACACGGCGAGTGGAGTTTAGACCAAAAAGCTCTATTTTTGTCTCATCAGACCACATGACCTTCTCCCATTCCTCCTCTGGATCATCCAGATGGTCATTGGCAAACTTCAGACGGGCCTGGACATGCGCTGGCTTGAGCAGGGGGACCTTGCGTGCGCTGCAGGATATTAATCCATGACGGCATAGTGTGTTACTAATGGTTTTCTTTGAGACTGTGGTCCCAGCTCTCTTCAGGTCATTGACCAGGTCCTGCCATGTAGTTATGGGCTGATCCCTCAGCTTCCTCATGATCATTGATGCCCGACGAGGTGAGATCTTGCATGGAGCCCCAGACCAAGGGTGAACCGTCATCTTGAACTTCTTCCTTTTTCTAATAATTGCGCCAACAGTTGTTGCCTTCTCACCAAGCTGCTTGTCTATTATCCTGTAGCCCATCCCATCCTTGTGCATGTCTACAATTTTATCCCTGATGTCCTTACACAGCTCTCTGGTCTTGGCCATTGTGGAGAGGTTGGAGTCTGTTTGATTGAGTGTGTGGACAGGTGTCTTTTATACAGGTAACGAGTTCAAACAGGTGCAGTTAATACAGTTAATGAGTGGAGAACAGGAGGGCTTCTTAAAGAAAAACTAACAGGTCTGTGAGAGCCGGAATTCTTACTGGTTGGTAGGTGATCAAATACTTATGTCATGCAATAAAATGCAAATGAATTACTTAAAATTCATACATTGTGATTTTCTGGATTTTTGTTTTAGATTCCGTCTCTCACAGTTGAAGTGTACCTATGATAAAAATTACAGAACTCTACATGCTTTGTAAGTAGGAAAACCTGCAAAATCGGCAGTGTATCAAATACTTGTTCTCTCCACTGTACCTGTTCAAGTGAGCACAACAAGGTGAGTCCAAAAATGTATTGTATGCTGCTGCATAAATTATGTAATATGCCAAGGAGATATGTACACTGTAGCTAAGAAAGTAATACTAAGTGTATGTTGTGTAGCAGTGGCGGCTCCTGAACAAATTCTCAGGGAGGGCAATTTTTCTGATGATTTAGGTGACCTACACACATTTTTAAAAAGATATGTCCAGCAACAACATGAAGACAGGGGCAGCATATAAGTCAATACCAGAAGCATTTATTGACTGATCTCAAAAGTGTTGGCTTACAAAAGCAAAATAAGTTATCACAGTAAAAATAATCAAGGGTGTTCTTTCACATTCCTCAACACTGCATAAACAATATGCATTTCCATAAACAAATGAAATATCAGCTGAAAATACAGCATCTTGGTATTTGTTCAGATTGCAGGATCAACAAGAGCTTTTACCACATTTTTTGATATCTGTTTAATCTTACCTTATGGCCTGCACTTGCTTGTGAAGCTGTCGAGGGCACGTTTGATAGAGACAGCATCGATGTCCTTCTTCTGTAGCTTCTGGTACAGAATGTCGACGTGGGGCATGATTTTGTGAAAAAGCCGCAGGAAAAAAAATAAATCTTCATCATGTAGTATCCTCACGTAGCCAGCTGCCTCTCTCAAGGTGTGCTGGTCAAATGAACCCAATGAACCCGTCCGGATGGCTTCAAAACATTATATGAGGTCGTCTCGATTCTCGTAGACAGTGTTCACGACTCTGCTGTTGCTAACCTCATCGTTGTGGCGGCGGACAGCTAGCCTGTATCCCTCATCCAGTTGAGTGGCAATATTCACTCTCCCAAAAGCAGACAATCTCAAACAGCTATATGTGGGTCTTTGACAGCTAATTTTTCTTAATCTTTTCTGAAAGATGGTGCATGTCGGTTACACCAGTCGCTGTCCAAGCGGTGCTGTCTGCTGTGCCGCCTTCAGGGTGGAAGAGTAAGCAGGGGTAGCAAAAAACTGCATTAGCTACATCGCAGCCTGCTAGCCAGGTTTTCCGTTCATACCAATTTTTGGAAAATCCTCGGGTGTAGGACTTCCCCCCTTTAGTAGACACCTGTTGAATTATTAAATTTGGTCTGGGGGGTCCTAATTGTTTCGTTGCCAATTTATCTTCATTTGTTCGCCGACAAAAAGGAACTTCTTTCAAACACACAATCGAGTTGGACTGAAGCCTAGCCATTTTGATAGTAGTAGTGAATTGAATGAGGCTGCTACCTGGTCTTTTCTTAGTTACGTTCATTCGTGGTTACGTTATGTATGACGAAAGCGCGTAAGTGCAAGCCCACAGACACCCATAGAGAATGTATTGAAAGCTTTGAAATGTGACAAAACTAGATTTTACATGGGAGTCTATGACAGACTTCTGGGCGATTTTCAACCTGACTGAAATCGCCCAAAAAACGGGCGGGGCCATTTGAAGCACGACTTTAGCCTGATTTGACATTTAGTGGCTGGCAGATCAGACGTGAACACTGATAACTGCTGTTGCCGTGATATAATTTTTTATAAATTTATAAAAAAAAAATATTTTTTTTTATTTATTTTTTTTTTAAATAATTGATTAGAAAAAAAATCCCTTCCTTTTCCCGTTTGGCAGTGCGTCGCCCATATCGCCCTATTGAACAAGCCGTCCCTGTTGTGTAGTAAGCTGTTAGTAGCCCATGTGCCTCACCCTAATAATTTGGTCCCGTTCCCCCTCATAACTTAGCTTGCTGTTCTGACTTAGTGGTTCACATGTAGCCCATAGTCTGTTTTATGGAAATGTCATCATTGAATATTGGAAGAGCTTTCATTGCCTGCTTATATGCCCCCTTTACTTATCCTATGGTTCTGACTTGGTTTACAGGGAGAATACTGTAAGATTGGCCCATTTACTGAATTCTGTCGCTATACATTTCAAAAGTGCTGAACAAATAGATATATTGACTACTTCCGTCTTAGCTAGCTTGCTCATTAATGTCTTAATCTAAATTTTGGATTGCCTCTTATCCGCTCATCATTCCCTTATGCCATAGTTTGTAGATCTCAATTGTCAGTAGAAACCACATTTGTTTAAGCAAGTCAGCCGTATCAGCTATGTATTTTTAAAAGGCAGTAAATTAAGCTTTATGAACTGTTTCGCTGCCAGACAAGGCTCCGCTGATAGCCGGTGGTAAGGATTTACTTCACGGTGCTGAAAAGAAAGCTCTGCTGTTGAGACAGCTTTACGTAGGCCCTGACAGTTTGTGGGCAACGCTTGTCACCGTTATAGTGCATTTAATGTATTGTTTAGTGTTGTGTTGTGTTGTGTAGTGGCTTTGCTGGCATTCATCCCAAAAATTGTTTTTGCCCCACCAAGATTTACATGCCAAAATCGCCACTGGAATAGTTCCAGTGTTGGATAGCCATAGCTAGCTAACATAGCATCCCTCTTTGAGCCAGGTGATTAAGTAGGCTAAACTAGCTAGCTGCATTTGAAGCTAGCTAAGTAAGTGAAAGTGAAAAAATATATACTAGAAAATCTCTCTCTCTCTATCTCTCTCTCTCTCTCTCTCTCTCTCTCTCTTGCTTCTCCTTAATTTTGGAAGAAATTAATTTGTTCAAAACTGTTCAACTATTGTCTTTCTCTTTCTTTGAGTCAATTACTCACCACATTTTATGCACTGCATTGCTAGCTAGCTGTAGGTTATGCTATCAGTACTAAATTAATTATCTGATCCTTTGATTGGTGGACAACATGTCAGTTCATGCTGTAAAAGCTCTGATAGGTTGGAGGACGTCCTCCGGAAGTTGTCATAATTACTGTGTAAGTCTATGGAAGGGGGTGAGAACCATGTGCCTCCTAGGTTTTGTATTGAAGTCAATGTACCCAGAGGAAGACAGAAGCTAGCTGTCCTCCGGCTACACCATGGTGCTACCCTACAGAGTGCTGCTGAGGCTAGTGCAGATCTTCATTGCAAAACAGTGTGTTTTAATCAATTATTTGGTGACGTGAATATATTTAGTATAGTTTTATCTAAAAATGATAACTTTTTTAATGTTTCACAAAAATAAAAATCTGAAATTAACTGAGGAGGATGGTCCTCCCCTTCCTCCTCTGAGGAGCCTCCACTGGTGTTGTAACTGTTGCCAAATAATGACAATAACATACATTGCTAAGAATGTGACAGTAGGGTGACTCTTCTAGCATGTCTCAAACCCAGGCCACCAGCACTAGTGACAAACACCCTAACCACTGTCCCAATAAGGGGTATCTCTAGGGAATGTACTTATTGGGCCAGTATAGTTAAGCCCTGTCCAGAAGAAACCCTAACCCCTTCTCCCTAGGCACTTGTGTAGATCTGAAACAACTTGATATGTGTAGGAAATAGGGTGAATGCACTTTGAAGTAAATCTCAGCTCTGTTAAAAGTACACTCAATAAAATATTTTATTGATCATAGTGATTCAGGAGTATCATTAAAACAGGTTAATATGCCACCAACATTTTGTTTTGTCTATGTTTGGTGGGACATTGATGGAATATTCTCCTAACCCATAGAAAACTGGACACATTAATGTTTTTGCCACGTTCCCAGCATACGTGTCTAGAACATGAATATCTTATGTTCTGAGAACATGGCAACTATGTTCTGTGTATGTTTGGTGGGACGTTGATCGAATATTCTCCTAAAAGGCGCTGCATGGTCAATCCAACATCTGCATTGGCCGTGCAGCATTTACGGTGATACGGCCTCTGCAGAAGTCAGGGCATTCATAATTATTGCGCTTCGCAGAGCAGCGCAGAGCTGTTGAGCATAGCTGTTGCGAAGGAAGTTGTCAAAGAAGTGAGTTTGTGTTTGTACAGGACCTCCCGCCCTACAATTTAGCCTCTGCATGCTTCCGGAGGCTCCGCAATTGCGTCACACCCTCCATACGGAGCCTCCGACCATATTTTCGGATCAAGCATAAATTGGCTTTTACCCTCCAAAATCCGGATATGTTAATGTTCTTGCAACATTCCCATGAAACGTGTCTAAAACATGAATATCTTATGTTCTGACAACATGGCAACCATGTTCTGTGTATGTTTGGTGGGACGTTGATGGAAAATTCTCCTAACCCACAGAAAACTTGACACATTCATGTTTTTGTCACGTTCCATGAATATCCCATAATATCTTAAGTTCTGAGAACATGGTAACCATGTTCTGGGTAAGTTCTATTTGACATTAAAGGTCTTGTACTTCACAGGAATATTCCTATGAAAACATTAGTTAATGACTAAATTAGACTCTTAAGGGAAGGTTGTGGGAACGTTTGTTGTTAGCCGGGTACATATTTCTTTATGTTCCTTTGGAAGTCGGGTAGGATGATAATTTGGCCGATATTAGCTATGGGTGGTTGGCATTGATTAAGGACTGGGGCACGGCCAGCAGGAGATTTATAGAACCTGTGAAGGGTGAGGGTGACCTCAGGTTACTTAGAGGTTAGTTAGAGTGTAGCTAGGTCATATAATATAACTAAGAAGCGTTGGTTGTGAGGGACATAGCATAGCTCCACACACATTTGTTGTGAAATGGGCACGACAAAACCTATTCCCCCTAAGGAGACTGAAAAGATTTGGCATGGGTCCTCAGATCCTCAAAAGGTTCTACAGCTGCACCATCGAGAGCATCCTGACTGGTTGCATCACTGCCTGGTATGGCAACTGCTCGGCCTCCGACCGCAAGGCACTACAGAGGGTAGTGCGCACGGCCCAGTACATCACTGGGGCCAAGCTTCCTGCCATCCAGGACCTCTATACCAGACGGTGTCAGAGGAAGGCCCTAAAAATGTTACATACACCTTAGCCAAATACATTTAAACTCAGTTTTTCACAATTCCTGACATTTAATCGTAGTAGAAATTCCCTGTCTTAGGTCAGTTAGGATCACCACTTTATTTTAAGAATGTGAAATGTCAGAATAATAGTAGAGAGAATGATTTATTTCAGCTTTTATTTCGTTCATCACATTCCCATTGGGTCAGAAGTTTACATACACTCAATTAGTATTTGGTAGCATTGCCTTTAAATTGTTTAACTTGGGTCAAACGTTTCGGGTAGCCTTCCACAAGCTTCCCACAATAAGTTGGGTGAATTTTGGCCCATTCCTCCTGACAGAGCTGGTGTAACTGAATCAGGTTTGTAGGCCTCCTTGCTCGCACACGCTTTTTCAGTTCTGCCCACACATTTTCTATAGGCTTGAGGTCAGGGCTTTGTGATGGCCACTCCAATACCTTGACTTTGTTGTCCTTAAGCCAATTTGCCACAACTTTGGAAGTATGCTTGGGGTCATTGTCCATTTGGAAGACCCATTTGCGACCAAGCTTTAACTTCCTGACTGATGTAATATGTAATATGCCATTTAGCAGACGCTTTTATCCAAAGCGACTTACAGTCATGCGTGCATAAATTTTTACGTATGGGTGGTCCCGGGGATCAAACCCACTACCCTGGCGTTACAAGCGCCATGCTCTACCAATTGAGCTACAGAGGACCACATGTCTTGATGTCTTGAGATGTTGCTTCAATACATCCACATCATTTTCCTTCCTCAAGATGCCATCTATTTTGTGAAGTGCACCAGTCCCTCCTGCAGCAAAGCACCCCCACAGCATGATGCTGCCACCCCCGTGCTTCACGGTTGGGATGGTGTTCTTCGGCTTGCAAGCACCCCCTTTTTCCTCCAAACATAACGATGGTCATTGTGGCCAAACAGTTCTATTTTTGTTTCATCAGACCAGAGGACATTTCTCAAAAAAGTACGATCTTTGTCCCCATGTGCAGTTGCAAACCGTAGTCTGGCTTTTTTATGGCGGTTTTGGAGCAGTGGCTTCTTCCTTGCTGAGCAGCCTTTCAGGTTATGTCGATATAGGACTCGTTTTACTGTGGATATAGATACTTTTGTACCTGTTTCCTCCAGCATCTTCACAAGGTCTTTTGCTGTTGTTCTGGGATTGATTTGCACTTTCGCACCGAAGTATGTTCATCTCTAGGAAACAGAACGTGTCTCCTTCTTGAGCGGTGTGACGGCTGCGTGGTCCCATGGTGTTTATACTTGCGTACTATTGTTTGTACAGATGAAAGTGGTACCTTCAGGCATTTGGAAATTGCTCCCAAGGATGAACCACACTTGTGGAGGTCTACAATTTTTTTTCTGAGGTCTTGGCTGATTTCTTTAGATTTTCCCATGATGTCAAGCAAAGAGGCACTGAGTTTGAAGGTAGGCCTTGAAATACATCCACAGGTACACCTCCAATTGACTCAAATGATGTCAATTAGCCTATCAGAAGCTTCTAAAGCCCTGACATCATTTTCTGGAATTTTCCAAGCTGTTTAAAGGCACAGTCAACTTAGTGTATGTAAAATTCTGACCCACTGGAATTGTGATACAGTGAATTATAAGTTAAATAATCTGTCTGTAAACAATCGTTGGAAAAATTACTTGTGTCATGCACAAAGTAGATGTCCTAACCGACTTGCCAAAACTATAGTTTGTTAACAAGAAATTTGTGGAGTGGTTATGACTCCAGCCTAAGTTTATGTAAACTTCCGACTTCAACTGTACATATTACCTCAATTACCTCGACTAACTGGTGCCCCCGCACATTGACTCGGTACCGGTACCCCCTGTATATAGCCTCGCTATTGTTATTTTTACTGCTTCTCTTTAATTATTTGTTTCTTACTATGGTGCCTCTTGTTTGCCTTATAGAGACGTTGGGATTACTGCACAGTGTCCCAGACCAATGCAAGAGTCACCCAAGCATGAGGGCTCATTCTTCATTTCAGGTGTCACATGGGCTGGTCAGCCATGGTTGTTAGCAAAATAGATACATATTATACAATGCACGCCAGCAATTTCCAGATAGTCCCAGTCGGTATTAGATAGAACGCTGCGGACCTGTTGGGAAAACAACCTGTGGTTCCCTCTATTACCCCATTGGCTCACAGCAAATACTTTTACCTTTTTCAAGCACAATTTTCTTGTTGTCTGCTTGTTTTAGTCAATTAAGAAACGACATTTAAGAAAAGTAAAACATGTCTAAAGATTACTTTTAAACATTGCCTGCTCCCGAGCTTTCTCACTACTTAGAGAAACGTAATATTGTAGGGCTTCCCTCATGTCCCTTTTCATGACGGTGCTAGAAGCCACGTGAGTGAGTGCTAGCTAGCTACCGACTGGAACATTAACCTAGCCAAGACCAACAACACAAACAAAGGGACTAGAAGTACTCCCTACAAGTAGTGAGTTGAGTTATACTAAACAAGTTACTAAACTATACTAAATGGACTATACTAAACAAGTTAAATGTCTTACCTGTGATTAAATGTTTTCCACACACATAGCTACATGTAGCCTACTTGGACATCTCCCACACCAAATAAATAGCCTGAAGCCACAGGGCTCTTCTCGCAGTCTCTATTTCCCTACGTGGGAGCATTGCGAGCCGTAGGTCAGGATTTTTGACCTAGTTACATGTACATTGAACAACACAGCAGCTTTTCGGCATGTTTTGCTATTTCTTTATAACTCAAAATCGACGATGAAGTTGGCTCTTTTAAGATGGGGGTCAATAGGAAATAATATTTGTCAGCATGGTCAAGGGGAATTCCTTATTATTATGTTAATATCAGCTCTGGGTATGGCATTTTGGCTGTTGAATGGCCTCCTGACATGTGACAGTCTCGTTCCATGGTTTCTCTGTCTCTAGTAACTGCCCGAGGGGAGGACTGATGGTGGAGTGGGCCTCTCAAGGACAGTTCTGGGAGATGTAGGATTGCATTGACATTGGAGAGGTGCAATTCCTATGACATGTGAAGAAGGCCCACGAAGTTCATGGTATTTCTAGTCAATGAGCGACAGGTTGTGTTGGTTATAGCAGTCTTATGCGCTTGTCATGTATGGTTGCATCCTTCCCATACACCATAATGTCACCAAGTCAACATATAAGGCAACTCCAGTGCAGACAGCCAGGATGGTGGACATGATTGTCTGTAAGAAGCAATGTGCCAGCTCAATCCAAACAGGATAAGAGGGCACCGGAACATCCCAATGTGCATCACAAATGCAGTGAGCCAGCGAAAGGTCGTGTTGGATTCAGGCAGCCGTATTGGACTAGCAATGAATCAAAACTCACTTCTAAATGATAAGGAGGTGACATAAGAGTCCAATCGTGTAGGCACAGTTATACCACAGTGGGGGAAAGTGGTAGAGGGTATGGAGAGGGTTTGATAGTCCAGAGTTGGATTCACTTTCCTTTCGTTGGAGCCTCCCAGTTGCCTCATTAATCCTCAAAGAGGCTTGTGACTTGGAATACTTGGTGTTGCCATGCCAAGCAGCCTACTTCCTTTCCTAATCCAGACAAAGGTCTTTGAGTGTATAGGCATATTGGATTCCTAACATAGTTGAAGTTAACAAAAATAGTATTGAGTACAGGTCATACAGTATAGGTACACAAATGTCTCTTATTAAAGACGTTCATAAACAGATGATTAAACCACTATTAAATGGTATTGAGGCAACCATATTGGATTTTGGACGCTATATTGGATTTGGGGGGGGGGGGGGGGGGGGGAGTGGCTAATGTAATTGCAAGAGTAAGGGCTGAACATATAAACTCCACAGAGGAACCTTTGACAGGAAAAAATGACTGTTTTCAGTCTCATCCCACTTGCCTTAGAGCCAATTACAATAGCCACAACATCAAAAACCATGCGCAGGCCTTATTGTATGCATTTTTGTCAGGCAGGACCATACAGCACTGAATGAGAGCAAATTTGACTTGGAAAGTTGTCTATTGAACAGCTACCAAAAAGTGAAGTTTACATTCATCATACATTTTCATTGTTGATATTTTCCGTGTATTGTATCTGTGTGTTTACAGGTCTATATTTCCAAGATACATTAAGATATCCAAATGCTGTTTGTTTGTGTATGTAGGGCAGACAACTGACTACTTGTATTCCACATTTGAGCAATATCAGAGCTTGAATTTTGGGTTACATGAGCTAATGTGGCCCACCCCCCTCCATTATTCTGCACTTTTCTAGCTTTTCTTGATAGCAGAATTAAAAGCCTGTTGGTATTGCTGTTTAGATATGATGACATGTAAAGGATGTTTGACGTTTTTAGTTTCCTGCCAGGCATTATCCTGCACTTTTTGAGTTTAGGGGGTGTGTTACAATATCTATACATTTAACCACTTTTGCAATAAAATATTTGTACACAACCATCCATTTCATTTGACATTTCAGTCATTTAGCAGACGCTCTTATCCAGAACGATTTACAGGAGCAATTAGGGTTAAGTGCCTTGCTCAAGGGCACATCGACAGATTTTTCACCTAGTCGGCTCGGGGATTAGAACCAGCGACCTTTCGGTTACTGGCACAACGCTGTTAACCACTAAGCTACCTGCCGTCCCATTTCATATGGGAGACCATAGCGATATGGATAAAATGGTTTTGCTTTGTTATACCTCGGCTAGAATCTCTGTTTTTTACGATTGGCTACTAGCCTAATGAAGGATTCTCTCTTTCTGGAACTCTGAAGTCTTATAAGCAGCTGGTTTCTGCTGTGGGAAAATCCCATGCTTATGATGCCTTCATCCAGGCTGCTGCTGTTTTGGTGAAAACAATGTCTCCCCACTTCTGTAACTTCCTAATGGAGCTATCCTGAATAGCCTAACATATAACTGTTGCTGAAGTGATGCATCTGGTCCTTGTATAACTCAGTGTTGTTGTAGCCAACACTCAGACAGACAAACAGACATTATTCAACCATATTGAATTTCTCACAATTATAAATAAAGGTTAAATAAATAAATACATTTCCTATGCAGTTAACAGATAAAAAGTATTGGGTCGGGAGGCAGTGCATGGGTCCTCTATTATGACAGCTGGTAACACTATATCTCTTCTGTGAAGCTTTAGGTTTAAGTTCAGACACCGGTCAAGGTTATGGGGAGGAGAGCAGAGATAAACATAAATTAACAAGAGTGAATTTCATGGTCCTTTCAATATATTCTATTCCGAAAGCAAAAGCCTTGTCTTTTGGCTAATAAAATGAACAATATCGAGAAAACTGATCATCCTAGGCTACATCGGATAATATTTTCTCATCACAAAAAATATTGTTCTTGAAATATCTTGTTGTGTAGACCTAACAGTCACCCTGACCCAACCAATGACATCCTTTATTTCGTAAAAAACCTTTCTAATATGTATTCAGAAGCATAACAACGAACGGCATCCGCAATCCATCAACCTAGAATAAGATCAAATATGTCATAATACAATAGGCTACACATGACAATTCGTGCGAATTGCCTACATCTTAAAAATAATCAAATCAATAGTCTTGCAAAAATTACATAGTGCTGAATTAATCAATTATCCTATTGACCACTTCGAAATGATATGGTCGGCATTGCCAAGTTTGATAAAATGGCGCTATTTCTATAGGCCATATAAACCCATTTAGCTTATCTTTTCGATTCAATTGCATGCACTTCATTTAGGAAATGACTAAAAATGTGTTTGTATTTTAAACATCGATTTTGTTTTTATAATATCCTCAAGTTCTAAACATGGCCCTAAAATGTAATTTGATATTCGTTTCTATTTTGTTGAGGCAAATTGGTAGTTTTCAGAACATGGTTAGGACAAGTTTATAGCTACGCGAAATCGTGAATGTGTCTGTTATTAATAATCAGAATGAGCAACGACTAATTTCTTGTCCACCATTAAAAAAAAATGTAACTGGACATTTATTATTTTATTTACAGATATTAAATGTTGATTGATATGTGCAAAATTTGTAATTTGCATAGGCCTATACAATATAATGCCAAAACTAAATATAACCATCTTAATTTACAGAACATGTGGGCTTCGTTTTGATTTTCCTATAGGCGTACTTCAAATGTGGGCGACCTATAAACTACTTTACAGCGACCTGCGATGATTTCATTTGATCAGAATCTGATCTGCGCAAATACTAAAAGGTAGCCTACCCACTGTCCACAGACGTCAATTAAACGTCTATTCCACGTTGGTTCAACATCATTTCATTGAAATGACGTGGAAACAACGTTGATTCAACCAGTGTGTGCCCAGTGGGTAGGCTAATGTGCTCACTCTCAGATTATTCCTAAAAAAGTATGGGTGCTGAATCCCGATTAATAAAGTCCACAATAAATGAGATGGACAGACAGCACACCAAAAGCATGTCTTAAATAGGCAAATCCATTGATTATTGAAGACTAATTGTTGTTGCCTCTGGTTGCCTGTGGTGTGATGCACGCACCTCAGTTACTCTCACTGATGCACACACACACTTTCGATTTTCTTATTTTGCCCACATGATCTGTCGGCATGGGGTTTAAAAAACACTTAAGTAAACACCAAATGCCTGCAAAGTAGAAACTGCATGAGAAAAATAGACAGTTGTGGTCCTTACAGGTGTATCCATAATAAGACATAATCTGTCCCAGGGGCCTCATTCTGTAATACCCTTGTGGTTATGGCCAGGCTGTGGCTGATTACTCTATATGGCACACGTATTAGTATCATGTTACATTTGCCTTGGTAGAGAGGAGCCCTGAGGAGCTCCAATGTTTCATCTATTTTATTCAACGTCATTATTAATTGCATCAAACAAAGCTTATAATTGGCCACTAGTGGCTAAACCATGTTGGAGATCACACATTTTAAAATAGAGATTAATTCCATCCCAGAATAGACCTGAAATTGGGTCCAAACCTTAAACCGAACGGAAATGATATCCAGGTCTAAATTTACAATGCAATGTATTCTAACCTCTTTCTCTCAGACTGACTCCAATTGTGTATGAATACAGATTTTAAATACTGTAAAGTGTAGCACTTTCTTTGTATCATATGTGCTCGGCACACACACACACACACACACAGACACACACACACACACACGTGGGAGGGGAGACGCCAAGCAGTCTGGGCTGAGTTGAGAAGTATTGTTATTAACTTTTTTCCCCACAGTGTGAATAAAAGCCACAATAAGGGCACATCCCTGCTCCATGGCTGCAGGGCCTGGCTTTGTTCTCCTCCATAATGCACACATAATTACAGTCTTAAAGAGAGGCTGAGTCTCCCCTGCTCTCTCTCTCTCATCTGTCCCTCACCTTGCACAGCTATGACAAGCGTCCACGACTCCACCTAGCTACCTACACATGCCCCAAAACAATTGCTTGGTGCCAGGTCACCAGTTTGGCAACCCTGCTGTCACTGGCTTCCCAGCAACGCCCATCCCTCCATCATTAGAACGTTTTTACCCTTTCATACCTCAATCTGTATCCTTTCATCGGACATACCTCCTCATCACTACCTCTGTTAGGTACTTGCACTAACTATAAGTCGCTCTGGATAAGTCTGCTAAATGACTAAAATGTAAATGTAAGAAAGGAATAGCGTTTTCATACTGTTGAGTTGAGGAAAGTTGTTAGTAGCTTTCATCCCAGAGTCAAGGAGATTTGTGCATCATCAGCACCATGAGAATAGAGAGATTATATACCAGCTAATGACATGACCTCGGGGGAACAGCTAAACGGGAAATAGGCCTAGAACTGAACCCTGTGGGACACCACAGTCTTGAATCTACAACCACTGTCTGGATCTACACACTGAACTTACAAGCCCGTGGTCTGCCTGTCAACCAAAGGGTGATGTCTATTCCATGCTCTTAGGGAGTACAAGACAAATCACCTTTAATACCTTTTGTTTGTTGCCCTGTGGTGTAATTATATTCTAAAATGTACAATGACAGTGAATAGCATATTGTGTTAAATTCTTGAGTTTGTGCATGGTGATTGATGACTTGTGGTTTATGTATACTGTGCCACACTGAGATGAGTGGGGTGGTATACTAATTCAGAAGCATGGCCTTACAGAATCTGTGGAGGCTGATGAACAGACTGAGACACAATGTGTGAACCCATGATTTGAACTCAAACTCATAGGAGACTAATATATCATGATTAATGACATTTCTATTTTACATTGTGCATCTATCCATGCTAGACTTCAAGATTAGCATGATGTGGTGATGGAAATGTTACTAAGGGGGGGGGGTTCAAGGTTTAGGGGTGACATACACATCAACACATTGAACCCCTTAAAATGAAATGCTACAGCCAAACATTGTATTATAAATGTGATATTAATTGTTGCTTATTTTCTCAACGCTATTGGCACAGTGAGCATGGTCCCAGTGTAGTTCAATTACCCTTCCGGCTTGTCTTGGATAAAAATTCACGAGCTGGCAACATAGAGCTAAAATGACATGGTTCATGCGAGGGGGAGGGAGTGTCCGACCGTTACAGAGAAATCAGAGCGCCGAAGAATGTTGGCGCGAGATGAAAGCGCAGGAATCTATCATTCTCGACACGTCATTATTTTGGCGTAATAACACGGGTCCTTCGGCAGAAGACAACAAACATGCACTTCTAAAGTCGAGAGTGCCAATACTGTGCTCTTTCTTGGCACTCAGCACAGCGATAAAAGTACAGTGTGAATTTCTCAATTGAAACTGTTACGACTTCTTATCTTCAGGAGATAAATATTTATCGTTCAGACCGTAACCATTTTCAGTAGGCTATATAGACCTAGCTTTTTTTGCAATAGCCTATACGAAGACTCCATACCAACTGATATAATCATTTCCGGATAAGATCAATTAGCCTACATTTGGCCTATGCAATTTACAACAACAGGACATAATATTTATAGACCAAACATATTCTTGATTTGTGCAGCAATCCAAGTAAACACTAAATTACATTACTTTATAGGTCTAAATGTTCATGAAAAATGTTTAATTATTCTACTGATAATGGCAGGGATTTTGTCGGCTTAACGTTGCAACAAGACATGCACTCTACAGGTTTAACTTCTACCTGGGGACTACACAGTGCATTCTTGCTGAATTTTCCAAGATCGAGTTGGCGCTGCGGCTCCCTACAAAAGATAGCTACAGGCGTTCAAAGAGCTGTCAAGTCAATACGTCAATACAAGAGGTAGGGCGAACTGCCACCGTCAAATAATTATACCGTTTCTGTTCATATGGTTTCTTTATTTGCACTAAATTGACACGTTTGGGGATTTTAAAACTGTATGTAACCTATCGAGTTAGGCTTTACCTTGGGTTCCATTTCTAATATAGGCTACAAATGGACATTTGGTGAAACTAAATGTGCTAACTTGTTGGCTTATTGCATGGTAACATGGTTGCATTGTTGGCCCCTTGCCAGCCAAGTGGATATTGTGATTTGTTTTCACTTCAAAGTGCTTTAGTTCGTTGCTTTTTTTCTGTTGTGACTTAACCTAACCTCTGTAATTATTTTCCTATCACGCACTTTAAGCCGATTCTGCATTTGTATCCTCTTAAAACTGGCAGGCACCTGATGTGTTATCATACAATATTGTTGTTGCTTTTTTGCATTTTTATGTATTGAAAAAACCTTCAGTTTTCCTGTAATAAACAAATAGCGAAAATGATTGTGTTACACAAAGATTAATATGGTGAACCAATTGAAATGCCTACATTCGTTATAGCCTAAATGTTTTCAATATTATTTGAAAGAAATATAAGCCATTATTATGGGATAGGCCTATTTAATTCCACCGAATAGCAGACTTTGGAACATGATTACATAGCCTACAATATGAGGATGAATGGTGTATCATAACGACTACCGTATTATTTTTATTTTCGTATTACTGTGTAGGCTAGTGTGCAGAGCTAATAGTTAGGCTATCATAATTATTAAGGGAGTCTCAGTCCTGAACCGTTAGCTTTCGAACGTTGCTCAATTGTTACCAAAAGCAGCATAGGCTAGATCTCTGGCATTGGCTATATGCCTACAGGTTGACAGCAACCTGTGGCATTTAGACTTGTGATTGAATTACATAAAGTGATGACTCTAAATGTGCCATTTAGGCCTAGAGCGTCTTCGGCGCTACATCCGTCATGCGCTGGGCCCGGGGCCGGTGTGCGTTCAAGTTGATATCTATCGTCATCCATCTGTCTGCAACCTACAGGCCGGTGTGCGTTCAAGTTGATATCTATCGTCATCCATCTGTCTGCAACCTACAGGCCGGTGTGCGTTCAAGTTGATATCTATCGTCATCCATCTGTCTGCAACCTACAGACATAGATAACACTTGACCGACTATGTAATGGCTTCCAGTCGAATGTGAACGTCTTCTTTCATCACGGACTAGATTGATAGCTAGGGGCAGCCTCCCATCCTTCTTCAGAAACGATCATTAATTACAACTCGTCCTCTCACCAAATACAACCTCCTAAAGAAGAGTTGCATTTTTGTTAAAAGAAAAACATGATTAGTGTGTGTTGTGTGTTATACAGGTGCTGGGAAAGTGTGTGTGTGTGTGTGTGTGTGTGCGTGCTTTATGTTTTATCTTGATGCATCTGAGCGTTTTGATCAAGTCAAATCTACAACCGTATTATAGCCACTGTGTTGGGCTTCTGTGCCCTCCCTGGAGTCTAGTCATGCGTAGGCTAAATCACGCATTTGGCGCCAGATGTAAATGAAATGCATAGGCTTATCATGTAGCTATGTGTATTGCATTTTAATTAGGTCTGTATATATATATATATATATATATACATATACATATATATACATATACATATATACATATACATATATATATAGGCTATATGCCTACAGGTTGACAGCAACCTGTGGCCTACAGGTTGACAGCAACCTGTGGCCTACAGGTTGACAGCAACCTGTGGCATTTAGACTTGTGATTGAATTACATGTGGTCCTCTGTAGCTCAGCTGGTAGAGCACGGCGCTTGTAACGCCAAGGTAGTGGGTTCGATCCCCGGGACCACCCATACACAAAAATGTATGCACGCATGACTGTAAGTCGCTTTGGATAAAAGCGTCTGCTAAATGGCATATTATATATATATATATATATATATATATATATATATATATAATTGATTATCCTATGGCCTAACTTGTGCGCAAAAGGTTTGTCCTTACGTAAAAACATCGCTGGCAAAGTTGTCAATTTGTTGACCATTTTTGCAAACGCTAAAAGACTACATAACAAAATCTAAACATGCTTGACATTAGATTAGCCTAGTTAATATCTGTTACAGTAGGCCTATCTTCTCATTTAGTAAAATTGTGTCCAAATTCTGCTGCATTGAAATGTCATTCCTGCCCAGACTGACTTCATGTTGCTAGTGTTAATGAAGTTAAATATGGTTTGGCTTCGAGGCAGTATGCCATGATTAGCCACCGCAACCAATGAGCAGGCGCGCTCGTGTGTGCCAAGCGAGGTAGCAACAAGTCTAAACCATATGCCCAAAGTGTTCGGAGAAACAGTGCAGGTTTTCCTCTTCCCTTTTTTAGAGACGATAAAATAAAGGGACTGCGTAATTTAGAATTTGGAGACAAGCGGAAGGATTTAGGAAATACCCTCGTCACTTTCGCTTCGTGCTCTTGGTGTTGTTTTTTAGGTAGCCTAACTTGCCTACTCAGTGGATATGCATAGGTCCCATCTTTAGCACTCTATGGTGCCCTTAACTGCGCCTCGAGTTTATGGACCCCCGCTCAATGATGACTATGAGTTCATTGTCGGACAGTCTGGTTGCTTCTGATCCCTCCAAATCGGCCTTTCTGGAGTTCGCACACGGCTATCCCGGCCACCAGCAGCACTCCCCCGGCTTGTCCCACAACCACTATCCAGCGCACGGCTTGCATCCCGTCGGACCCTCGCAACACGATAGCCCCTTTTCTTCCAGCGCGTCATCCTATGGCCGCCCGCTAGCCTACCCTTACCACAGCACCGTAAGCACACAGCACCCAAGTGCCTACCTGCCATACCAGCACAGTAGCCACAACAACGGTCTGGGACACACGAGAATAGAGGAAACAGGTACGTTTTAAAAACATTGGTGTTGACATTTTGGAGTTTGTTCAATGTTTGTTGACATTTTCAAGATGTGGTTACAGTGGCGAAGGCTATACGAACGCTACAGTGGCGAAGGCTATACGAACGCGATGGACTTCTAAACTTCTAGAATTGGGCACTTATATAGCCTACCTAAACCCTATCAGAAGCCTACAAATAAACCACTAAAGAAATATAGGGAATTCATAACATATAGTAAGCAGCATTACGCAAACATTGCTCGGACCTAAAGGTGTTATCAATTAATAGGATAGTCATTAGCAACACAAAACGCCATTGTTCCCATGTCACATATGTAGTCTAAAACACCTGAGCACTTTCGAAAATATTTTATTTTTAGGGTCAATAGTTTACAGGCTACTGAACCTCGAGATAAATGCATGGATAAAGCAAGGGACTGTTCTCGTCTCAAATTAGAGGAAAAAATCGAGCCACTAAACATTTTGTCCTGTGGTCTCCCACAAAGCACAGTGCCCAGACAAAACGTGTAATCTGAAAGCCATTGTCTTTGATGATGTTATTGCTTCTGTGATCCTACATTACTTAATTCATATGTTAAGAGACAGATAGTCACATCATTATACCTCGTATTTTTTTTATCAAAACGTTTAACGAAATGCATACAGCATTAATTCCACGTAGCCTAATGTCATTGATCAAAATAACCCTGTAGCCTATACTTAAAACCAAGTTGTTCATAATGGCTAGTCCTACTTGGGAGTGTGAAGCTGTTTGTGACTAAAAGCTCGAAGACATTCACATAGGAATATCAACCAATAGGCCAAAAAAATTCAATTATGATGAGGGTGAGCTCGCTTAGGGGTTTAGCAGCCTATGTATACTTACACAACATCAAAAACGTGTACGATAATCGGCAGGGAATGTCATCCATCTTTCGTTGACTGACTGTGATGTCTCCACTGCATGTTTGGCAATTGCCATGTTTATCAACTCTCTCCACAGAAAATGACATTTTTTTACCCGCGTATTAGGAAAGGGTTTGTGTGGCTATTTTACAGGCATTTCGTGTGTTGGCCATGTTGGAAGGTCAGTAAGTATTTAAGGCCCCTGATAAAATAAACAGCGTTATCTAATGGAAATCGCTTTGTCATTTCCTGGTTGCTAAAATTCTACACTGTTCGCTCAATTTCACTGAATAGTGTAGGGAATCATTGTACCATCTAAATCGCTGTGAAATATATTTCCAATAACAACAAATATAGTTTTTTCTCGCTGTTTTAATCTAGTGGACCAAAACAAAAGAACAGTTTCTGCATAGTCACACAGCAAATTGGCAAGTGTTACCTATAGTGTTGATTTTTCAGTGTAACATTTCTAGCGTTGATTCAGGTGATAAATAAACTCTCATTGGTGTAAAATAACCCAAGTGTTGGAGTTAATAACCAGTGTTAAACCAACACCACACCCATCAGTATCATATTTCCCAGCATGCTGTATTGCAGGTCGATTTTTAGAATTGTTTGTTTCAATATCTATGTTTTTGCATGTACATTGATTATTGAATGAATCTTATGCTACTTAAATATAAATAAATTTTTCTAAATTAATCCAATATGTTACTTGGACTTATTGTACCCGTTACTGAAATGGTTGTTCCAGTTTATATGGTTTAGGTAGTCTCATTTCTTTGTCTACCTGACCCAGGAGTCATCATTCTGAATGCAGGTTGCAGGTCAATAAAAATTCAAAATGTTGGCTATCCCCACTCTGGCTGGATTCCAATAGGAATTGCAGTCACTTTGCCAAGGCATCATAAAGTGACTTGCAGGCCTGAAAGCCATGAGTTTTAGGCCACTGTAATAGGGGGAAACTAAGCCCTCAAAATAAGGCCTTATTAAATACTTGTATTGCATTGAAGAATTACATTTCAATGATAGCATATTTGCTTAGGATCTTCCTTGGTGAAGGCCACAGAACAAAAAAAAAGACAGCAACAACCATGTCTCTGTCACTAACAAATACAGTTGTTAATTTAACACTGAAAAGTGTGGGCATGTATAGACACTGGATCAGTGTTACATTTAACACTGTCAGTGTTGATTTAACACTGGAAAATTGGCTGTGCAGTAGCATGTCATGTAAGGCCAATGAGTTTATGTTTATTTGCTATTTGAATGGCAGGCTTAGAATAGAAAAGGGACAATCAAGATTGAACAGTTCCAATGCAACAAATACCACTCAAAAATACATTACAATACAACTGTATTGTCCATTAGTTACAGCAAACAACAGAAATGTGTCTACTGCTCATTCTCATCTGCCCCAGACAGTTGAGACGAGCACAGGGTCAAGCTGCAGCACCTCTGGATGGAGAGCATGTTGTTGGGTTAAGGGCCCAAGTCGCCCAACAGTAGGGGAATGTCTTAAGGACGTGAACCCAGCAGCCCTCCAGTTGCCAGATCAATTCCGCTAGTTTTTCCAGTGCCCGGCCCCGGGATTCAAATCGGCCACCTTTCGGCCACAGGTCCAACTCCCTTAGCCGTTGGGCTACCTACCTCCTACCTAAATTCTCTGCAATTATTGTTCAACTTAGCAAATCAAATCTAAATCTTACACCCATTTAAAACAAAAAGTGAGGTAGATTAAAGTTCAACCTCCTAACGCTATTTCCCTGGTTGTATTATAAGGATGGAGTCATACAGTGTCATGTTACTATGAACGCCTTGTGGGGCCTAACGCAGCTGTTTCCCTAAGCACTAGTTGGTATGCGCAAACTTCATAACAATGGGAATCATTGGGAGCAATAATAATATTCCTCATGTGTCATTATATTCCTCATGTGTCATTATATTCCTCATGAGTCATTATATTCCTCAAGAGTCATTATATTCCTCAAGAGTCATTATATTCCTCATGAGTCATTATATTCCTCATGAGTCATTATATTCCTCATGTGTCATTATATTCCTCATGAGTCATTATATTATATTCCTCAAGAGTCATTATATTCCTCATGAGTCATTATATTCCTCATGTGTCATTATATTCCTCATGTGTCATTATATTCCTCATGTGTCATTATATTCCTCATGAGTCATTATATTCCTCATGAGTCATTATATTCCTCATGCTCAATGACCTCTTTTGCAACATGAGGTAGAAAAGAAAGTTGAGCTCTTGCCCATTGAGGGCAAATTAAATGGCATAAATTAAACATGTATTATTTATTAAATGTATGATTATTATGATTATGATTATTGTTGTTGTTGTTGTTAATATTGTTATTATTATTCCAAAAGTTCTGACCTCAATGGGACTTCCTGGAGAAATAAAGGTGAAATAAAATACAAATAAAAATGTCTTCATCCTTTTGAAGAGCTTGAGAAGCCAACCACGGTGATCGAGAATGGAGAAATTCGACTGAACGGAAAAGGGAAGAAGATCCGAAAACCTCGGACAATCTACTCAAGCTTACAACTGCAGGCGCTCAACCAGAGATTCCAGCAAACCCAATACCTCGCCCTACCTGAGCGCGCCGATTTGGCAGCAAAATTGGGACTAACTCAAACGCAGGTACATATTTCGGTATTTTGGGCCAATTTTAGTAGTCTATTTCAGTTATTTTTACTGATATAACTGTTCAATAAGGTGTTTATTACAAGAGGCTCTTCAACGCACAACAATTTCCGTGTCAGTCTCTTTTTAAACGTGGTCTGTATAGGTCTCAATAGTTCGAATGGAATGAATGTGCAAGCATTATGCAAAGGTGGCAGCAAGTGAACAATTCCTATAGCCAATTTTTAACTCGAGTTGGACAAAATGTTCCTCCTTTGTAAGCATCTCATCTCACAAGGTGGTGAGAAGTTTAGTCAAAATGCAATTAGTCAAAATGCATTACATCAACTCATGGTGTTAAACTATATAGCATTTCAATGGCATTACTCCAATATGAGCAGGGTTGACATTTGATTGGGCATCATAATTAGGTGCATATTGTAACTCAACTTCCTGTATGTCATCTGTCTGAGGTAGGTTTGCTCCAGTTTATTTAGAGAAATAAAACCCAAACTCAAGAAAAATGTAACAGTTCTTATAGTATATAGAAATATTTTAGGGAATGCATTTAAAGAAAATAAAAAATGGAGAAAGATGCATTTTGTCAGTGCATGTGATTTACCTGGAGTGTGGGACAGCAGTGCAAATTTGATTAAATCCAACCCATAAAAGCAGAAGCAGTTGTATTACACTGATCAGGCTGTGCATACCCATTCTCAATGGCATGCCTACTCTTTGCATATAGGCTACAACACTATATGCATAAGTGCCTGATTAGATACGGTTAAGGCCAAATGTCTCATCAAAAATGAGAATGGAGCCTAATGTTATGGAGGTATGTAATTTAAGGCTTTGAGAATTTCCACTAAAAGTAGTTAAAGTGTTGACTCTTCCAATGCTGTATCATTTAGCATATAGGAGAAGACACTGGAATATTATGTTCCTAGGTAACAACCTCCATTAGTTTGATGTCCTGCCATGTTCATGGAGGTGTTAGCCTACTCTCTCGGCCTGTAACTGATATTGTTTCCCATCATGAGTGAGTGGCACACACACTTTCATGAATATTTGAATGCAACATGAATGCCCTTGGCTTCAGCTGGCATGGCAGTTCCGAGGCAGCAGAAGAGCATGGTGTATCACCGTCCTGTATTGCTGCTACTTGTATCACTACTGTGTTATCTATCTCCTACTATTACTTACTTACTCATCTGGGCCTGTATTCACTATGGCCCGGTTTCCTGGACACATCTTAAGCCTGGTCCTGGACTAAAAAACAGTTTCAATTGTGATTATCCATTAAACATGCTTTTTAGTCCAGGTCTAGGCTTAATCTGTGTCTGGGAAACTGGCCCGAGTCTCAGAGTAGGCGTGATGATCTAGGATACATTTAGCCTTTTAGATCATAATAAATAAGATTGTGAAGAGGGGGAACCTGATTGTAGATGAGCACTCCTATACTCTGAGACACTTTATGAATAAGGGCCCTGAGCTCTCATTCCTTGAGGATTTTAGAGGTAACACCCCAGTCTCAGTCATCTCCTTTAGCCTATATAGCGCTTGCTTCAGTTTTAAGCCCTCAATCTCTCAGCCAAGGGGTTTCTTTTGAAACTAACTCCTCACTTCTCACCAAGCGCTGTCTGTCTGGCAAGGGAAGAAGAAGGGAGAGGGGAGTAACAACCGCGGCCATTTTGTCTGACAGTAGGAATAGAGGAAGCGACTTTAGGAAGTTATCGCGTCACGTTTGGTATAAATATTGTGAGGCCCAGGAAGTTTTGGGGTTCCCAAAATGAGAGAAAAGAACTGCAGAGAAAGAACAGACTTTGGTAGGACTACATTATTTTAAATGTCTAACTTTGGGAGAGCTTACTGCTTTCACACAGGTAATCATTCTATAGTTCCTGAAATCTAGAGATCGCTCTCACTACGTTTGCCTGGGGACTTAAAACATACTTCATGGCTAATCCAAAGGGAATATGTACTCTCAATGCTGCTTTACATCAATTGGAGTAAAGATTGTTTTTGGCGTATCGACGGATATGAAATGCATTCATTGATCCTCTGTGGTAAGAGACCATTCTGAGGCTGTAGAGGCTGTGATGTGCTGCTAAGAGAGGAGGCCTTAGTAATCCCATATAAGTGCTACACGACAGATATCTGAGAAAGCGTCAAGAGGTGACTTTTTGCACTTTTTACATACTTGTGTGGATATGACATCAGTAGCCTATAGCTTTGTAACTGGGGGTGTCAGATAACTAATGTCCTCCAAAGCCTTTTCAAGTGGATGGCATTACGCTGTGGCATTTTGTTTTTGTGAAGCAGATTTCTGCTGGGTTATGCCAGATGTGCTATTACATTAATCGGTTTAATGTGCAATCCTTAAATGGATTAAATCACCCTAGACTATCGAGTTTACTGACGGATAGAACTACAGTATTGTGACCGTCCCATTCACAGACACTTGACTTTATGGTTTCAAAGACGTATAGATTACATCAAGCCAGGACTTTCTTTCTTGAAAACAATACTTTTAAAAATCGAGTTGGAGAGATTTTCATGTATACATGCATCTGAAAGTTGCATTCATTAGGACTTTAGAGACATGATATGTCTAGTATATAAAGGACACGCGTGCGGCCATGGCGACAGGCCACCAATCAATGGCCTCCTTTTCTCTCACAAAGTTGTACCCCTCTACCCCCACTAAACCTCCCTACGCTCATCTGTAAAACTGCACTTACCACCTTTCTCCTTTTTTCTAAGATAAATTTAGCCAAACATGCTCTCTTTCATTACTTCTTCATATCTATTCAACACCCTCTTTCTCTCTCCTATAAAAAAAACCTGGCACCCTTGCAAAATTATCCTATATACACTGAGCATACAAAACATTAAGAACACCTGCTTTGTGTATCAAGAATGGTCCACCAGCCAGAGGACATAAAGAAAAACTTGACACAACTGTGGAAAGCACTGGAGTCAACATGGGATACTGACCCATGGTGTTCCTAATGTTTTGTATACTCAGTGTATGTATATGCTAAATATGTAGAAGCACTTCTCGGAACCTCTCTGATACTATGTTACCTGGGAGGAGGCAGGAATGATTGATTATGTAGCTATTGATACGGTCATATTGATAAGGTCATATTGATAAGGGTCATATTGATAAGGGAGCTAGATATAGATAATGGGGTTCTAACATTGCTTTGTTGGAATCACTCGTGTCCTCCGGCCTTCTATGAGCAGCAACCACCTGGCAGATTATGCGTAGACCTTTTTGCACCAGAAACACTCACCACCACTCGCCAGTCACCACACATTTAACTAAGGAGAGTGGTTTCCCCAAATTGTACGGTACACACATTGAGGTTTAGTTGGATATGTGGGACAGGATTTTCTAGCGTGATTCTTGACCTACCTAATTACCAAACATTTCAGACTGAAAGCCCTTGTCAGCTGAGAGTCGCTGTTGAAATCTAAAACCAATTATTATAGGAATAGCTACTTACATTAGCATGCTGTTGATTGACGTTATAAATATAAGTTCAATGCAATTCAACATTAATGTGGTAATCTGCAGTCGCTATATCACTTTTGGACTTATAAATTAATGATATGTACCCATTGATTCTTGAAGAATATAACTTATAAATGCCTCATGAACTTAGTTAAACAGTCGTACCCCATCAGAACCCAAAATATAAGCTTGTTTTACTCCAATGTTTGTAAACAAAGTAAATGTAAACTAACACTATTTAGCCTCAGAACATGGTTAAAACTATTTCATCCATTGCACTGTCATCCTTCAGCATTTTAACAAAACGGGTGGGGAAATCACTTTGTTATAGTTTCAACAGCTGATTTAAGGATGTCCCCCTTTTGAAAATCAGTGTTTTTGGAGGTCTTAGATTTAGTTGTAGATCCCCAACCTGCAAAGTTATGAGGACATATTTCATATTTCTTCTTATTTCTCGTTTTTTTTTTTCTAGTATTACATTATGATTGATTATCGCATTGTTGGGTTTAGAGTTTGCAAGAAAGGCATTTCACAGTACTTGTGCATGTGACATTAAAACTTGAAACTTGAAAGACAATAGTATCATTCTGTCACAGAAAATTCTTTATGTGACACTTTGTTTTTATTACATCTGCCAGAACTGTTCATTCCGTTGCGGGCATGGAATGTGATAAACAATTTTTATTAATATACCCATTTAGTCAGTGTTAAAATACACTGGAGGATTAACAGTGGGTTAAAAAATATACAGTTGAAGTCGGAAGTTTACATACACATTTACATTACATTTACGTCATTTAGCAGACGCTCTTATCCAGAGCGACTTACAGTTAGTGCATACATTATTCTTTTTTATTTTCATACTGGCCCCCCGTGGGAATCGAACCCACAACTCTGGCGTTGCAAACGCCATGCTCTACCAACTGAGCTACCTCCCTGCCGGCCATTCCCTCCCCTACCCTGGACGACGCTGGGCCAATTGTGCGCCGCCCAATTGGTCTCCCGGTTGCGGCCGGCTACAGCAGAGCCTGGATACACCTTAGCCAAATACATTTAAATTCAGTTTTTCACAATTCCTGACATTTAATCCTAGTAAAAATTCCCTGTCTTAGGTCAGTTAGGATCACCACTTTATTTTAAGAATGTGAAATGTCAGAATAATAGTAGAGAGAATGATTTATTTCAGCTTTTATTTCTTTCATCACATTCCAAGTGGGTCAGAAGTTTACATACACTCAATTAGTATTTGGTAGCATTGCCTTTAAATTGTTTAACTTGGGTCAAACGTTTAGGGTAGCCTTCCACAAGCTTCCCACAATAAGTTGGGTGAATTTTGGCCCATTCCTCCTGACAGAGCTGCTGTAACTGAGTCAGGTTTGTAGGCCTCCTTGCTCGCACATGCTTTTTCAGTTCTGCCCACACATTTTCTATAGGATTGAGGTCAGGGCTTTGTGATGGCCACTCCAATACCTTGACTTTGTTGTCCTTAAGCCATTTTGCCACAACTTTGGAAGTATGCTTGGGGTCATTGTCCATTTGGAAGACCCATTTGCGACCAATATTTAACTTCCTGACTGATGTCTTGAGATGTTGCTTCAATATATGCACATAATTTTCCTTCCTCATGATGCCATCTATTTTGTGAAGTGCACCAGTCCCTCCTGCAGCAAAGCACCCCCACAGCATGATGCTGCCACCCCCGCTTCACGGTTGGGATGGTGTTCTTCGGCTTGCAAGTGTCCCCCTTTTTCCTCCAAACATAACGATGGTCATTGTGGCCAAACAGTTCTATTTTTGTTTCATCAGACCAGAGGACATTTCTCCAAAAAGTATGATATTTGTCCCCATGTGCAGTTGCAAACCGTAGTCTGGCTTTTTTATGGCGGTTTTGGAGCAGTGGCTTCTTCCTTGCTGAGCGGCCTTTCAGGTTATGTCGATATAGGACTCATTTTACTGTGGATATATATACTTTTTTACCTGTTTCTTACAGCATCTTCACAAGGTCCTTTGCTGTTGTTCTGGGATTGATTTGCACTTTTCGCACCAAAATACGTTCATCTCTAGGAGACAGAACGCGTCTCCTTCCTGAGCGGTATGACGGCTGCGTGGTCCCATGGTATTTATACTTGCGTACTATTGTTTGTCCAGATGAACGTGGTACCTTCAGGTGTTTGGAAATTACTCCCAAGGATTAACCAGACTTGTGGAGGTCTACCATTTTTTTCCTGAGGTCTTGGCTGATTTCTTTAGATTTTCCCATGATGTCAAGCAAAGAGGCACTGAGTTTGAAGGTAGGCCTTGAAATACATCCACAGGTACACCTCCAATTGACTCAAATGATGCCAATTAGCCTATCAGAAGCTTCTAAAGCCCTGACATCATTTTCTGGAATTTTCCAAGCTGTTTAAAGGCACAGTCAACTTAGTGTATGTAAACTTCTGACCCACTGTAATTGTGATACAGTGAATTATAAGTGAAATAATCTGTGTTTAAACAATTGTTGGAAAAATTACTTGTGTCATGCACAAAGTAGATGTCCTAACCGACTTGCCAAAACTATAGTTTGTTAACAAGAAATTTGTGAAGTGGTTGAAAAACTATTTTAATGACTCCAACCTAAGTGTATGTAAACTTCCGACTTCAACTGTATATATAACATTTTAACACTTATAGGGGTGGCCACATTATTACGGTTAGGCCTATGGGAGTGTCCTAATGTGTTTATGGGAGAGAAATATGTTGGTTATTCACCATGGCCCTACTCTTTTTCTTTTTGACGTTGATCAGAACTGAGCATGTGTAGGCTAAAGGCAGAGAAAACAACGTAAAAGTTAGCAGAATTGTGGACTCCAGTCACATGACTTGGACTATTCGAGTCACATGACTTGGACTCAAGTCTGACTTGAGTCACAAATTTGATGGCTTGAGACTTGACAGAAAATAAAAAAACTTGAAACTTGACTTGGACTTGGAGCCTCAAGACTCAGAACTCGACATTGACTTGAAACTGATTACCTGAAATTATCTGCCCAGGTTTTGTAATGTTTTGTCACTCATTTTGTGGCACAGAGTCGATGTGGATTACGCTACACGCAGCCAGAGACAGTAGCCGCAGCATCACCCTTGCAAACAAAAAACTGCAACAGACTGGCAAGTGAAAAGCACATTCGGCACACTGATTGGACCAGCAGACTGTCAATCAACACAGGCAGAGTGCGCTAGCGAACAGATTGATGATTTGCTGTACAGCTATAGGATCGTGTGCAGCGCAAATGTCAAATTGTAGGAAGAGAGGATTGAAATCAGGCCAGCAGGCATTAGCGGTGCATTGGTAAAATCACTGGGGAATCCAAGCCCCCATCGTCCATGGTTCTGATTTCTTTGTGTGCGCATGTGCGTTCGTGCAAGTAGAAAAACATGTTGACTCACCCTACTTGTAGAGAAACGCCAATGCCATCCTCTTCTCTTTCATGTTGAGGAAACTATCAATCACTCTGGCATACAGTACACACTTTTATTTTTTGTTGTCCTAGGCTACCTGGCTAAAATGCTTGTTCGCTAGCCTAACGTCCATTCATGGGCAATGTTAGCTAGTTAACATTAGCCTTATACATGTAGCTAAATATTGAACTTCCATCCTCTCAGGCCAGGTGCACAACAATGTATGAATTAATGGTTGGATCAGAATCGCCGTTATAATCATTGGCCAGTACGGAGAATTAAGTAAAACCACAAGTCCAAATACCAATCTCCATCCTTGGCTAATTTAGGAAAGGGACAATTTTAGCTAGCTGGCTAGCTAGCCACCGGAGGACAAACGAGATGCAACAATTCAAGTTTTTCTGTCAATGACATATGCTCTCAATGGGATTTGACAGTAGTGATGCCAAATCCAAGCTGGCTTCCCTTGACACGTTTTTTTGGTATGCCAGGACCATTCACAGTTGAGCTCGCTCAGTTTAGCTCACCGCTGATTGGCTAGTTTTTTATATATTTTTTTGTCAAGGGAGGCCAGATGCTTGCTGGCTTCACTTGCCTTGAATGCTATGGGCGGCAACAATGTCATACTCGTTTGGACCAGACAGCATCAGATAGATGGCCTACCCGTAGAGAGACAGAGGGGCGCTGTTTTGCTTGCTCGGATGCTTTCTCCTGTGAGATACATTCAGCCTCTTGCCAATTGGGTAGGCTAATTGTATGGTCCTGGGGGCTAAGTGCTTATATTATGTAGGCCTTCCTGTTTGAGCTCCTGTTAGACAGAGGCAATTTATTTTGGGCTATTGCCTGTGTATATGATATGGCGCCTAATAAATCTACACTCAGAGCACGTCAACCTGCCTTGCCATCAGCTGATTTCATGCCCTTACCACAGCTACAATGTCCATATTTTACAATTACACAGGCTAATAAAAATATGCTGTAGACAAAATGATGAAAAGAGCTGTCTGGTAGCCTCAATAAATAGACAAAGATTTGAAGTTGAACAAGTCGTTGCATGTATATATATATATTAATTTTTTACTTGACTTGAGACTTGACTTGAAGACTTGTAACTCAACTCGACTTGACTTGGTCTTGACTCGAGTCTTGACCTCGTTCTACTTGGGACTCGACTTGAGACTCTGACCTTATGACTTGAGACTTGCTTGTGACTCGAACAATAGTGACTTGGTCCCATCTCTGAAAATTAGTAAAGCCTGCAGGTCCCCCTTAATATACAGTGCATTCGGAAAGTATTCAGACCCCTTGACTTTTTCCACATTTTGTTACGTTACAGCATTATCCCCCTCATAAATCTACACACAATACCCCATAATGACAAAGCAAAAACTGTTTTTTAGAAATTAAGCAAATGTATTAAAGATAACTGAAATATCACATTTTTATAAGTATTCAGACCCTTTACTCAGTACTTTGTTGAAGCACCTTTGGCAGCGATTACAGCCTCGAGTCTTCTTGGGTATGACGCTACAAGCTTGGCACACCTGTATTTGGGGAGTTTCTCCCATTTTTCTCTGCAGATACTCTCAAGCTCTGTCAGGTTGGATGGGGGTGTCGCTGCACAGCTATTTTCAGGTCTCTCCAGAGATGTTCGATCGGGTTCAAGTCCGGGCTCTGGCTGGGCCACTCAAAGACATTCAGAGACTTGTCCCGAAGCCACTCCTGCGTTGTCTTGGCTGTGTGCTTAGGGTCATTGTCCTGTTGGAAGGTGACCCTTTGCCCCAGTCTGAGGTCCTGAGCGCTCTGGAGCAGGTTTTCATCAAGGATCTCTCTGTACTTTGCTCTGTTCGTGTTTCCCTTGATCCTGACTAGTCTCCCAGTCCCTGCCACTGAAAAACATCCCCACAGTATGATGATGCCGCCACCATGCTAGGGATGGTGCCAGGTTTGCTCCTGATGTGACGCTTGGCATTCAGGCCAAAGAGTTCAATCTTGGTTTAATCAGACCAGAGAATCTTGTTTCTCATGGTCTGAGAGTCCTTTAGGTGCCTTTTGGCAAACTCCAAGCGGGCTGTCATGTGCCTTTTACTTAGGAGTGGCTTCCATCTGGCCACTCTACCATAAAGGCCTGATTGGTGGAGTGCTGCAGAGATGGTTGTCCTTCTGGAAGGTTCTCCCATCTCCACAGAGGAACTCTGGAGCTTTGTCAGAGTGACTGTCGGGTTCTTGGTCACCTCCCTGACCAAGGCCCTTCTCCCCCGATTGCTCAGTGTGGCTGGGCGGCCAGCTCTAGGAAGAGTTTTGGTGGTTCCAAATTTCTTCCATTTAAGAATGATGGAGGCCACTGTGTTCTTGGGGACCTTCAATGCTGCAGACATTTTTTGGTACCCTCCCCAGATCTGTGCCTTGACACAATCCTGTCTCGGAGCTCTACGGACAATTCCTTTGACCTCATGGCTTGGTTTTTGCTCTGACATGCACTGTCAACTGTGGGACCTTATATAGACAGGTGCGTGCCTTTCCAAATCATGTCCAATCAATAGAATTTACCACAGGTGGACTCCAATCAAGTTGTAGAAACTTCTCAAGGATGATCAATGGAAACAGGATGCACCTGAGCTCAATTTTGAGTCTCATAGCAAAGGGTCTGAATACTAATATAAATGTCATATTTCAGTTTTTTTTTTTTATACACATTTGCTAAATTTCTAAAAACCTGTTGATGAGGAAAAAAAACAATTTAATCAATTTTAGAATAAGTCTGTAAGGTAACAAAATGTGGAAAAGGGAAAATTTTAATTAATTCAAGACATCACAACAACAGTAATTCTGTCATCAGCGTGTTTGGGGTGACACTCTTGGGCAGATCTCTCATTTTGGTCAATTTATGAGCCCTTGCGAAATGTGGGCTATCTGAGGCGTGTTTTCCACTCATCTCCACAATCAATTGTAATTCATAATTAGATTTTACTAGAGCTGCTTTTACCACGCTGTGGGTGTTGCGGTTACATAAACGTCTCACCAGGCTCTCTCCATATCAAAATATCTCTGTAAATTCCCTGCATTGTTCATATAATGGGGAAAACAACCGCAAAGGAATGCCAAACTTATTGTTTGAGCAGTTTGTAGTGGGGTTTACAGTTAATTCTCCTGGCAACCTGAACCCACCCACCAGCTTTATTTTATCTTTCTTGTGAATGTTCTGTTTTTAGTCCAACGTATTGTTCTCATATGGAAAATATGTTTATTATTCCTTGGCGCTAAAAATGCAGTCATATAGCCTACAGTTATAATTTGAATAATTTAACGCTCAATTTGCAAAGGTGTATAACAATATTATCCAATAACAATTATATTAACAACAGCAATGAGTCCATGGATACTATAATTAATTATTATTATTATTATAGTGAATACTGAATAGACTAGTAATAATAATAATGATAATAGCTTATTAATGATGATAACGATTACAATAATAGCCTAATTGCAGGCTTTATATACTCCATTTTATTTCTTGTTGCAGGTTAAGATATGGTTCCAGAACAAACGCTCCAAGTACAAGAAGATCATGAAGCATGGCCCGGGCGGACCGGAGGGAGAGCACCTGCACCCTGGGTCATCCGGGTCACCGTGTTCCCCGGGGATGCCGCCACTTTGGGACGTTTCCATGGCAAATAAGGGGACACCTGCGCCCTCCGGTGGATACATGAACAATTTCGGACACTGGTACCCAAGCCACCACCAGGAATCTATGCCGAGAACTCAAATGATGTGACGCGATGTGGGACAATGGGATGGAATTCTATCCGCTCTCCTCAACTGACTTTACTCAATTTCAACATTTAAATTAGTGTTTCTCCTCCTCTTGTACATGAACCGCGTAGCCTATCCACTTTTAAATATAGCTCCAACTATCACATTAGAGACTTTTCATTTTTTGTTTGGATTTCATCCGAAGTTTTGTCTTACAATTTCTTGGACATGAAGAAATAATAATAATAATAAGAAGAAATGACTGGATGGATTTTGCTTGGAGGCCTATGTGGATCTGGATTTTGTATGCAGTTCAGTTTAAAATAAATTCTCAATAATATCTATTTTTAAGATATCAGCCATCCGAAGATCTCACAAGTTTGAGCATGAAAATGCCTAACCCTGTCCCCATGAGTTACAAAGCAATCTAAGTTAAATTCAAAGGTTTAAATTTCACCTAAGTTTTTAAAATGCAGTTTGACAGTAACAAAGGAAGGGAAAATGCATGGAACTTATGTGGAGGAAGGTTTTCCGCAATCTAGAGGTCCTTTGATGCAAAGACCTAAATTCAGTTAGGCATGAGTTTCTAATTATTACTATTATTACTATTAGTAGTAGTAGTAGTAGTAGCCTACTATTATTATCATTATTATTAAAGTACATATCAAAATATGCCAAAAGCGCAACAAAAAAAAAACGGACTTCTATGGCGCAATAAAACTAACATCTCACATAAGAAAGGGTCAATTATTTTACCCTAAAACATCTGGACAAGCAATAGAGGGTACTATTTTAACATTGACAATTATTTTATAAAATGGGCATGTCAATTAAAGGTAATTTGGGACATTCCAACAGTATAATTACCAGCAATTTGCAGGCAACAAAATATCCCTCTCCAAAACTGAAAGTCCATAGGAACTAATAGGAAAAGGACAAGGAGCATCCATCGGCTGTTGCGGGTCTACAAGGCAACGGAATCGTCATTAACCCAAATTACTTGCAGGTGTAAGCTAATTGTAGCCTATCAGCAGTCCGACACGAATAGCTGAAAATGAGAGGCAAAATACATAATAGTGCTCGAGTGCAAACCAACTGTGGTGATTTTTTTCAGTATAGGACTAACTATTGAGCACAGAGGTGGCACCACAGGTCCCAGAGTGGTGTGGCGAAAAAACAATTCTGGGGCCGTAGTTTTTCTTGATCTGGTAACCTAACCACGTAAAACTCAATGCCTTATACGGTATGACATGATTCATCTCTTGTAAAAAGGTTTAATATGGGCTGTGATGGGACCATACTTTTTCTAATCAGGTCACATGAGTTTAAAAAAACTCCTGGAAAAACACTGTCAAACTACAGCAACCTTGTACTTGTTCATATCTGAATTATATTTAAAAGGACTAGGGGGGTTTCCTATACACGTATACGGAGAAAGCAACATGATTGGACAATAAAACACACAGGGCTGAGCTTGCTTTATGCAGACTTGCATCGCGTAGTGCTGCCCTATGCAACTTGTAGGCCTAATAAAACATTTACTCACTGTCTGTCAGCTCGTGTGTTTATTGATTATTTCCAGTTAATCATTTTGGACTGAAAAAGCCTGAATTTCCTAGTCAGCCCAAGTTTGAATATAAACCAAATTTGACCCATTCACATTTTCTCACATACAAATGGTCTATAAATAGACACACAACGCTTCGTTGAGGGAGATTGACGTTGATCGGCCAGAGGGACAGGGCACATAGTAGGCTAGACTATGCAGCTGCTGTTGTTAGTAGCCTACAGTTGATCAGACTGAAAAAGAGTCTCGTTTCCACGCAATACAGCATGTAAGATCGCTAATGTTTAGGTGTATAGGCTGCTACATTTATGGAATAGTCGTTGCTTGTGTCTGTCGGGAGTGTTGTGTTATCATGCTTGCTAAATAAATACCAGAGGAAAGTGAAGAGCTAGCCTTGAGTTTGCCCAGCCCACGCGACCTGCGAGACAAGCAAAGGACGGAAATTGTGTGTGAGTTGACAAATTAGGCAAATCGCTCTAAATAACAGCACTTTGTCCCTCTTTTTAAAGCTCTGCGTCGATATATTTTATTAAACTAAATAAAAGTGCTGTGACACTTTTTTCCTATAGGCCGGCCATTGTCAATGTGCGGTTGGATTATTTTCTACTCAGGGCTAAATATGCTAACAAAGTCATATTGTGTTGACCACAACATTACCACTACGACCTACCTTGGTCTGAAGGTAGACTTTTGCACGTGCTACCGGAGTTATCAGAAGCTCTTACTTCCCAGGGGGAAATTTCACTTGAACGCAGTAGCGGTGCGTGGGTCAAATCACCGGGGAAGCCAGGAAAAAAAGCCATATTAGAACCTATGTGTTGTGCTAATTGCGTTGTTTTCTCTATAACCTATTAGTTAATTTATATGCATTACGACCGTGATATATAAGCCTAAAGGCTGAGACAATAAGAAGACACAGTGGCAGAATAAATTCAACCATACGTTTGTTTCATCACAAAACCGGAGAGCAACCTCTGTCTGGTGAAGTCCATAAAGCATATTGCATGTAACAAACAGTTACATGACCTACAGCATGGTAAAGCAAGTTAATGTTTCCGACATTTCCGGACCACTAAACAACTATTGATTTACATATAATATAAATGCAACATGCAACAATTTCTAAGATTTTACTGAGTTACAGTTCATATAAGGAAATCAGTCAAATAAATAAATTAGGCCCTAATCTATGGATTTCACATGACTGGGAATACAGATATGCATCTGTTGTTCACAGATACCTTAATAAAATGGTAGGGGCATGGATCAGAAAACCAGTCAGTATCTGGTGTGACCACCATTTTACTCATGCAGTGTGACACATCTCCTTCGCATAGAGTTGATCAGGCTGTTGATGGTGGCCTGTGGAATGTTGTCCCACTCCTCTTCAATGGCAGTGCAAAGTTGCTGGATATTGACGGGAACTGAAACACGCTGTTGTACACGTCGATCCAGAGCATCCCAAACATGCTCAATGGGTGACATGGCTGGTGAGTATGAAGGCCATGGAAGAACTGGGACATTTTCAGCTTCCAGGAATTGTGTACAGATCCTTGCGACATGGGGCTGTGCATTATCATGCTGAAACATGAGGTGATGGCGGTGGATGAATGGCAAGAGCATTCAAATTGCCATCGATAAAATGCAATTGTGTTTGTTGTCCGTAGCTTACACCTGCCCATACCATAACCCCACCGCCACCATGTGGCACTCTGTTCACAACGTTGACATCAGCAAAACGCTCGCCCACACAACGTGGTCTGCGGTTGTGAGGCCGGTTGGACATACTGCCAAATTCTCTAAAACGACGTTGGAGACGGCTTATTGTAGAGAAATGAAAATTAAATTATCTGGTAACAGCTCTGGTGGACATTCCTGCAGTCAGCATGCCAATTGCACACTCCCTCAAAACTTTAGACATCTGTGGCATTGTGTTGTGTGACAAAACTGCACATTTTAGAGTTACCTTTTATTGTCCCCAGCACAAAGTACACCTGTGTAATAATCATGTTGTTTAATCAGCTTCTTGATATGCCACACCTGTCAGGTGGATGAATTAACTTGGCAAAGGACAAATACTCACTAACAGGGATGTAAACAAATTTGTGCAAAACATTTTAGAGAAATATGCTTTTTGTGCGTATGGAACATTTCTGGGATCTTTTATTTCAGCTCATGAAACATGGGACCAACACATTACATGTTGCGTTTATATTTTTGTTCAGTATAGAACCACGGAGAGTTACAGCAATTCACAAAGAAAACAAGAACTGCCTCCACTATTCCAGCACCATTTCAACTTCAACATTTAAAAATCATCAAATCACCAATGCTTAGTCTTATACAGTGACAACTAAAAGATACAAAAAACTATTTAGTCCAATCAACATAAGCTAAATATGATGTGGCTGTCCATGTTTCTGATTTCTGTGTGTGTGTGTGTGTGTGTGTGCAAGTTCGTACAAGTAGAAAAAACATGTTGACTCACCCTACTTATAGAGAATCTCCAATGCCATCCTCATGTTGACGAAACAGTCTAACACTCTGTCATACAGTACACGCTTTTTAATTATTTTTTAAGCTTCCTGGCTAAAACGCTTGCTCGCTAGCCTAACTTCCTTTCATGGCCAATGTTAGCTAGTTAACATTAACCTTCTACATCTAGCTACATATTGAATGTGCATTCTCTCAGGCCAGGGGCACAATGTATGAATGAATGGTTGGATCAGAATCACGGTTATAATCATTGGCCAGTGCGGAGAATTAAGTAAGACAACAAGTCCAAATCCCTATCTCCATCCATGGCTAATTTAGGAAAGGGACAATTTGATCTAGCTAGCCACTGGAGGACAACAACACAACGAGATGCAACAATTCAAGTTGTTTCTGTCAATGACGTATGCTCTCGATGCGATGAGGGGAGTGACGCCAAATCCAAACTGGCTTCCCTTGACACTTTTTTATGGTGCACCAGGACCATTCACGTTGAGCTCGCTCAGTTTAGCTCAACGCTGATTGGCTATTATTTTATACATTTTTTTTTATCAAGGGAGGCCAAATGCTTGCTGGCTTCCTTTGCATTCAATGCTACGGGCAGCAACAATGTCATACTCTTTTGGACCAGACAGCATCAGATAGATGGGTGCTGTTTCGCACGCTCGGATGCTTTCTCCGGTGAGATACTTTCAACCTCTTGCGAATTGAAGGAAAATTACTAAACACAGAGAGACGAAAGATAAAATTTTTTGGGAAGCCTGGCTTCCCTTGGCATCCATGAATACACACCACTGCTTGAACGACCCTCGAAGTCGAAATTACAAGTGGGAAACTTGGAGAAAATGTTGTTACCCGAGTTGCGACGTTTCACCACTGAACTTTTACCTTTTCAACCAAAAGATGACAAATCCGTTTTGACAATTACAACATTATCAATAAGGAAAACGTAGCTACTTTGACCATATCATTTTGCATTTTAGTCATTTAGCAGACGCTCTTATCCAGCGCAACTTACAGGTAGTGGATGCATACATGTATTATTATTATTATGACTTTTTTTTAATATGTCAATGTTAAGCAAGCTAGCTAGCTAACTTTGTTATTAGCAATGTTAGCTAGCTTATCAAGCTAGCTAAAATCTTATTGGTTGAAGAATTGTTCTGACTTCAACGGCACGTGAATACATTCATGTAGACTTAGCTAACACTTCCCAGTTTCCCATTTCCCATGAAGCAACCCTTTATCCATAATCGGGAGACGCTTTAGGCCTATATTAATTCTGCATAATTTACAGAGCAGTGCGCAAGAAACAAACCTATTCAAACCAGTTTTTAAGAATTTACCCCCCCTTCCCAGATCAAACATAGGTGCTAATGTTGTGTCCTCATTTTGCATGCACATGCTTCCACTACTTCCTGTCTGTTGCAGCCAATCGTTGGTGGCAGCATGACGCGACAGTTTTGCAGGGCTCATGAGCTAATGGGGGGATACCTAGTCAGTTGCACAACTGAATGCATTCAACCGAAATGTGTCTTCCGTATTTAACCCAACCCTCTGAATCAGAGAGGTGCAGGGGCTGCCTTAATCGACATCCACATTATCGGTGCCTGGGGAGTAGTTGTTGTTGGGGGTTAACTGCCTTGCTCAAGGGCAGAACAGCAGACTTTTCCATCTTGCCGGCTCAGGGATTCGAACCAGCGACCTTTCAGTTACTGGCCCAATGCTCTTAACCGCTAGGTTACACCACATCTCGACCACATCTATAGTTAAATAATGAATAAGAGGTTTATGTTTAGGGTTTGTGGAAGGAGAGGTAGGGGTCAGAGCAAGGTGGCAGAATAAATATGCAAATGACATGGAACCAACCCAACCTTACGTGCAATACAACGCCATCTATGATTAGTAACACCCCAAGCAAGTGGCAGAAAAGTGTCCCTGCAAACATCCACACTGAGAAGAAATATTCCAGGGGTCAGTGGGTCCACAGCTGTCTCTCATGCCTCTTCCATCCCATCTTTGTTTGTGTGTTTTTTTCCCCATATCAAAATGACAGTGGTGAGTGATGTTTGTGGTAGGAGTGAAACCATATCCCTTCCCTGCCTTGAGAGGCAGTATAACATCTGCAAGCTGTGATGTTGTCCTCCTCAGCTGTGCTTCTCAGTTCTCACCCAACCACCCAATCCAGCTCCAGATAACCCCCCCCCCCCCCTCCATAGGTTTGCTTGTGAGAATAAGAGTGGGAACATGGATTCTTGTTTGACTTCAATTGGTCTAGAATCTATCTTGTGTGAGTGACAATTAGCTTTGCCCACACTGGTTCCCAATAATACCGTAGACGTGGGCCGTGGCTGCACCTACTACATTGAGAATAGGAAACGTTAAGGACACCTGCTCTTTTCATGACATAGACTGACCAGGTGAATCCAGGTGAAAGCTATGATCCCTTATTGATGTCACTTGTTAAATCCACTTCAATCAGTGTAGATGAAGGGGAGGAGACAGGTTAAAGAATGATTTTTAAGCCTTGAGACAATTGAGACATAGATTGTGTATTTGAACGGGGTATAGTAGTAGGTGCCAGGCGTACCAGTTTGTGTCAAGAACTGCAACGCTGTTGGGTTTTTCACGCTCAACAGTTTCCCGGGTGTATCAACAATGGTCCACCACCCAAAGGACACCCAGCCAACTTGACACAACTGTGGGACGCATTGGAGTCAACATGGGCCAGCATCCCTGTGGAACGCTTTCGACACATTGTAGACAAATTTAGGCAGTTCTGAGGGCAAAAGGGGGTGCAACTCAATATTAGGAAGGTGTTCCTAATGTTTGGTAAACTCAGTGTACCTATTTAGTTTGTTTGTTTTTCAAATGTGGTGGATTCTGATCGATCATGTCCGACTTCGCTTACGAGTCAGTTACCATGACAATATTGAATGTGCTAAGTTGCTTGGTGGGCTAAAACCCCAATGCTACCCCCTCGGCCCACACACCAGACATATAATCAACTCATATGTCCCAAGGCTTAAGGCGTCCAGTCAGCCTGCTGAGTGAGGCATGAAAGACCAGAGGCCCACACACAGAGCCAGGGAGCACTCCTCCTGCCATCTACAACATTTATATTGTTCGTCCCCTAGAGTCATCGGTAGAGATAAACTCCACAGAACTTGACCGTTTTAAGCTTCCCCATCAACTCAAAGAAGACATGATTGTGATTTCATGTTTAATACCTTAGAACGATGCCACTTGTTAGTGAGAGTAAGGGTGTCTTTGTGTCCCTGTCATTGTGTTTTGAATTTAACGAAGTTATTTTGAGCTACTATTTTAGAGAAGAGATGGAAAGCCATAAAATCCAATATCCCAGATATCTAAACGTGCTGCCCAGAGGACAACACCTCCTCACTCCATATTTTTGGACTGGAGGAGGAAGAGGAGGAGAAGATAGGAAAACAAATTAATACGTTTCAAATCAGACCAGCAGGGGCTGTTATTAACAAACCTGTTAAAGATGGGGTATGGTTTCCATGCCAGTACAGCAGCCTCTACCTACAGATGTAGGATCTTAATTTGATCCCACTGCTGCAGGAGAACTTTGCAGGAAATGTAAAACTTGTAGTGTATTTGAGGTTTAAAAGGTTTGTAATTTTCACTGTGAAATGTCAAGACTTGATTTTCCCTTATGAAAAATGTATCTACCCTCTACAAAAATGTCAATTAATTATAATCCACATAATAATTCACAGTTCCTGTTGCTGCAGGATTCTTTTCCTGCCGTAGCAAACTGGCTCAATTTAAGATCCTACATCTGTACACTCCCATGATGTCCTGTTGTCCTCTATCCATCCATCTCCCCATCCCTGACGACACATTCTGTCACTCTCTATAGCTCTGCAAACAGACCAGCCAAAAACGAAGCTATAGTTAACACGGGGGGCTTCCATTCGTAGGTGGGGATATGCTCTTGATAGGCTTAGGCCTATTAGAATTTCCAACAAATGATATATTGTTTATGTACTGTGAGATGAAAAGATGCATTTCCTCACACAGATGAATGGAGGTAAAGCACATCACATTGGTCTTGGACTGATTTAGGTGAGTGAGCTGGAAGATGGAGGAGGTGGTGGGGGACTATGACCTGAGGCGGGGAAGGAAACAGCAGCCCAATCTTTCACGACACAGCTACACACTGTCCTTCCACTTTTGAGTTTTCCCGTTGTATTTGCCGGAGGCATTTTTCTCTGTCACTTGAAAGGTCTTCAACAGGAAGATAAGTGTGAAGGCTTCTATAAACAGAAACCAAAAAATCTGCCCAAAAAGACATAGGCCTACTTCCTCATTTCATGCCATTTTATAAATGTGTCAATCATTCATAACAGAAGAAAAAGCAGCAATGAACATATATGATAGTAAGGACAGTACTATAAATATTATCTATAACTACTTCATTTAGTTTTGTTGTTGTTGATGTTTGTCAAAGAACACAGTGACGTCATGTAAAACATGACCTTGAATTGAGTGACCTAAAAGGTATTAACATTCATCAAAGCTGTGGCACCGTCTTGTGCCATTCAAGTGAAAACCAAGCCAGTCCAAGTAGGGCTAAATCGGCACAGATTTCCAGCAAGGTAAAGTAACGACTATAGCTAATTTTATACACTTCAAACTGAAAAGTCTTTCCAGCTCTAGAATAATACACGGAAAATGAAAGCATGAGTGATTGTCACGATCCATCCTTCAATGACTTTTAGCCCAATGACTGGCTTTCAACATCAAAGAAATTAAGTTCTCTTGGATCAGAGGAAGATGGCAGAGAGTCATAAATCTGCTTGTGATAAGTCACTTAAAAGAAAAGTAATCCCTATAAACTTTAGTTGACGTTGAAGACTGGATCCATGCATTCCCACTAGCTGGGCACAGCTGACAACTAGGCCTATGAACTGCTATTGTAAGGTTAACAATAAGCAGCCATTTTAAATATTGTATTCCATTATCCAAATGTAGATTTTCACAATATACCTCTCTTTTCTTCTTTTTTTTTTAGATAGTAATGTATTTGTTATCCCTTTAATTTTCCAGATTTAATTATTTTCTTCTCCCCACCACAGCAGTACAGTCAGTGCTGTTCTAAATTATATTCTGGTGCAGCAGTGTCATATTGGGATGTACCTCTCATAAACCATACTTTACATCTATACTCAACCCCAGGGTTGAACCTCCTGCAACATAAAGTATAACACATTACTTTAAAGTAAGCACACATTGAATAATGTATCAAGTGCCGCAAATATCAACTCAATTTCGTCCTTTTCTCGCTGAGTCTTGGGATGTCTATCTCTATTTTCCTCCTTTTTTCTTTCTTCTTTTCCCGTCATTAGGTAACTGATGGTACTCCTTGGTCGGTATGCGAGTGCCTGAAGCAAGCAAGGATATCTCTCCTCTCTCTCTCCTCTCTCTCTCCTCTCTCTCTCTCTCTCCTCTCTCTTCTCTCTCTCTCTCTCTCTCTCTCTCTCTCTCTCTCTCTCTCTCTCTCTCTCTCTCTCTCTCTCTCTCTCTCTCTCTCTCCTCTCTCTCCTCTCTCTCTCTTCTCTCTCGTCTCTCTCTCTCTTCTCTCTCTTTCTCTCTCCTCTCTCTCTCTCTCTCTCTCTTCTCCTCTCTCTTCTCTCTCTCTCTTCCTCTCTCTCTCTCTCTCTCTCTCCTCTCATCTCTCTCTCTCTCTCTCTCTCTCTCTCTCTCTCTTCTCTCTCTCCTCTCTCTCCTTCTCTCTCTCTCTCTCATCTCTCTCCTCTCTCTCTCTCTCTCTCTCTCTCTCATCCTCTCTCTCTCTCTCTCTCTCTCCTCTCTCTCTCTCTCTCTCTCTCTCCTCCTCTCTCTCTCTCTCTCTCTCTCTCCTCTCTCTCTCTCTCTCTCTCTCTCTCTCTCTCTCTTCAGCAGTGTGCTATTAAAATCCAGAGACTCCAGTGTGTCTGCTCGCCTGTCACCTCCCACAGCCTCTTCACACGCAGGCAGGCAGCTCTTACCCAAACCAGGGCATGTCCTCCTCACTGACTCAGCCAGACAGACAAACTGTCTGCCTCACACACTTAACCCCTGAGACGACAAATACAGTTGCTCCTTCCTTAAGAACTTTTCAAATGGAACCTTTGTATGAAAAATATCATGATACATCATGTTTAACTACAGCTTTTTTTTTATTGCTTTGGTGCAATTTTCACAAGTATGTGGTACATTTTCTCAACTGTTATTCTCCTCACATGTGAAAAGGTGGCGTTAACATGTGAAGTCTAACTGTAATACATGTGAACATATGGTTTCACATGTGAACAACTGACCTCACGTGTCTGTTTTTGTTTTCCCTTGAACATTTCAGCTCAATGTGAAAACAGCTACAGTGCCATGCAAAAGTATTCATCCCCCTTGGCGATTTTCCTATTTTGTTCCATTACAACCTGTAATTTAAATGGATTTTTATTTGGATTTCATGTAATGGACATACACAAAATAGTCCAAATTGGTGAAGTGAAATGAAAATAATAACTTGTTTCAAAAAATTCGAACAAATAAATAACGGAAAAGTGGTGCGTGCATATGTATTCACCCCCTTTGCTATGAAGCCCCTAAATAAGATCTGGTGCAACCAATTACCTTCAGAAGTCACATTATTAGTTAAATAAAGTCCACCTGTGTGCAATCTAAGTGTCACATGATCTCAGTATATATACACCTGTTCTGAAAGGCCCCATAGTCTACAACACCACTAAGCAAGGGGCACCACCAAGCAAGCGGCACCATGATGACCAAGGAGCTCTCTTAACAGGTCAGGGACAAAGTTGTGGAGAAGCACAGATCAGGGTTGGGTTATTTAAAAAATATCCAAAACTTTTAACATCCCACGGAGCACCATTAAACCCATTATTAAAAAATTGAAAGAATATGGCACCACAACAAACCTGCCAAGAGATGGCCACCCACCAAAACTCACGGACCAGGCAAGGAGGGCATTAATCAGAGAGGCAACAAAGAGACCAAAGATAACTCTGAAGGACCTGCAAAGCTCCACAGCGGAGATTGGAGTATCTGTCCAAAGGACCACTTTAAGCCTTACACTCCACAGAGCTGGGCTTTATGGAAGAGTGGCCAGAAAAAAGCTATTACTTTTTTTTTTAATTAAGCAAACTTTTGGTGTTTGCCAAAAGCGATGTGAGAGACTCCCCAAACATATGGAAGAAGATACTCTGGTCAGATGAGAATAAAAGTGAGCTTTTTGGCCATCAAGGAAAACGCTATGTCTGGCGCAAACCCAACACCTCTCATCACCCCGAGAACACTATCCCCACAGTGAAGCATGGTGGTGGCAGCATCATGCTGTGGGGATGTTTTTCATTGGCAGGGACTGGTCAGAATTGAAGGAATGATGGATGGCGCTAAATACAGGGAAAAAAATATATATATTTTTTTGTCATTTAGCAGAAGCTCTTATCCAGAGCGACTTACAGTTAGTGAGTGCATACATTTTTCATACTTGAGGGAAACCTGTTTCAGTCTTCCAGAGATTTGAGACTGGGACGGCGGTTCACCTTCCAGCAGGACAATGACCCTAAGCATACTGCTAAAGCAACACTCAAGTGGTTTAAGGGGAAACATTTAAATGTCTTGGAATGGCCTAGTCAAAGCCCAGACCTCAATCCAATTGAGAATCTGTGGTATGACTTAAAGATTGCTGTACGCCAGCGGAACTCATCCAACTTGAAGGAGCTGTTGCAGTTTTGCCTTGAAGAATGGGCAAAAATCCCAGTGGCTAGATGTGCCAAGCATATAGAGACATACCCCAAGATCCTTGTAGCTGTAATTGCTGCAAAAGGTGGCTCTACAAAGTATTGACTTTGGGGGGTGAAAAGTTATGCACGCTCAAGTTCTCTGTTTTTTTGTCTTATTTCTTGTTTGTTTCAAAAACATTTTTTTGTTTAATCTTCAAAGTGGTAGGCAAGTTGTGTAAATCAAATGATACAACCCCCCCAAAAGAATCCATTTAAATTTCAGGTTGTAAGGCAACAAACTTACTTATACTTTCGCAAGCCACTGTACATGAACAATGAGGATATTTACTGCGATATCGATCAAAACCTATGGCCAAATGCTCAAGATAGGCTTGATGCAAACTAATGCCTGCTAAACATTGTTTCTTTAATTTGATTACATTGTGAAAGATGTCTTCAATGATCACACTTTTGATCACATGTGGGATAGAAATGATGGACATTTGATGTTCAGTCAATATTAATGGGTAGTGCAAGTGTATTGCCTAATGTGAAAACAGTGTAATGTACTGTAATTTACAGTACTGTAGCACACTACATTTAAAGGGCAATTTAGAAACATGTATCTTACATGTTTTGCTATTGGATTAACTGGTTGTTAAAATAACTAAATTGAGAATATATCATTATGTTGTGTTTTTGTGATTAAACCAATATACTTATTATATTTCACAGTAAACTTGTATTTTGGATCAATGTTTGTGTGGTGAAAGATGTCCACAAACAAAATGAATGCACAATGAAAGGTTTTGAATGTAAGACTGGCTGCATTGCAAGTGTTACCAGTTTGGAGTTTTGTACTAACAGTTTTGAAAAAATCACCACATACTTGTGAAAGTAGTACCAATGTGATAAAAAAAAAAAACTGTAATATAACATTTGATTCCATCTCAATAGAGATCAAGCTCTAAGCTCCTATATATGTATTGGTCTGGACTGTTAATATATCATTTCTACTATTCCATTTTGTCTTACAACTGCTTCAATGGATCATTTGTATAAAGAAGATTATGGAAACAAGATTTGAATGTTATCTCAAGGGGTCATTTACATCTGTGTGTGTGTGTGTGTGTGTGTGTGTGTGTGTGTGTAAATATTACATAATTTCAATTGGTGCAAATATAATTAATAAAAACAAAAACTTTATTATACACTCAAAAGACTACCTATAAAATGTGTTTCTCAAGCACCAAAGTGCCACAATCAGATGTTTGAAGTTCTCTAATTTCTACTAACAGATCAATAGAGTATAAAATAGGCTACATTATAAATAACAACCTGAGTTGATGGCTTTTACCAAAAATCTATTGCAAACACAAAGTACCAATTACAGATTTTTATTTCCTATAGTTCTCTGCAACTTCCAAGAGATGTTTTGTTTTGATGCATTGTGAAATAAAAATGTGTATGGCTCAATATGTGAATTGAGCCTTAATTACATCTATATAAATGCAACATATGGCAAGTATAATATATAAATGTATGAAAATGGTACACGCTACTTCCATGTATCTGTGTGTTTCATATTGTGAAGAAACAAAGGGTGTTGAATGCACTGACAGTATATATTTATAGCTATAGATCAAAGAATCTGAAAGGACCTTTTTCATTGTTCAGTTAAAGGTCCCACAGTGGACCACTGTAAAGGAAAGTGCCACCAAATAGGTTGCTATTCCATCCATTCTCATATCAAATCTCTCCAACAGAGTGAAATGAGCCACTGATAACATTAGCAACTCATCACTCTATCTAAACAGAACATGGATTTGGATTTGTCCATTCTTTTTGTATACAGTTCCTCTGTTTTGAATCTAAAAGGAACAACAGAGACAACATGTCCTTGTGCATGTTTCCCAACTTGTCCGTGAACTTCAGCCTTCTAGGCTTTATTTCCATGTTGATGGACCACAGTTTGGACCGATACATTTTGTGTTAGTACACCGCCCCCATATTCTTTGGTGGTGTTGTTGTGTGCTGAAGAACCAGTCCTGAGTGCTGTGAGCGTGACTGTGAGGTCTGTTGATACCAGTGTTGAGTGTAGTCCTCCACATAACATAGAGAGGAGCTGAGGGAGGGCTGGAGAGCCGGCTCTCTAGTGGCGGGGTCTGTGGGTACACTACTGTCCCAAATGGCCGGGGACGGGGGTGAATTGCAGGTCATAGAGTCACTGGCTCCAGGGCTGTGGTCCAGTGGAACTTCCCCGTTCGTGTACAACTTCTTGAATTTGGAACGCCGATTCTGGAACCAGATCTTGACCTGGAAGAAAAAATATTTGAGCTATTTCTATCCCATGTGTGATCAAAGGTGTGATCATTGAAGACATCTTTCACAATGTAATCAAATAAAATAAATGAAAGAAACATAAGTTTTAGCAGGCACTAGTTTGCATTAAGCCTGTCTTGAGCATTTGGCCATAGGTTCTCATTGAATTCGCAGTAAATATCCTCATTGATCATGCACCTGGGGAATTTTTTTTTTTTTATGGCACACTTCATTTTGGATACATGTTTATTGTATAGGGGATGCATTTCTTTCTTGACTTGGACTTTCTGGATGATTTGTGTATTGGTATTGTATTGATATTGTATTACTGCAGTGTTGGAGCTAGAAACACAAGCATTTCACTGCACCTGCTGTAACATCTGCTAATCTGTGTACGTGACCAATAAACGTTGATTTGTTACATACAGTACATCTCTGATCTTGTCTATCAGATTTATTTTTTACTTACTGTGAAGCAAAATCATAATAGTCATTATCATAGTAGTACATTCGAGTATATATCATATTATTTTATGTTTCTACTTTACAGACATACTTTTTCATTATGTAATTCTCATAATCTGTAGCAGACAAACTAGTTTACGTGTACAATCTATAGGTTTACCAAACGTTTAAGTGATCATCAATTAAGAACAGTCGGATTAAGTTATAGTAACGTCTTTTAACAAAAGAAAAGAGAATCATATCAAAAGTAATGTGAGCATTGCATTGTGAAAGGCAATTACTTTATATGAACATGTATTGAAATGTGAAACATGTATTTCTAGATGAAACACTGATTACATTTAATGAAAAAGTGACTGTATGATTTTGTGTTTTGTACTATGTCAATTGAACACGTGCTCAGAGTTTTAAAACAACTGCCTTTTTGATGATCTGTTTTGAGTTTTGTACTAAGAGTGGTGAAAATGTACCACATACTTGTGAAAATAGAAAGCGATAAAAAAACCTGTAACATCTCAGATGATTCACTAGGTGTAGACCTAAAGTATGCAAAATAGATGCCAGTATAGGTCATGGTTTTATTGAACAAATGAACATAAATCATAGAGGTATAAATCTCTCAACAGCGTGTCATAACAGTGGTATGTGTGGCCTATTGGCTTCCTCACCTGTGTTTGTGTCACGCCGAGTTGAGCCGCTAGTTCGGCTCTCTCAGGAAGAGACAAATACTGAGCTCCCTGGAAGCGATGTTGCAACGCAGCGAGCTGGTAACTAGAATATATAGTGCGAGGTTTTCTGATTTTTCTAGGCTTTCCGTTGACCATTCTCACCTCAGGCTCTGGTTCCTCTTTCACTGAAAAATGAAAAATGACAACAGAGCTTTAGTTGGCTAAAGGACTTGAGAGGCTCATACATTTACAGTAGGCCTACAGAGGGCTTAAACAGTAGGCTATAGGCCTATGCCTACAGAAATAAAGTATTACGATAACAGATGAATGAAAAGTATTATGATAACAGATGAATGAATTGATTATATATATTTCATTAGTCAACATCATTTTTTTACCAGTTCTGAAATATGCTTTACTCAATAGCCTAAGGAGGGTGGTGCACAAAATGTCTCTGTCCAAGAGATTCCAATGCCCCTCACATTATAATGGGATATGCCACTAATGAGAGGGAATGATTGGTGCATTGAGTATATGGGCTATATAGCTTTCATGTATTGTTTGGGGGTGTTTTCACATGCAGTGATCAAGTCAAAACTCTAAGACAGGCTATTGAGCCAAAAAGCAATGCGTGCCAGACTGACATGTCATGACACCTGATGTGTGTATCCGGGCCAATTCAAAGAGAAAGATTCTTCCTGGAATGCCAATGCCACCTGCTAAACGGTATGTTATAGGGCCTAGATACCTAAACATTGTTAACAACACCAACATTACCAATGACAACACAAAAACAATAGCAGTTCTCTCTCAAATGTGAAGGTTTCAGCTGCTTTGCAAAAACCAATTTTGGAAAGAAATAAAGAAACCTTTTGCGTTTATAGAATAGGCTACATTTTAATTTGCATTCTAGGCCATATGAACAATTTATATTATTTAAGAGCTCAATAGCATAGTGTGTTATTGCAAAATGATCGAAGTAGACTAGGCCTAATGGGTCATTTGAATTGTAGGCTAAAACTTATATAATACACTATTCCCTGGGAGCTCATCTTAAAGGTCATGAACAGTCAAAATCATGCTTTTCATGAAATGTGATGATATTTGGATGAAACCAGATCAAAGTTTGATGACCAATGTATGAAATGTATGACTGTTGCTTCTACATTGATAAAGTTTGATCATAAAGTTACTGGTCCCCTCCCCCATGTCAATCACTTGGATTCAGGAGGCGGGATTATTAAGGCGATAGGGTATCATCACCTTAATTTTCTCTTACCTAATTTAAATAGGTACCGCCTCGTAACCAACATCAGGGAAGGCATGTTTGCAGAGGGGCATGGTTTATATAGCTAGATAGCTACTCTACTGTGCCAAAATTGGACGGTAGGGTATCAGCAAATATAATTAAAAGTGTACCATATTCATCTATGGCAAAGATAAGTTTATGTTTCCCCTTTCATCTGTGTCTGGTGTTAGCTAGTTACTGGTTAGCTAGGTCTTCAGCCAGCATGCCACAAAAGGGGGGAAGGGTCGTTCAAAACACTGACGCAGTTGTCATGTCAACACATCCTTCAGTGCTGCTGTGAACCGCATTCCAAGAGACATGCCAAACAGGAGATGTATAAACCATTTTTGACATCATTGATGCAGTTTCAATGTTGTTTGAGTTGCTTTGTGTTTCACCAAATTTGCTTGAGATGATTTTACTGCAACACTGCTCACTGCAACCATGTTGCTTGACATAGGCGTTTCAAAGAGCTATCAGTCAAGGCGAGCTTATGAATATAAGCTCCCCGCCCACTCAGCCTGTCATTTCAAACTTCCTGGTGGTTAGCCATGAGAGAAAAAAAGACTTTTTCTCATATTTTGAGCATTTCTATCCAAAACAAATATTATGGGTGATATTTTAGTCACTCAAAAGGGTATTTTACATGGGAATCCAAATAACTGTTTGGTACCTTTAAGCATTTTTGACAAAAATACAAAATGGGTAGGCTATAGCTGTTTTTATTTTAATTTAAATGTTGACAAATATCACATTGTTAGCTTTGCAGCCTAGAATGCAGAATAGCAAAAAATATCTTCTGAATTCTTGACATATTGTCTATAGGCCTAGGCCTACTCCATTTGCATAGCCTATCCTTACAGAAAAAATTGTGATCACGTGATCTAATGTGAAGTTAATGTGATAACATGTAAAAGCAACACGTGATAACATGAAAGTACACATGTGAAAACATTTCAGCACATATGAAATCATCATCTCATGTGAAATAAATGTGACAACATGGGGATGCAAAATTTCAACACGTGATACCATGAAACTACACGTGACAACATTTTAACGTTTTTCACATGTGAAAGTGCAAATTTCACATGTGAATCTGCAATTTACATGTGAAGTGAAAACATTATTCTCCTCACATGTGAAAAGGTGGTGAACATGTTAGCTATATATTGAACATGAATAGACTATATTGAACATATTTCACATTTGAACAACAGACCTCACTTGTCCGCTTTTGTTTTCACATGTGAACATTTCAGATCAACATGTGAAAACAGTTATTTCACATGTGAAACTGCAAATGTCACATGTTTTTTTGTAAGGGAAGTAATGAAATGGTATGGGGATTTTAAATGTGGAATCCATAGTTGCTACATACAGTTGAAGTCGGAAGTTTACATAGACCTTAGCCAAATACATTTTCACAATTTCTGACATTTAATCCTAGTAAAAATTCCCTGTCTTAGGTCAGTTAGGATCACCACTTTATTTTAAGAATGTGAAATGTCAGAATAATAGTAGAGAGAATTATTTATTTCAGCTTTTATTTCTTTCATCACATTCCCAGTGGGTCAGAAGTTTACATACACTCAATTAGTATTTGGTAGCATTGCCTTTAAATTGTTTAACTTGGGTCAAACGTTTCGGGTAGCCTTCCACAAGCTTCCCACAATAAGTTGGGTGAATTTTGGCTCATTCCTCCTGACAGAGCTGGTGTAACTGAGTCAGGTTTGTAGGCCTCCTTGCTCGCACACACTTTTTTAGTTCTGCCCACAAATGTTCTACAGGATTGAGGTCAGGGCTTTGTGATGGCCACTCCAATACCTTGACTTTGTTGTCCTTAAGCCATTTTGCCACAACTTTGGAAGTATGCTTGGGGTCATTGTCCATTTGGAAGACCCATTTGCGACCAAGCTTTAACTTCCTGACTGATGTCTTGAGATGTTGCTTCAATATATCCACATCATTTTCCTTCCTCATGATGCCATCTATTTTGTGAAGTGCACCAGTCCCTCCTGCAGCAAAGCACCCCCACAGCATGATGCTGCCACCCCCGTGCTTCACGGTTGGGATGGTGTTCTTCGGCTTGCAAGCAACACCCTTTTTCCTCCAAACATAACGATGGTCATTATGGCCAAACAGTTCTATTTTTGTTTCATCAGACCAGAGGACATTTCTCAGTGGCTTCTTCCTTGCTGAGTGGCCTTTTAGGTTATGTTGATATAGGACTTGTTTTACTGTGGATATAGATACTTCTGTACCTGTTTCCTCCAGCATCTTCACAAGGTCATTTGCTGTTGTTCTGGGATTCATTTGTACTTTTCCAAAGTATGTTCATCTCTAGGAGTCAGAACGTGTCTCCTTCCTGAGCGGTATGAAGGCTGTGTGGTCCCATGGTGTTTATACTTGCGTACTATTGTTTGTACAGATGAACGTGGTACCTTCAGGCGTTTGGAAATTGCTCCCAAGGATGAACCAGACTTGTGGAGGTCTACAAATTTTGTAGAGTGGTTGAAAAACGAGTTTTAATGACTCCAACCTAAGTGTATGTAAACTTCCGACTTCAACTGTACATTTTGGGACTTTAATTATCAATTAATGATATATACCCATTGATTCTTGAATAATACAACTTATAAATGCCTCACGAGCTTAGATCAACTGTCATACCCCATCAGAACCCAAAATACAAGCTTGTTTTACGCCAATGTTTGTAAACAATGTAAATGTAAACAAACACTGTATAGCCTCAAAACATGGTTAAAACTATAATTGTGATATCATGGATCAATAGCTCTTTCTATGAATTTGAGAGTGGTTACATTTATCCAGGCCCATCTCTCAGCTTTTTACCAAAACACAGGCAGGGTACCAGCTTTGTTATTGTTTCAATTAAGGGTTCTAGCTTTAATGTACATTATTGAGCTAAAATGTGTAATAAAAAAGTGTAGAAATCTTTAATCAATATGATTCCATTCCAAAGTCCCCTACAGATTCATTACCATAATACATATCTGCACTTAGCAAAAGACTGACATCTGCACTGCTATGTTAGCTATGAATTAATCTGATTACTCTCTCATCACTGATTTCGTTTACTTATCTCAGCATTTTGAGGGGTTTCTGTATAGTTGTCTAATGTTGGTGGGGCATATTATTCTGTTTTAATGTTTCTCCTGAATCACTGTGATAAATATAATAGTTTTTCTTGAGTGTATTATACAAAGCTGAGATTTACTTTGAAGTCCAATGTAGGAATACAGGTGAAATCAATCATTGACACAGACATGGTGGCGTAGCTGGAAGTTCTGAATGCCGTGAACCAAGAGGTTGTGAGTTCATATCGCACATGTTGAGTAATAATTACTGTAGAAATAAACATACACAATGTAATCATGTATGTAAAGTACTGTATGTAGCTAAGTGGAAAACACTGGCTATTTCGTGACTTTCCGGGGACATCATAATTACGTTTTGTTCGCAGGGCATCATGTGATTTTTTTTATCCATGTGAAACTTCATGTGAAATATCATCACATGTAAAGTGTTCCAAAACCACATGGTTTCACATCAACTACATTAGGCCTACCTTTGTGAAATCATGTGTTTTTTCCGTAAAGGTAGGCCTAATTTAGTTGATAAATTATTCCAAATCAAAAGTACGCTAACTTACACTATTTTCAAAACCGTTGAACTCCCAACTCCTATAAATAGAATTTTAAATAGACAAATTTAAATTATGTGGCATAAAGGTTGGTCCTCGTTGTCGATAAGCGATAGCATACGCGTTTTGGATGGTTAATTTACCTTGGGCAACATTGACACGTCGAAACAAAGTATTAATAAACATATCTTCGAGACAACTCTTTATTTACCAAAAATGGCCTCGCGTCTCATGCGTAAATCTTACCGATATCTTGGAGATGTGACTGTATGTCCCGGGTATAATGAGCGTATTGCGTATGGGGATAAGGGTATTCCGACTTGGCAATGTAGGCCCCCGATAGCGCCATCCCATGGAGATTGTAGTGGTGATGATACGAGTATGGCTTCATTGGTTGCGTGTAGGACTGGCCGTGGCTGGGGTAGTAGTCGTGGTGGCTGTGCGTCGTCTGGCCGCTGTAGAACCCCATGTCCATGGCAGAGGACTTTGGCAGCGTCGGCAAATCCTTGGCGCCCGGGTGACAGCTCAGTGTGGCGTGGAGATCAGACGACAGGCTCGATGCCGCCTTCTCAGAAGTCGTTCCATTCATCCTGCACTGCCCTCCTTCACCCCCCTAATAAAAACCTCCAGAAATAGTGGAGACTTGTAAGAAAGTCCTAGTAAGTTGAAATACAAGTTTGAAAATAAAACATAAACTCCCAGAAATAAAACCAAAGCAATAGGCCTATTGTGATGCGTTGAACTCCTCTGTGTCTATCCAAAGTCCCTCGGCAAGACTGCACTGCACTGTACTGTACTGTTGCAGCACCCAACCCAACTGAACTCAAAATTACAGAGCGAGGGGAGTGGATGCTTCATTCCCATTGGTTCCAAACAGTCTCTGCTTCGTTTACCCGGAGGGCTAAACTGTGTCGCCAGCCAGGCTACACTCCTCTCCCCACGAAAACCTCCAGAACCTCCCCCCGGCCCGAACCACAGTCCCACAACTTTTCTGAAAGTAGAAGAGACATTTTCTGTTGGTTGTGTTTATTACGCCTAATGAAGACATATTTAGTTAACGTTTAACAGTCTGCAACAATGATTTGCAGCTTTCTTCACTGGAGTTGTGCATAACAAAAAATAAACGTCGCCTAAATACATAGATTTGGGCCTAGGCTATTTATTCATGGTCTTTAAGATCAATTTGATAGCCTAATTAATATGTAGGTTGGCTTGTGACTTGCCCTAGGAGTGGCAGCCCTAGAATTGGGTCGTCACTAGTTACCACAATCACAAAGTCATAAACCCCGCCTATTTCTACCATTTCTCTTCTCAAAATCTGATTTTTAACCTAACCGTAACCTCAACCCTAACCTTAACCATACTGCTAACCTTATGCCTAACCCTTTTTGTTTTCATGAATTTTTACGATAGCCTATAGCCAATGTTGACTTTGTGGCTGTGGTAACTAGTGGAAACCCCTACACGTGGCCATTCTATTTCCATCCTCCAAAACAACCCAAAAAGTGGGTTAATGACACCATGGTTTTGAGAAGTCTAGGTAAATTGTGTGTAATTCGACTTTTCGTTGATTATCAGATATGCAGCAAATGATGGCCTACCAGCCTAACAAAACGTAATTAACTCATATAGCCTATAGATAATGGCATGTGAAACTCTCATGAAGGGGTGTCAAAAAAGATAGATCAACCTTCGCTTTCCTCTTTTAACTTCCATGGTTGAACGTTTTTAACTATTAGCAATGGACAAGGTTCTACAGAGCCCCTTAGGGATCATGATGGGGGGTTAAACAGCCAGGCTAATCAGTATATATCCGTTTTATATATACTGTATATCCATTCCTACCTTTATTATTATTTTATTTTATTTTTTAATTGCTCCTGAACTCCTTGTGGATTTATGTAGCCTATCTCTCAGCCTGGTCTCAGACTAGAGGTAACATAGTAAATGTAAATCTGAAACACTCAAATTTGTATGATATGTCACGTTTGGTATGGAGTTCGAATCTCATTACAGACAACTTTAGCATTTTAGCTAATGAGCAACTTTTCAACTACTTACTTATTTTTAGCTACTTTGCAACTACTTAGCATGTTCCTAACCCTTTCCCTAACTCTAACATTTACCCTTTAACTTAACGCCTAAACTTAACCCTAACCTTAACCCTAACCCCTAACTAATGCTAGCCAGCTAGCTAACGTAACATATCATACGTTTGCAAATTTGTAACAAATAGTATGTTTAGCAAATTCGTAACACATTGTACTTTTTGCAAATTCGTAACTTATAATACGAATTGTAATTCGGAACATATTCTACGAAATAGGTGATGACATCCACAAATTAATACATACCATACAAAACATATACTAAATCTCAGATACACATACAGAATAATACAAAATGCTCTGAGACCAGGTTGGATCTCTAAATATACAGTGGGGAAAAAAGTATTTAGTCAGCCACCAATTGTGCATGTTCTCCTACTTAAAAAGATGAGAGAGGCCTGTAATTTTCTTCATAGGTACACGTCAACTATGACAGACAAAATGAGAAAAACAAATTCAGAAAATCACATTGTAGGATTTTTAATGAATTTATTTGCAAATTATGGTGGAAAATAAGTATTTGGTCAATAACAAAAGTTTCTCAATACTTTGTTATATACCCTTTGTTGGCAATGACACAGGTCAAACGTTTTCTGTAAGTCTTCACAAGGTTTTCACACACTGTTGCTGGTATTTTGGCCCATTCCTCCATGCAGATCTCCTCTAGAGCTGTGATGTTTTGGGGCTGTCGCTGGGCAACACAGACTTTCAACTCCCTCCAAAGATTTTCTATGGGATTGAGATCTGGAGACTGGCTAGGCCACTCCAGGACCTTGAAATGCTTCTTACGAAGCCACTCCTTCGTTGCCCGGGCGGTGTGTTTGGGATCATTGTCATGCTGAAAGACCCAGCCACGTTTCATCTTCAATGCCCTTGCTGATGGAAGGAGGTTTTCACTCAAAATCTCACGATACATGGCCCCATTAATTATTTCCTTTACACGGATCAATCGTCCTGGTCCCTTTGCAGAAAAACAGCCCCAAAGCATGATGTTTCCACCCCCATGCTTCACAGTAGGTATGGTGTTCTTTGGATGCAACTCAGCATTCTTTGTCCTCCAAACACGACGAGTTGAGTTTTTACCAAAAAGTTATATTTTGGTTTCATCTGACCATATGACATTCTCTCAATCCTCTTCTGGATCATCCAAATGCACTCTAGCAAACTTCAGACGGGCCTGGACATGTACTGGCTTAAGCAGGGGGACACGTCTGGCACTGCAGGATTTGAGTCCCTGGCGGCGTAGTGTGTTACTGATGGTAGGCTTTGTTACTTTGGTCCCAGCTCTCTGCAGGTCATTCACTAGGTCCCCCCGTGTGGTTCTGGGATTTTTGCTCACCGTTCTTGTGATCATTTTGACCCCACGGGGTGAGATCTTGCGTGGAGCCCCAGATCGAGGGAGAATATCAGTGGTCTTGTATGTCTTCCATTTCCTAATAATTGCTCCCACAGTTGATTTCTTCAAACCAAGCTGCTTACCTATTGCAGATTCAGTCTTCCTAGCCTGGTGCAGGTCTACAATTTTGTTTCTGGTGTCCTTTGACAGCTCTTTGGTCTTGGCCATAGTGGAGTTTGGAGTGTGACTGTTTGAGGTTGTGGACAGGTGTATTTTATACTGATAACAAGTTCAAACAGGTGCCATTAATACAGGTAACGAGTGGAGGACAGAGGAGCCTCTTAAAGAAGAAGTTACAGGTCTGTGAGAGCCAGAAATCTTGCTTGTTTGTAGGTGACCAAATACTTATCTTCCACCATAATTTGCAAATAAATTCATTAAAAATCCTACAATGTGATTTTCTGGATTTGTTTTTCTCATTTTGTCTGTCATAGTTGATGTGTACCTATGATGAAAATTACAGGCCTCTCATCTTTTTAAGTGGGAGAACTTGCACAATTGGTGGCTGACTAAATACTTTTTTCCCCCACTGTAAATAGGAAGAGTGTCTTCTGTCTGGCCACTCTACCATAAAGGCCTGATTCTTGGAGAGCTGCAGAGATGGTTGTCCTTCTGGAAGGTTCTCCCATCTCCACAGAGGAACTCTAGAGCTCGGGTTCTTGGCCCTTCTCTCCCGACTGCTCAGTTTGGCCGGGCGGCCAGCTCTAGGAAGAGTCTTGGTGGTTCCGAACTTCTTCCATTTAAGAATGATGGAGGCCACTGTGTTCTTGGGGACCTTCAATGCTGCAGAAATGTTTTGGTACCCTTCCCCAGATATGTGCCTCAACACAATCCTGTCTCGGAGCTCTATGGACAATTCCTTTGACCTCATGACTTGGTTTTTGCTCTGAGATGCACTGTCAACTGCGGGGCCTTATATAGACAGGTGTGTGCCTTTCCAAATCATGTCCAATCAATTGAATTTACCACAGGTGGACTCCAAGTTGTAGAAACATCTCAAGGATGATCAATGGAAACAGGATGCACCTGAGCTCAATTTCGAGTCTCATAGCAAAGGGTCTGAATACTTATGTAAATAAGGTGTTACTGTTTTAAATTTTTAATAAATATGCAAAAAAGTCTAAACCTGTTTTTGCTTTGTCATTATGGGGTATTGTGTGTAGATTGAGGAACCTTTTTATTTTAATCAATTTTAGAATAAGGCAGTAACGTAACAATGTGGAAAAAGCGAAGGTTTCTGAATACTTTACAAATGCACTGTATAACCATGTAAAACATGGTGCAGCCAAGCATCTGGATGTGTTTGTTTACAATTGTGCATGGGACTCATCTGAGACAAAGGAAAGGCATGCACATTTATTGTGTGTAATTTTGGTGTTAACAGGTGCAATGATGCACTCTCATCCCTGCGATAGGTGAACATCTTGTGTGACATAGCCAACCAGACACAAATGGTTTAAAGCGGCTTGGGCTCTATTTTCATAACTAAATATAACCCATTTCCATCCAACTTTTTTATACTAGTAAAGTATGTCAGATAAAAAATGTAAAGACAGGCCTGATGGAAACAGAACGTTTGTCGGGAACCTTTCCAAATGTCGACAAAACAAAATATACTAGACAAGGTTGGATCTTTTTGTCAGTAAAATTAATTATACTAGAAATGTTGGCGGAAACACTTTTATGCTCAAATATTGATATAATAACCATATCGAAGTAAACTTGGAGTCACGCGATGACATATTGTGTGGTTCTCCCACTATGACTTGTCAGGAAAGCATGCAGTTTATATGCTGATTTCAAAACAACTGAACTCAGAACTTTAGTGACTTTTATCAATATTTTCGCTTGTATTTACCCCCCCCAAAAATTATGCCAATTAGCTGCTAATGTGGCTATCATAAAGAACTACAAAATCCATGATGATCTGGACGAGACTGCCGAATCGAGGTAAATGTAAGAATCTCTGGATTAACTATCTAATGTTAGCCAAATTTAGTAATTAATAAATTGGCTAACTTTCTTTAAAATGACAATTCTGTGAACTGTCTTGTGCAAGTTTCAAATTGACAGAATACCTGTTAGCAAAGGTGTCAGCTAGATATGATGTGCAGGAGCTTGAAGGGATGTGTAGTCTTGCATGATGTCTACTTTGATGCTAATTAGCATTTTCGAATCTGAGAGTAAATGGAGCTGAATATATTGATAAAAGTTACCTTGTCCGAGAGAGATATACATGGTTATCAAAACGTCACACCAGGGTAAGCCTACATAAAACACAGCCCTTATTTTAAGTGGTTCTAAAATTCCCTATGGGAAACATAAATGGTGGGAAAACGATTCAAACCATTTCCCTGTTTGACTGCTAGGTTTTATGGGTATTATGACACCTCCACTGTGGGGCTCTATCAAGATAAATAATAATGCCATGGTTCGTTGGACAAAGGCTATGATGAAAATGTATGGCATTTTTGTAGTTTTTGGATAAACGCAGAAAATAAGGTCTGTGGTAAACACAGGTTTAGATTTTATAGGCTACGTTTTGTTCTATGAGATAATCTTCATCAGCTAACATCACGTTTTGTGAATTTTGAAGAATTTATGTAGGCTAATAATAAAAAACAAATCACATGAAAGTTTCATCATTCATAAAGGTAATGTTAACTGACTGCTATTATCTAATAGAACATATCCTAAACCTGTGTTAACCTCAGACCTTATTTTCTGCGTTTATTCAAAAATCCTATTCTTTCCCCATACATTTTTCCGATTGGGATGGATTGCTCAACGAACCAGAGGTATTTTATTTCCGGGTTTTAGGACTAAAAACAGGCGAGCTCTATTAGGCTACAGATTAAATAGCCTACCTTTTTATGATGAAATTCACTGGGTGGTGAAATGTAAGTGCAATATGATGAGCACGATGCTCCTTTCCAACAAATATCGAGGGTTTTATTCTGGTGACATGGATCATCGATGCTTGGCTCCCATTTGACAAATAAAAATAATATCGCTATTTTGTCAATAATAGCATAATCTCATGTATCTGCGAGGTGTTGGATAGAGCGCACGTGCCAATACCAGAGTGGGCACAATCGCTAATGCAAAACATTTTTGTCAGAAAACCAACACTGGAGTTGAAAATGCAATGGAAACCCATTTAACATGTATTTTTTCGGTACATGGGAATTTAACCGCAAAAGGTATTTTTATGTGCATATGACACCACGCACCACATCCTTTTATCCCTAACAAGACAATCTATGGTGGTAAAATGCGCATAGGTCCTATTGTTTTTATGCAGATTTTAGAAAATTGGCATGAAAATCTGGCGCCAACTTAGTTAGTAACCACGTTTGCATCCACTGTTTTTATGTGAGTAAAGTCATACTGTAGCCTATAATTTTTTTTCTAAACAGCTGTGATGGAAACAGGAAGTTTTGGTACAATTTTATAAATGGCATCAGATAATTTGTTCGTTTGACATGGTGGGATCTTTTTATGTCGGTAAAATGTATTATTTGCGAAATGGCGGTTGAAACGCCTTTATGCGCAGGTATTGAAATATCCTAATAACCATCACATCTAAGTAAACTTGGAGTCACTATGACTCGGGAAACCATGCAGTTTCGTAGGCTACAAATGAAATGAATGATGATTAACTTCCCAGTGCTTCGGTGACGAGTTTGATGCTGCTTTCCAATAAATATCTATGGTTTTATTCTGGTGACATGATGATAGATGCTTGACAAATACAAATATTCTCGCAATTATCCATAATAATCTCGACTAGCCTACCCGCACTGTTGGCTAGAGCACACGTGTCAAGACCAGAGTAGGCACATTTGCTATTAAATGTAACAGTTTTTGTGCCAAAACTATTGGTAGAGTTTAAAATGCGATGGAAACACATTTAACTTATTCCGTACATGAAAATTTGAGCAAAAACATCCATTGTGAGCTCTACCATCCCCTGTAGCTCAGTTGGTAGAGCATGGCGCTTGCAACGCCAGGGTTGTGGGTTCGTTTCCCACGAGGGGCCAGTATGAAAAATTTATGCACTAACTGTAAATCGCTCTGGATAAGAGCGTCTGCAAAAAAGGTAAATGTAATACATCACGCACTGATTTTTTAAAATCCGCAACAAGTCCATTTGGTGGTAATATCCCACTTGTGGGAAAATGCGCATATTTTCTTTATGCAGATTTTTGAATATTCTCATGAAAATCTGTCGCCAATTGGATGGAAACCTAGCTACTGATAGCTATTTGCTTTGTTGCAATTACAATATGTTCACCTGGAAATTAGCTAATTGTCAGGCTAGGGTATAGGTAGCTAAAGAACTCCTCCGAAGTACAGATATAGAACAGTTAACGTCATGAAGCAGAGCCAGACGGAATTCCTGCCTAGGGATGAGCGCGCATCGTTACACCAGATTTGCACCTTGAGTGGTTTTGCACGCCCATTAGTATTATTTTCCCTTATGATTCAGAGGAATATGAAAACACTATGGCAAATGGAAATAAGCTATTGAATTGTCAGTGATCATCACCATTTGAAGCATGTAGTTAACTAAATATAATTACATTTAGGCTGCAATTTGTTATCCGCCAAGTGGGACCATCATGGTAGCCTACATAAAGAGAAGAGGGAACTAATAAAGAATCTGAGGGAATGGATGAAAAACCGAGGGAACGAATAAAAAAATAGAGGGAGGGAACTAATTAAAAAAAATCCGAGGGAATGGATTAGCCTGGCTGTTTATTTTTCTCCACCATGACCCCTAAGCGGCTCCGTAAAGGCTAATTAGGTGAGATATAAAATGCAGTCAAATGTATGATCAGGTTAGACCACTTTTGAAGTCTAAAAACATCTGACAAACTTTTATTTTGAAGTGAAATGTTCCTTGAATAAGCGTGTAGCCTATTATTTCATGGTATTTTTTATCAGACAGACGCATCACTTAGAATACGAATACGGCTCAAGCAGACCGTGAAGGATTTATAACAGACAATTTTTTTTTTTTTTTTTACAAATTAGGCAACCTAAAGAGTTTATTTTCCACTTTCATCTGTGACCCAACTACAAAACAATTTCGCTTGTGAAAATCCCAATCCAACAGCGCTCCCTGGTTTCTGATAAGTGTAGCTACATAATGACATTCTCATTTGTAACCTGTGCGCCTTCTGGGTACTGTCACAAATGACACCATATCCCCTATAGGGCACTACCTTTTGCCTTCACCTATAGGGCTCTGGTCAAAAGTAGTAAACCATATAGGGAATAGGGTGCCATGTGGGACAGAACACTAGGCTTTGTCAAGATGGTTTGGTGAACAGACCCCAGACTCGCTGCAACTGACTGTCCAATCACCTTTTGCCTGTGTTCGAGTTGTCTAAAATTGAATAAAATGTATCAACTCATTTACCCTGATAAATGCAGCACATATGCTGAATCTGATGATGTATGCAAGATAAAAATCTATATACAGAGAACCGATACATTTGAAGAAAAATCAAGGTATAATAATAGACAGTGGCCAAAAACGAAGAGGCAAGATAATAACAGTCCATCTAGTTTAGTTCCTTCAAACAGAAAATTAAGCCGTGACATTCAACATATTTATTAGCACTTGTCTTTTATCTATGTCATATGGGAAATGGTCGATTAGGTGTCCTTGCAAAAAGTAGTCCTCAAACCTTACAGCTTTTATATTTTTCAGCAAACGAGCCCCAGTCGTTTGTATACATGAGGAATTAACAACCAACTCACTCTCCCCGTCAGTCAGCCAGTCACAATCGTCACCACCACCACCACTCACAAAAGCACGCTGGGGGCTTCTTTCATTCTCGTTTAGCGTTATAATAAAAAGGGGATGGGTGGAGGGGTGTTAGCATGACAGGCCTGACATGGACAGAGAGAGACGCCTGGCAACATTATGTACAAACTGGAATTGGAGGCAGGGAGGGAAACAATTAGACCTGGATTGAAATACTATTAGAGATCATATCAGGTACTTTATCTGTTCTCGATTGAGCTTGCCTGTTGAAATGGAACCAGTAGAAAAGTCCCAAAAAGGAATGCCACACCCTCCTGGCACCCCAGGCAGGATAAAACAAACTCTCAGTACTTGAACGATTTTCAAACAATATATTAACCCAGGTCTAGGAACTATAAAACAGTATGGCGATGACTGTGTCCTTTTCCTGTGGCGTGTTCCCAGGGACAGGGGTCCTTTTTCTCTGTCCACTCTGGCCCAAAGCCAGCAGACACAGGTTGCCGTGTGTGGGTGTGTGTGTTGGGGCGAGGGGGGATATGGCCAGAGGTTGTTTGGCAACAGAACTGAACCTTTAGGCAGTGTGAGCCCCCCCCAATTACACTCTTTCAGAGACCTATATGTATCATACATGTTATGTATATGTTTCGGTTTCTTTATTGTTCTTTTTTTTACAAGATTCCCTGATGGTTGGCAAGGAGGGGAGGAGGGGGACACCGAGGAACATAGAAACTTGTGATGGAGATACCAGTAGTTATAATGTCCGTTGGGGGGAAATGTACCCAGTCTGATTTGAAGAGGGGTGGGGGGGTTGGGACGACGACAGCCTAGCCCTGTCAGTTTGTGGGTTGGTCGGTTGGTTTATTTGCTTGCTGGGTTGTTTGAGTCCGAACACCCCACTCTCTCTCCTCTCCCCGGAGTGCTTCACAAACTGGCCAGACACGCTCTGTGCTGGGGTACAGGTGGTCTCCTCTGTGGAAAGAGAAAAGGGAAAAGAGATTAACTGGCAGGCTGGGGCGGTAGATTTAGGGACGCAGATCAAGCCTAGTCATGGACTAAATAGCATACTCAATTGAAAGCGCTTAATCTATGTTCGCGAAACCGTCCCATAATGTTCCAAAGCAGGACTGTCATACATAACAATGACACATATTCAACATAAATGTATTCTATATCACTCCAATTCTGCTAGCAAGCTTAGGGGACTGACTGACCTATGTGAGCTTCTTGGCTTTGTTGTAGAGTGAGTCCACCACTTTGCTCATGTTCTGAATGGTCTCCAGGGCCGCCTCGTACGTCGTGTCTACTGCAGGATCATCAAAGATGATCAGCACACCCTCACCTTGGTCCAAAATACCTATAGACAGAGAGAGACAGAGAGAGAGAGGGTGTCACATAGGTATATAGTAAAGGCATTAAAAACTCTGACCTAAAAAATATGATCGTCTTCCTTTAACTTGAAGTTAATTATTACATATAACCAACAACTATGGGACTAATATGACAGGAGGAAGAAATCTGGATTTAAACTCCCCCATGTACAGTGGGGAGAACAAGTATTTGATACACTGCCTATTTTAAAACCTGCAAAATCGGCAGTGTATCAAATACTTGTTCTCCCCACTGTATTTATTTGGAAAGTAAACCTAAAACTTTTAATTTGGCTCTATGCTCCAGCATTTTAGATTAGTCAGCAAGTTTTAGCTTCACTGTCCAAATAAATACATAGAGAAGTGTGTGTTCACATTTTTCATTATCAGACACCTACCGTGAAATTTTGTGTCCAGAATCATCTGTGACAACTTCCTCTCGACATCTCCCTGTGTAGAAGTGAAGAAACCAAATCAACACACAGCTAACCACACACGCTCACCATAAATGGAGTAAAAAGAACACCAATGATTGATTTTTATTTTTTAAACATTACTGCTTCAGTCAACATTAGAGCAAATTCTTAAAGAGGGAAACGGGCAAGGCAAAATAACAAAATTAAGTAAAAGATGTGCTGACCCCAGTGAATGTCCTATTAGTGGAATAAGCTATGACTTACCTTGGAGAGTTTTATGAGGGTGGAAATGTGTTCTATCTGTGGGGCGACAGAACAACACTTGTCAGTAGTCTAGAACACAAGCTCAACAAAGCAAAACAAATACTAGACAACAATTTTACAAATATTGCTTTTATAAAACACACCAATTTGAACTTTAGACTTTACAAATCCTTAAAGAATTTTACAAGACGAAAAATCCAAGCTGAACAAAGCTAAACAAATACTAGCCTTTTACAAATAGCCTTGTTACGAATTCCCTGCCAGTGACTTATCAGCATCTCACAACCCTTTCAAGCTGCACACTCCACTCCCCATCCCCCACGACCCTAGGGGCACAATAAACTGGCCTCTCAAACACGTGTGTCCTGGGCCCTGATTGGTTGCTAAGAGGCACATTGTTAGGGGGCAGGACACCTGACAACTCTTCTGACTGTGCAGGCCAGTGTCTGTTCACTCCTCTGAGTGGACTTGTGGGATGGAGTGCGTGCAGAACTTTGTTGTTATTATTGTTGTAACGTGTGTGTGTGTGTTTAGTACTTACTGTTGGTAGTGTTTAATGATAATTGTTTGCATGTATAGCCTTGATCTATACAGTCCTTTATCTTTATACAGTCCTTACCAGTGCTCTTGCTGTGCTACTGTATTGGAATTATGCTCATGCTATGCTAATAGTGTACAGCCTATTCATTACTGTTAATCTCCTGTACTACAGAACCACATCCTTCCTACATCTATTCCCTGTCTGCTGTGAGTGTGTACAGCAATAAAGTTCCCTTGTGTGCAACTCTGAGGTTGCCTCGTTCCCCTCTTACACAGATCAGCCCAAATGGAGTGTCGCTCTCTTTCGAGCCTACTACTTTTAAAAACACAGAAATTCGGATTTTACAGACTTCCCTAATTCTTAAAATAATTTTACAAGAACAAAAGCCTGGTCCTGGACTGAAAAGCATGCCCCCACCTCCACAACATGCCCAGCTGTAAGCTCACCTGGACCCTGGAGAAAGGCTCGATGACACGGATGAGGTTTTGTTCAAGCAGGTTGTCATAGAGCGTGGTCAAGTGTGTGCTTATGATGGGGTCGTCTCTCAACTCCCCTCTGTACTCTGTAAGGGCCTGGAGAGAGAGAGGGGGGGGGATAGAGGTGAGAAATGAGGAAAATACAAGGATATAGATCAAATGTAGCAAAAGAGGGGGATAGAAAGAGAGAGGAAGAGTGAAACAGATGTTAAGGAACCTACAACAGATAACAACGGCAAACGAAAAAATGCATCTGTGCATCAATGCTATTCAGTTCACTCAACATGCTCTTACCTTTTCAAAATCGTCCAGCGACCGGTTCTTGCTGGCTTGTGCCACGCATTTCAGAGAGTCTGTCTGTCTCCCGGCGTGCCGCAGGGCTAGCTTCCCACTGACAAGACCCTGGACCTCCTCAGGACTACAACAAGACAACAGGCTACTCATCCAAGACATCAACTTTCCTCTAAAGCTCTCATCTACACATAACTAACTCCATAGCTAATTGTTGTGCAGCATATTAACTCAAATTCCAAAGTGATATATTGCGTAAGTATAGTATAGTGATTACACATCGATCATCATAACACACAACATATAGAGTTAAGCATTCAGCTGCTTACAGGTTGAGCATGATTTTGCAGAGCAGCATGTATTTGAGAGCGGTGATCGCTCTGGGGTGGTCGATGGAGTCGTAGCCTTCGAAGGCCTCGTAGAAGTAAGAGTAGGCCGTCTTCCAGTCCTTCTCTGCCGCGTGGATGATCCCTGTAGGGGGTGGAGGGGTGAGGAGGCTATCAACCAGGGATGCTCAAATCTGGACCTCGGGTCCTATTGCAATGCTGATTGTCATTCTTGCTCTCTAATCAGGGACTGATTTAGACCCAGGGCACCAGGTGAGTGCAATGAGGTAAAAATGGAGATCAGAGGTACAACTGGAATTTACATCTCAACAACACTGCATGGTCACCTCTGTACGACCAGAAAAGGTCAACCTACAACTATGTCGAGTTAGGATCCAGGCCTTTATGCTTGGTCGATGTGGAAGAGCTGGCTGATGCCCCACCACTTTAAAAAGCTTTAAAATTAAACAGAAAATGTTCAAAAAATCACTGAATATCTTTTAAAATTGCAGAGGCCACTCCTACACAGTGGACATAATAGTGAACTAGTGGTGGGTGTTGTATGGGAGGAGGATGGAGGGTAGCGGACCTGACTGCATGTCCAGGGCGGCCTGTAGCTTGGGCGGGCAGTAGATGCCGTTGGCGGTGGTGCGTGCAGAGGTGAGGGCGGCGCGGGCCTTGGGCAGGTTGCTGAGGCCGTGGTACGTCTTGCTCTCCAGCAGCTGCACCTCCACCAGCAGGGCCTTGTCATCCATCTTCTTCAGCTCCTGGAGCAGCTGGGTGCCTGATGGACAGATGGATGGAAGGAGGGAGGGATGGAGAGAGAGAGGGAGAGACATGAATGAGCACACAAAGCCAGAGTTGGCAGATTTTTAAATGTACTTTAATTGGGACTGGTCAACTGAAGTGTATAATACGTTAACATGTATCTGATGTGCACTTATTAGGAATACCAACTGTATTCATATCCAGCTCTTTTTGTTGTGATCAATATTTCCAGTTTAAGTACAAACAAGCAAAACAACGCACCTAGATGAAGCGCCTCCTGATACCGCTTTGTGTCAAAATACAGAGAGATGAGACGAGCCTGGAGAGAGAAGACAAAGTCAAGGATACCACACTTCTGGAATCATCTTTACCATAATCATCACCACCAGAGGTCAATTTTAAGAAATAAAAATATGAAATTGTCCAATTGGAATGTCAATTCAATTCCTGAATTGACAGACTTGAAATGTGTCATCAAGTTCCACCAATGGCCCTTGAAGCAAGAGCTGCAGCGCTACATACAGCGAAATAGACTAAAGAACCCTAAAACGGGCTTAATCTCCATCCACTGTAAACCCTTTAGTGAGGCGAACCAAACCCCTTATGTCAATGCTCCCCCAGTGGAGTCCCCTCTCCCACTCCTCACCTCCAGGGCCTGTCTGAGGAATGTCCTCTTCTCAGCCTTGGCCCACTCGATGCACTCCAGACACAGCTCCACCTCCTGGCCTGTAGCTGCCTCCATGTCCAGAAACAGGTCCAGCAGCGAGCGCACCAGCCGCGCCGCCTTGGCCTTGCTGATGGAATTCAGGAACGGCCGCACATACTTCAGGAGACCACCCAGCTCTGAGGGACACAGCAATTTGAGGAGATCCGTTTAAGCAAGCCAAGGTGAGGAGCAGGAACACTAATGTTGATCACAATGACTAGGTATTTGGGATGCAAGGTGATTTGTAGATCAGTAATTCTGGGCAGTCCGCATGCAATGTAATCAATCTCAAACTTGCGCAGAGTCAAGGAGAAACCTTTGAGATACATTTGTCAGCAATTAAGTCTGCTTGGTGTTGCGTTTCCTTGCCATACTGAAGATCATGACAGTCAGTATTAGTGTTGCACGTAATATACCAGTACCACGGTAATATCACGGTACCAAAACGTTACGATACCAACATTTTAGAATACCATAGTACCGTTTCATATGATACTACTGACTATTTCAGCCCTACCGATCTAAAGAACCTGCTGGCGCCTGATATGAAATGTTTATAAAGTCAGCTTTGCTTATAAATTAAGTAGAATTTAAGCAACAGCCACTAGTCTCTTGTATGTGCAGGTCCAATAATATCCACTTCACTTTCATGCGCATATCACGTGTGGCTGCTGTAATCAGCCAGCAGCATCGCCTAGACCCTACCAGCCCTCACTCACCTGCCTCTCTCCGTCCGCTTTTCACGCGTGTCTAATCCTCCATCACTTTCTTTTAATATTTTTTTAATATAATTTAGCGAGCGGAGATGCAGACCCTGATGAGTCTTCGGTTGTTAGATTTGGAGCTGCGTGCAAAGCGAGCAATGTTGATATGTTGTATCACCTCATCGCCTGTTATAACCATGAGCACAGACCAGTCTGAGAAGACTTTGCAAGTTCACTGTCATGCAGCCTCCGCATGTCAGAGAGGGGAAATGGAGCATCGCTTCACGACAGGCATGCCTGCAGCTTTACAGCAAAGAAAACGGCTAGTTTCTAGCCTAAAAATATCACCCATGTTACCGGAGATGCTTTTTTTCTTTCTATCATGATTCACGCGGATTATATACAGTGGGGAGAACAAGTATTTGATACACTGCCGATTTTGCAGGTTTTCCTACTTACAAAGCATGTAGAGGTCTGTAATTTTATCATAGGTACACTTCAACTGTGAGAGACGGAATCTAAAACAAAAATCCAGAAAATCACATTGTATGATTTTTAAGTAATTAATTTGCATTTTATTGCATGACATAAGTATTTGATCACCTACCAACCAGTAAGAATTCCGGCTCTCACAGACCTGTTAGTTTTTCTTTAAGAAGCCCTCCTGTTCTCCACTCATTACCTGTATTAACTGCACCTGTTTGAACTTGTTACCTGTATAAAAGACACCTGTCCACACACTCAAACAGACTCCAACCTCTCCACAATGGCCAAGACCAGAGAGCTGTGTAAGGACACCAGGGATAAAATTGTAGACCTGCACAAGGCTGGGATGGGCTACAGGACAATAGGCAAGCAGCTTGGTGAGAAGGCAACAACTGTTGGCGCAATTATTAGAAAATGGAAGAAGTTCAAGATGACGGTCAATCACCCTCGGTCTGGGGCTCCATGCAAGATCTCACCTCGTGGGGCATCAATGATCATGAAGAAGGTGAGGGATCAGCCCAGAACTACACGGCAGGACCTGGTCAATGACCTGAAGAGAGCTGGGACCACAGTCTCAAAGAAAACAATTAGTAACACACTACGTCGTCATGGATTAAAATCCTGCAGCGCACGCAAGGTCCCCCTGCTCAAGCCAGCGCATGTCCAGGCCCGTCTGAAGTTTGCCAATGACCATCTGGATGATCCAGAGGAGGAATGGGAGAAGGTCATGTGGTCTGATGAGACAAAAATAGAGCTTTTCGGTCTAAACTCCACTCGCCGTGTTTGGAGGAAGAAGAAGGATGAGTACAACCCCAAGAACACCATCCCAACCGTGAAGCATGGAGGTGGAAACATCATTCTTTGGGGATGCTTTTCTGCTAAGGGGACAGGACGACTGCACCGTATTAAGGGGAGGATGGATGGGGCCATATATCGCGAGATCTTGGCCAACAACCTCCTTCCCTCAGTAAGAGCATTGAAGATGGGTCGTGGCTGGGTATTCCAGCATGACAACGACCCGAAACACACAGCCAGGGCAACTAAGGAGTGGCTCCATAAGAAGCATCTCAAGGTCCTGGAGTGGCCTAGCCAGTCACCAGACCTGAACCCAATAGAAAATCTTTGGAGGGAGCTGAAAGTCCGTATTGCCCAGCGACAGCCCCGAAACCTGAAGGATCTGGAGAAGGTCTGTATGGAGGAGTGGGCCAAAATCCCTGCTGCAGTGTGTGCAAACCTGGTCAAGACCTACAGGAAACGTATGATCTCTGTAATGGCAAACAAAGGTTTCTGTACCAAATATTAAGTTCTGCTTTTCTGATGTATCAAATAATTATGTCATGCAATAAAATGCAAATTAATTACTTAAAAATCATACAATGTGATTTTCTGGATTTTTCTTTTAGATTCCGTCTCTCACAGTTGATGATAAAAAGTACAGACCTCTACATGCTTTGTAAGTAGGAAAATCTGCAAAATCGGCAGTGTATCAAATACTTGTTCTCCCCACTGTATATCATTTCACAAACATGTCTCGGGCCGTTTTAAATGTATCCCGGGTCGCTAATTATTGGTTTGATAACAAACAATGTTGTTCAGTCATGTCATGTTAACTAGCTAGCTAACAACCTGTTAACTTGACAGTAGGTTTAGGCAAATTGGATTGGCACAGGAAGGAAAAGGGTCTGCTGCTCATGAGATTTGCTTCAAAAGGGTAGGACACTAATGTAAGCCTAAACTATATCAAAAATCAATTTATTTTTGGTGCTCCTTAAATTCTGTTTGGTGCCTAACGTTTTAAAAGTTGGGAGTAGTGTCTGTATGTGTGTTTGTGGGAGAGAGAGAGTGGTGTGTGTGTGTTTGAGAATGAGGGAGTGTGTGTCTTAACTGAAGAGTAAAGAAGGTTTCATGCAGTGTTTTCCCCTTACTGACACAATGACAAGCAGATCATTATGCATGTATATCCCAGGAGGTTGGTGGCACTTTAATTGGGGAGGACAGGCTTGTGAAAATGGCTGGAGCGGAATGGTATCAAACACATGGTTTCTATGTGTTTGACGCCATTCCATTTGCGCCGTTCCAGCCATTATTATGAGCCATCCTCCCTTCAACAGCCTCCACTGAGGTATAGTCCCTCCTCCCATTCCTCCAACCAATTCACAGGTAGGCCTTTGCAAATATTAGCAAATGAGCCATTCTATGCAGTATTTTATTATACACTGAACAGTGTGAGTTTAAATTCAATGTGTTGTATTGAGTAGAAGTGTGAATTTCAGGGACAGGTTTTTGGAGAACGTTTCAAAAACGTAAACAAGCGTCTGGGGGACGGGGCGAACAGGATGCTAGGCCACAGATAGTCTTGCACCATGGTATCGCAATACTACTCGGTATTGTTATACTTGGCCTGGTATCGTTTGCTAAATTTTGGTATCGTGACAAGCCTAGTCAGCATCATTCTCTAGTAGAGGTGATGTGTCTACTCTGAGTCTGCACTTGTCCAGCTGAAATCGGAGGGGGTGAGGGAGGGAGGATATGTTACCTGCAGCTTGGCCCGTCTTAGCCAGCAGACCACCCAGCTCCAGGATGCTCTGCTCTTTGACACGCACCGCCTCCTCATCGCTCTCCTGGATGTCCCGCTTTACTGCAACAAACAATGGAAGAATACTTGTTGACATTGACAGCACAACCTTTTATACGTAGACCTAGCTTAATAGATGGCAACATCTAGGCTATATGTGAGAACAAATGATCAAACTATTATTACTGCCATCATCAGTTTTGTTGTCAAATCAAAGTGGGGGTGCTCACTTATAAGTCACTGCTTTCAGTTGATGGCTAGCTGGGGGAAATCATCCCTGGGTCCAACATTGCACCTAATTCGCTAGCAGTCAAAGTAACAAAGGCTGAGCCACTAGCTGTTTTTTTTTTTTTTTTTTTTTATTTCACCTTTATTTAACCAGGTAAACCAGTTGAGAACAAGTTCTCATTTACAACTGCGACCTGGCCAAGATAAAGCAAAGCAGTGCGATAAAAACAACACAGAGTTACATATGGGGTAAAACAAAACAAAGTCAAAAATACAACAGAAATACACATATATATATATATATATATATATACAGTGTGTGCAAATGTAGCAAGTTATGGAGGTAAGGCAATAAATAGGCTATAGTGCAAAATAATTACAATTAGTATTAACACTGGAATGATAGATGTGCAAGAGATGATGTGCAAATAGAGATACTGGGGTACAAATGAGCAAAATAAATAACAATATAGGGATGAGGTAGTTGGGTGGGCTAATTTCAGATGGGCTGTGTACAGGTGCAGTGATCGGTAAGGTGCTCTGACAACTGATGCTTAAAGTTAGTGAGGGAGATAAGTGTCTCCAGCTTCAGAGATTTTTGCAATTTGTTCCAGTCATTGGCAGCAGAGAACTGGAAGGAATGGCGGCCAAAGGAGGTGTTGGCTTTGGGGATGACCAGTGAGATATACCTGCTGGAGCGCAGACTACGGGTGGGTGTTGCTATGGTGACCAATGAGCTAAGATAAGGCGGGGATTTGCCTAGCAGTGATTTATAGATGGCCTGGAGCCAGTGGGTTTGGCGACGAATATGTAGTGAGGACCAGCCAACAAGAGCGTACAGGTCACAGTGGTGGGTAGTATATGGGGCTTTGGAGACAAAACGGATGGCACTGTGATAGACTACATCCAATTTGCTGAGTAGAGTGTTGGAGGCTATTTTGTAAATGACATCGCCGAAGTCAAGGATCGGTAGGATAGTCAGTTTTACGAGGGCATGTTTGGCAGCATGAGTGAAGGAGGCTTTGTTGCGAAATAGGAAACCGATTCTAGATTTAACTTTGGATTGGAGATTCTTTATGTGAGTCTGGAAGGAGAGTTTACAGTCTAACCAGACACCTAGATATTTGTAGTTGTCCACATACTCTAGGTCAGACCCGTCGAGAGTAGTGATTCTAGTCGGGTGGGCGGGTGCAAGCAGCGTTCGGGTTGAAGAGCATGCATTTAGTTTTACTAGTGTTTAAGAGCAGTTGGAGGCTACTGAAGGAGTGTTGTATGGCATTGAAGCTCGTTTGGAGGTTTGTTAACACAGTGTCCAATGAAGGGCCAGATGTATACAAAATGGTGTCGTCTGCGTAGAGGTGGATCTGAGAGTCACCAGCAGCAAGAGCGACGTCATTGATATACACAGAGAAAAGAGTCGGCCCAAGAATTGAACCCTGTGGCACCCCCATAGAGACTGCCATAGATCCAGACAACAGGCCCTCCGATTTGACACATTGAACTCTATCTGAGAAGTAGTTGGTGAACCAGGCGAGGCAGTCATTTAAGAAACCAAGGCTATTTAGTCTGCCAATAAGAATGCGGTGGTTGACAGAGTCAATGAAAACGGCTGCACAGTACTGTCTATTATCGATCGCGGTTATAATATCGTTTAGGACCTTGAGCGTGGCTGAAGTGCACCCATGACCAGCTCGGAAACCGGATTGCATAGCGGAGAAGGTACGGTGGGATTCGAAATGGTCGGTGATCTGTTTGTTGACTTGGCTTTCAAAAACTTTTGAAAGGCAGGGCAGGATGGATATGGGTCTGTAACAGTTTGGATCTAGAGTGTCACCCCCTTTGAAGAGGGGGATGACCGCGGCAGCTTTCCAATCTCTGGGGATCTCAGACGTTACGAAAGAGAGGTTGAACAGGCTAGTAATAGGGGTTGCGACAATTTCGGCGGCTAGTTTTAGAAAGAAAGGGTCCAGATTGTCTAGCCCAGATGATTGACAGCTTCTGCTGTCAATAAATCAGATTTAGCTGGCTCCATTTACAAACAAAAATGTGTAGCTAGTTAGTCATTTCAGTAATGTTAGCTATCTGGCTAACTTTAGCTAGCTATTAGCTATATAACGTTAGAAAAAGGCATTTGTCAGATAGCTATCACATTCGCTAACATTTAGCTAGATTTGTAAATCAAAAACTAAAAACAGAAAAAATAATTTAGCTAGCTAGATGATTCCAATCTTATACGTTCTGCTACAGTAGAAGGTTGGAAATGCCTTTTGTTTAAATTAACACACAGCTGAGCCGGAGCGAGATATGGCTCAGAAAATGTACCTCAATCAAGGGATATAAATGGCATTGTACTCCGAATTGTCCCATTATCCCACCTGCTACACGAGAAGATTGAACGACTGCTAGTTAAGTAAACTGCCATTTCTGTCCTTGTGCTAGCTAGCAGTTGCCACTAAATAATGCATTTTAGCCTATTCTTTGATTGAAATACCAGTCGATGTAGCACGAGAGCTGCTGATACAGCTTTAATAAGCCCAATCATTTTGTAACAATTTTAAAGGCAATTTGCGTGTAAAAAATGGCCACGATTAAAAAACAGCAATTTTTTTCTCTCAACTGGTAAATGAAGTACGCTTCCCATTCGCCATTCAAGTGCATAGGCAACTAGGCAGGTTTCGGTGCGTCACACACCTCTTTGCAATGAGCTGGAGGCAGTACGCATTTTGAAAGCATAGCCTACTTAATTGTTTGAAATCTGAACGTTTCACTACGAGGCATGTCTTACCTTGCTTCAAAGTAGCCTAGCCAAAATGTGCAGGCAATACTTTTATAAAGACTTCCATATGCCATTGAAACCAGTAGCCCTTTTGTCTTATGTTCTATTGGTTTTCAAATAAACTTTCTTTCATTGTCCAGTAGCCAAAGGCACACTCCTAGTCATATTAGCCACCAATGCTAGTTGTTGCATATGCCTATTTAGATCTCCCCTCTTTCTAAATATCTTTATCTCTGTCATATGAAACCGCTCACAATGGTATTTTCCTGCTAATTGCATTATGGAACATACTGTTCAATGCAGCGTGTAGTGGCTTAGAGTCGGCCTAGACTATAGGATATATCAGACCTTATATTTCTTCTCTTTTCTTTACACAGGAAGATGTTGGCCCTTTATAAACACATTTCATGCAATTCTACTACACTTTTTGACTGGAAACATTAGCAATATGACGTCCATCTAACCTGGAGTAAGAAATTCCTGTCCAATAACAAACAAAAGTGGCACTGACCAAATGATAAAGACAGTGAATATGCACACTCACTGGGGATATGGACGATGATCTCCGCTGGTGCATTTAATTAAGTTGAGAATTTTGATAACTAAAAGACAGATTGGAGACCCCTTGACTTCTTCCACATTTTGTTACATTACAGCCTTATTCTAAAATGGATTAAATTGTCCCCCCCCCCCCCCTCAATCTACACACAATACCCCATAATGACAAAGCAAAAACAGGTTTTTAAAAATGTTTGCACAAAAAACTGATATATCACATTTACATAAGTATTCAGACCCTTTACTCAGTACTTTGTTGAAGCACCTTTGGCAGCAATTACAGCCTCAAGTCTTCTTGGGTATGACACTACAAGCTTGGCACACCTGTATTTAGGGAGTTTCTCCCATTCTTCTCTGCAGATCCTCTCAAGCTCTGTTAGGTTGGATAGGGAGCGTCGCTGCACAGCTATTTTCAGGTCTCTCCAGAGAGGTTCGATCGGGTTCAAATCCGTGCTCTGGCTGGGCCACTCAAGGACATTCAGAGACTTGTCCCGAAGCCACTCCTGCGTTGTCTTGGCTGTGTGCTTAGGGTCATTGTCCTGTTGGAAGGGGAACCGTCACCCCAGTCTGAGGTCCTGAGCGCTCTGGAGCAGGTTTTCATCAAGGATCTTTTTGTACTTTTCTCCATTCATCTTTCCCTCGATCCTGACTAGTCTCCCAGTCCCTGCCGCTGAAAAACATCCCCACAGCATGATGCGGCCACCACCATGCTTCACCGTAAGGATGGTTCCAAGTTTCCTCCAGACGTGAAGCTTGTCATTTAGGCCAAAGAGTTCAATATTGGTTTCCTCAGACCAGAGAATCTTGTTTCTGATGGTCTGGGAGTCCTTGAGGTGCCTTTTGGCAAACTCCAAGTGGGCTGTCATGTGCCTTTTACTGAGGAGTGGCTTCTGTCTGGCCACTACCATAAATGCCTGATTGGTGGAGTGCTGCAGAGATGGTTGTCCTTCTGGAAGGTTCTCCCATCTCCACATAGGAACTCTGTCAGAATGACCATCGCGTTCTTGGTCACCTCCCTGACCAAGGCCCTTCTCCCCCGATTACTCAGTTTGGCCAGGCGGCCAGCTCTAGGAAGAGTCTTGGTGGTTCCAAACTTCTTCCATTTAAGAATGATGGAGGCCACTGTGTTCTTGGGGACATTCAATGCTGCAGAAATGTTTTGGTACCCTTCCCCAGATTTGTGCCTCCACACAATCCTGTCTCGGAGCTCTACGGACAATTCCTTCGACCCCATGGCTTGGTTTTTGCTCTGACATGCACTGTCAGCTGTGGGACCTTATATAGACAGGTGTGCCCCTTTCCAAATCATGTCCAATCAATTGAATTTACCACAGGTGGACTCCAATCAAGTTGTAGAAACTTCTCAAGGATGATCAATGGAAACAGGATGCACTTGAGCTCAATTTCGAGTCTCATAGCAAAGGGTCTGAATACTTATGTAAATAAGGTATCCTTTTTTTTGGTGAATAAATTTGCAAACATTTCTAAAAATCTGTTTTCGCTTTGTAATTATGGGGTATTGTGTGTAGATTCATTTAATTTAGTGTGCAAATTTATTTAATCAATTTTAGAATAAGGCTGTAACATAAAATGTGGAAAAAGGGAAAGGGTCTGAATACTTTCTGAATGCACTGTATATGGCTGTCTCTGGGAAGTTGTGTCATCCAAATTTTTCTATGTAATGATATTGAATATCGGCGTCCTTGACTCTCAGAAATCTGTATATCTGTCATTCTCTAGTGTGAAGGTACAAACTCTGCCTTCCTGGCGGGTCCAGGGGGAGCAAATCAAGTGCCCTATAGGCCTACCACAGGCCAATCGGATGGCTCAGATTACCGTATCTGCAGTAATGTGAGATTTCAAAACGTTTAAAACCATGACTAGAGAGACTGTCAACGAATACAGCAAAGAGCTACTGGAAAGGTTGAGGGTAGAGGAAGTTCAGGAGTAAAAACAAACAAAATTGAATTATTGTAAAATTGACTGTGTCCATAAAATGTATTAGTATCTATAAGCTGGAAGTAGAGGCCTAAGCATTGTTGTTCACTAGTTTACTCCAATTAGGGAAGGGGTGGTGGGGTTGGAAAGTAATAAAGGTAAATATTTGTTTTTAAAGGATATGTATATGTATGTATGTATGTATGTATGTATGTATATATATATGCGAGAAAAAAAAACATATGGGGGATTGGAAGTTATGCAGACAATTACATTGATGGAAGTTACAATCTGCAATATTAAAGCTGATCTACCCCCTAAAAAAAAAAAAGACTTTTTATGAGCGAGTTCATGTTTAAGTCTTTACTCAGCACTGTCAACACTTTCTATTCAACACAAAATGTGCATTCTCCCTACCTCCATTCGCGCTACAACCAGCACTGCAGCTGCAATAAATGAGTAGGAAAGTGTATCGAAAGTGTATTGTTATTATTAGCAGCTTAAGTCTTTTTTAATATCAAGGAATATTTCACTTTCTCTGGTCATAGGAGTAACATGAATTTGTGTGGTGCGACTCGAGTTTAGCCATAAGCAGGAAGACAGTGTCCCTTTCTGGTCAGTGTCAATGGAGAGCGGAAGGATGTTGAGGCGGACCCGCAGTCTGTTACTCTCTCCCTCCGCTGAGACTGACCATCAGAAACAGGCACCATCAGTAAAATAAAAGGTAATTATTTAAATGTATGCTCACTCAGTTGTGCTTCACGAGTAATACAACTGATCTATTACCAGTGTGATCATATACCTCGATTACAAATATATATAATTTAGCATAGGCTTACGTTTTTTTAAAGTCATGTAAAAAAATATATATACATCTGAGCGGTAGATCTCGGCTTGAATTTTGACTCAGAAAGTGATCTTGACTCAGAAAAAATCATCAGGGTCTGTGTAGCAGGCGTCCCTATTCTCATAGCCCAAATCCCGGTCTGGTCTGTTGAGTCTGCTTCGCAAACGTTCCCGGAAGTTCCGCTATGTTGCGTCGATGGGGTACAAGGTTGGAATCACTTCTGTCTGTGTCGGAATCTTCTACCATTTAGCTAACTAGCCAGTAGGACTAGCTAGCAAGCTATTAATTCAATGCGCAAGCAAAAGGGTAGCTAGCTAACGTTACCTACCTAATTGCACACAGCATGCTAGCTACCAGTCTCCCTGCTGCTGACTCACTGTGACCAATGGGGATAGGCCGGTAGCCCGGTACGGTCATTGAGCTAGAGAGTACGGTAGCTACCTAGCTGGCAAGCTACTAGCTAAGTTAGCTAGCTAACTGCTCTAACACAGGGACTGTTTTAGCGATAATCTACACATCCGAGACACTTGGATACTACAAGTTATGTTGTAGCTATATACTTACCTATTGAATGTAAAATATCAATAGATGCATTCCGGTCTGAGCTGAGAAGAGACTGGGCTCTTTGAAACTCAGCCACCGCCGCGGCTGCCATCTTGCCTCTTCTCAATGACCGCTTGTTTCCGGTCTGTCCATCAACTTTCCTCTTCTTTTCCTTTGAAGTTAAATGGCGGTTGCCGCCACCTACTGGACTGGAGTATGTAGCCTATGTTTCACAGACAGAGAAGGAACCTTGCATAGTGCCCACTAATGTTGTCTCCAAGGCTAGCAGACTGGTTTCACGAGGCTAGTTATCTCCTTAAAATGAAATACAAATCTAAACCTCCTAACCTCTCAACACAGGTTCTCATTGGTCTGGGCTATGGACATCTCCCTGTAAAGGATAGGAACCGCCCCTGTTTCCTAGTGGACCCTTAGTGAGGTTTCTTTTAATGAGAATTTCGGTTGAGAGGTTAGAAGGTTTACATTTTACATTTGTACTTGTATTTTACTGCACATTTGAGGTGTAGACGAAAAGCAATGAGTGAAGTTAGGGGAGGTGCATCTGCAACAGCCAAAAGTCGGACACTGTTGTGGTTTTCCTACAGGAAGTTTAGATCAACATGACCGTGTCAACATGCCATTGTTTTTAAACGTTTTTCTTTATGATGTCAAAATGTCTTTATAATGTCTAAATAAACATGTTTCTTAACCCCAATATCAATTGGCGACCCGTCATTCAGGGCAGGTGGGGCAGGTGAGCCCCACCTGTTTAGCTTGAGCCCCGCCTGTTTTGCATGTTATTTTGGCATTAATTACGTGTCACATATCAGTTTGCAAACAATGTATAAAAAAAAACATTGAGTTAATAAAGCCGCATACAAACATGGTCTCTTTTTTGCTTTCTTGAGTAAGGCAGCTCCAAAATGCAGGTGCTTTATGTGGTGGTGGGGCAGCCAGCGGAAAATACGGAGCGTAGGGGTTGGTAATGTTCACTAGTTGCGCCGTGATTGGCTCAGTGTTCTGTCACTCATGGGGACACTACATCACAGCAAAATCTACGGGGAAGCTCGAAAGTTCCAGCCCCTTGGGTGCTGCCATAGAGTTACATTAGAAGTGCCCTTCCAAGAAGGCTCAAGGTCCTTGGCCACAGATAAAATGACATCAAATCACGTCATATCTACTGTAGTTTTGATTGGACTGATCATGTCAACATCATACTTTCAAAATCTTAGCTAGCAAGCTAGACAAGCAGTTATCATCATGAATCACGTCGACTATCTACTGGCAAATATTTGTCATATGAAGATGAATTATCGATAAAACGTATCGGTGCTCATCGGCCATTGGACATAAACATTACACAACAAGTTGGAAATCGCAAATTCAACAATGAGTGATTTGGAAAGAATAATGGCTAACTGCAAGCGTTGCAAAGCAATCACTAGCCTGCTGTTCAGTTGAGTGGGTGTGTGGTCCAAGTCTGGGTTTAAGGGTCTATTTTCCAGAGTTTTTTTCCCTCTGGTTGCACATGTGACACGTTGGCCAATAGAACGGATGGTAGAGGCGGGTTACCCACTCGCCGACGAATTCTCACAAGGCACCCCAATCTCCTCCACATGTATTTCCGTATTTTCTTCATTCGAATGATGGGGATTTGGGCCTGGTCTCGGAGAAGCAGTATATCCTTCGCGTCAGACTCATTAAAGAAAAAATACTTGTCCAGTTCGAGGTGAGTAATCGCTGTTTTGATATCCAGAAGCTCTTTTCGGTCATAAGAGACGGTAGCAGCAACATTAATGACAATGCCAAAAAACACACAAAATAGCACAGTTGGTTAGGAGCCCGTAAAACGGCAGCCTCCCCCTCCGGCGCCATTACAACAAGTAAGTACTACAGTGTGTAGTATAATATTCTACAGTATACTATAGTTTACTATATAATTCTATATTAAGTACAGTAGTAGGCCTATTCTATAGTAAACTGTAGTATTATTTCATGTGGGCAGATGGGTCAAAATCTAAGCGAAATATCCTCACTGATAAATGTCCCCACTTTCACTCTTAATGACAGAATGACAGAAATATGTCAGCTGTATGAGGCTCCTCAAGACCTGAACTACAATGGAGAGAACAAACATTTGATTGAACGTCTTCCTTCTATTGGAGCTGACATGCTATTATCAGGGTATCCACTTGAGCTGATGAATGGAGATGTTTCACATGTTCCAATGACATGGCTTAAAGGCCCAGCACAGTCAAAAATGTGATTTTGTTTTATATATATTTCCACATTATGAGGTTGCAATAATACTGTAAAATTGTGAAAATTAAGATAATGCCCTTTTAGTGTAGGAGCTGTTTGAAAAAGCTGCCTGAAATTTCAGCATTTTGACCTGCCTGGTGACATAACTCAGACCACCCCCAGACAGTCCTAGCAACATTCATGCTTGTGAAATTGCTCTTTGCTAAGAAGCTATTTTTGTTTCTTTTTGACCATTTTAATTGCAAATAATCACAGTAAGGTACTTAATTGTTACCTAGAAATTATTTGATATTGAGGTAAAACGGCTGCATTGGACCTTTAATTTACTGTAGTGGGTTAAAAAGTGTTTCTTGGTAGTCTTAAACAAATCTACACCTCACTCACATGGTTATGTAGTGGATAAACTCTTGAGTGTGCCGTCTTTAGCCAACTCTCCTGCTATCTCTCTCAGAATGATCTTCTTGATCCAAACCAGTCAGGTTTTAAGACTCAACTGAGACTGCTCTTCTCTGTGTCATGGAGGCTCTCCGCACTGCTAAAGCTAACTCTCTCTCCTCTGCTCTCATCCTTCTAGACCTATCTGCTGCCTTTGATACTGTGAACCATCAGATCCTTCTCTCCACCCTCTCCGAGTTGGGCATCTCCGGCGCTGCTCACTCTTGGATTGCGTCCTACCTGACAGGTCGCTCCTACCAGGTGGCGTGGCGAGAATCTGTCTCCGCACCACGTGCTCTCACCACTGGTGTCCCCCAGGGCTCAGTTATAGGCCCTCTCCTATTCTCTCTATACACCAAGTCACTTGGCTCTGTCATATCCTTACATGGTCTCTCCTATCATTGCTACGCAGACGACACACAATTCATTTTCTCCTTTCCCCCTTCTGATAACCAGGTGGCGAATCGCATCTCTGCATGTCTGGCAGACATATCAGTGTGGATGTCGGATCACCACCTCAAACTGAACCTCGACAAGACGGAGCTGCTCTTCCTCCCGGGGAAGGACTGCCCGCTCTATGATCTCGCCATCACGGTTGACAACTCCATTGTGTCCTCCTCCCAGAGTGCAAAGAACCTTGGCGTGACCCTGGACAACACCCTGTTGTTCTCCGCTAACATCAAAGCGGTGACCCGATCCTGCAGGTTCATGCTCTACAACATTCGCAAAGCGGCACAGGTCCTAATCCAGGCACTTGTCATCTCCCATCTGGATTACTGCAACTCGCTGTTGGCTGGGCTCCCTGCCTGTGCCATTAAACAACCTACAACTTATCCAGAACGCTGCGTCCCGTCTGGTGTTCAAACTTCCCAAGTTCTCTCCTGTCACCCCACTCCTCCGCACACTCCACTGGCTTCCAGTTGAGGCTCGCATCTACTACAAGACCATGGTGCTTGCCTACGGAACTGTGAGGGGAACGGCACCTCCTTACCTTCAGGCTCTGATTAGACCCTACACCCAAACGAGGGCACTACGTTCATCCACCTCTGGCCTGCTAGCCCCCCTACCTCTACGGAAGCACAGTTCCCGCTCAGCCCAGTCAAAGCTATTCGCTGCTCTGGCACCCCAATGGTGGAACAAGCTCCCCCACAACGCCAGTACAGCGGAGTCACTGACCACCTTCCGGAGACACTTGAAACCCTACCTCTTTAAGGAATACCTGGAATAGTATAAAAGTAATCCTTCTACCCCCCCCATAAAAAAATGGCTATCATAAGTTCAATGCAACAATTTGTAAGTCGCTCTGGATAAGAGCGTCTGCTAAATGACGTAAATGTTATGGGCTTAGAAAAAGAAGACACCTGTACCATGTGAGATATAGAGTTGAAATGTATTACATTTTGAGTTTGAATCCCAATATTACACCTTATATACATCACAGATGACTGAAATATAACAAAACCGTTTGACATAGGATCACCGGATTTTCTGTATTTAAAAATAAATTATTAATTAATTATTAAATTATTAAAAATATTAATAATATTCCACCCATGAGGCCACTAAAGGGCGCTTTGGTCATTCGACTGCAGGAAAAAGGTCTACGGCTGTCTTTGACAAACTGATTAAAAAGCTTGGGGACAAAAATATATTTGTTCTCTCTGTTCTTGGGGTCCAAAGCTCAGGGAAGTTAACACTTTTAAACACAATGTTTGGACTTCAGTTCGCAGTAAGTGCAGGGAAATGCACCAGTGTGTAACTCAGGGAGAAAAAGGTGTAGATTCACGCGCAGAGCGCGACAGGTGTTTTTTTCGCCTTCGCAAAAGGCAGGAATCATGGTCACAGGCAGGCAATGGTCATACACAGGTAGGCAAACAGGCAGGAGAATCAAAAACTAGGACTGAAGGCTATAACTGGTTCTCACAAACAAGCTATAAAAAGGCTTAGTAGAGTCAAAACAAACAATACCTCACAAGGCACAAACAGAATGAACTAAATAAGGAGCTGATGAGACCAGGTGAGTAACTAACACAGGTGAAATCAATGAACAAAAATGAAAGACAGGACTACGTTCAAGAACACAAAGAAACAGGACTACGTTCAAGAACACAAGGTGAACTAAGAAAATAAATACAGAACCTTACACAGTGGGGCATTTACGTAGTTATCGAAGGTAGATAAAGACCTGAAAGACTAGCTTCTGTATGACTGTCCTAGTCGTAGATTCAAAAGGGTTAAGATCCCAAGAGCTCAGTTCTGAAACAGCAATGAAGCATGACAACGAATTGGCCACATTCATTATTGGGATAGGTGACTTGACCCTGATCAACATTATGGGAGAAAATCCATCTGAAATGCAAGACTCTTCAGATTTGTGCTCAGGCTTTTCTGAAGGTGGCATCTGTAAAAATCGAACCAAACTGCATATTTGTCCATCAGAATGTTGCAGAAACTACGGGAAATGTTCAAAACAAAGACGACAACTTCTTCAAAAGAGAAAATATGAAAATTGCCCAGTTCACCGCTTAAGTGACATCATACCATTTCACATAGACACTCAAGTGTTTCACTTCAAAAATCTCCTAGAGGGAGACCCTCCAATGACACCTCCCAATCCAATTTACAGTCAGAATGTCCAGGATCTTAAATAGCCCAGTGGAAACAGGAGTGTAATCTGTCCTCACCATCAGAGTTCAAGTTCAGAATTAAAGATCTCTGGAAGGCACTGCTTAGAGAACTTCATTTTCGGTTTCCGAAACACTTTAGAGATCATGGTGTACAACAAGCTGGAGAACCACCATGCAGACTGGTCGTGGAAAATGCAGAAGCATGCGTTTGAGACAACAGAGATGCCGAAATAAAATAAACAGCCACATGGTCCAGGTTGAGCACAAATCAAGTCTAAGTGAAGAATTTGAAGGCGAAATAGAGACATATTTTAAGAATGAGGAACATGCACAGCTCCTGGGGAACTGGAGGAGCAACACTGACATAAGAGTCCAAAACCTGAAGGAGGAACTTATTGATGATACACAGAAGCAATGTGAGGAATTGCTCAACATTACGCAACGGGTGGGTCTCATCCTGAATGCTGATTGGTTAAAACCCCATTCCAGACGGTGTCTATTCCACCTGTCACCACTGGCTAAATCTATGATGTTAAAATGCCTATTTACTCTGTTCCATCTGACTGCGCAATTCACTGTCTCATCAGCCCAGCCAGGCATCTAGACATTATCTCACATTTCTTTTAGACTAACATTTAGTTTTCAACAGCCTAGATTTGTATAAACCTTGCTGTCTGTCTCTCCGACATTTGCAACATTGTTTCAATATTCAAATTCGATCTCCAGCTGTCCCATGGTAATGCACATGTTGGGAGTCGGACCCAGACAGGGAGGCAGGCAGCTTTTCTCAGCCAGTCGAAATCATGAATCAGCTGGCATCATTTTTATGGCTATATACAAAGAAATGTCAATTGAAAAAAGGTCAAACGAAACTAAGTGCAGCTAGTTTGCAGTCTTTCCAGCTTTAGTTTGAAGTGATTGTGTTACATGTGTTGTTGGCTAGCTCCTCTGAACAACAGTGTCCTGAAGAGAGAGCACATTTTCTATGCCAGGCGAAATCGCGCCTCATTAGCGGGCCTAACAACACCCGTGCCAATATATCCTCCAAACACCAGCTTCTCCGGCATTATCACTTAATTGTCATCTCTTGTTGATTACACTTTAAGAAGAAACAAGACGAGGAAATGGAAAGAAAGACAGTAACCACGTTTCCATCCACAGTTTTTATGTGAGTAAAGTCATACCTTCTAAAATAAAATCATGACAGCTGTGATGGAAACAGGAAGTTTCGGAACAATTTTGTAAATGCCAACAGATCATTTGTTCGTTCGACATGGTGGGATCTTGTTATGTCAGTATAATGGCGGTGGAAACGCCTTTATGCGCAATTATTTACATAACAACCATCATATCGAAGCAAACTTGGAGTCATAATAACCTCACCATGTAGACTAGCCTACCTGGCCTCACAGCCTACCCGCATTGTACCTGCGAGCTGTTGGCTAGAGTGCACATGCCAAGACCAGAGTAGGGACATTTGCTATTTAACGCAACAGTTTTTGTGAAAAATCTATAGGTAGAGTTGAAAATGCGATGGAAACACATTGAACTTTAGATTTTTATTCAGTACATGAAAAATTATATTTTTTCTGCACTATGCCATTGTAGTATCTGGACAATTTATGACTTTGCTAATGGTTGCAAATGGTCTTAGAGGATGTTGACTCAGCTTAAGGGAGCATCTGGAGGGTAGTTCTATAGGGGCACCCTAAAGCAGAGGAAGTCTGTTAGGTGGAGTCCTGGGATTGGTCTGTAGGGGAAAACACCCATATCAGGTTACATAGGATATATACTATGGTTTGGGACAAAGGACGGGGAGAATAACATATTAGAGATTGGAGCCAGTTATTCTCCAGATATCGGCAGATATCTGTAAATTGACGCTGGAATCCTTTGATATAATAAACCTTTATAATCAAAGTACAGTGTCAGCGGATTTCCTTGTTCTCACAGCATAATTAGCATCGTTTTCTCGACACTACACCACCAAGCACTGATTTTTATCAGCAACAAGTCAGTTTGGTGGAAACACACCTCAGGTGGAAAAATTCACATATTTTCTTTATGTGGATTTTAGAATATTTGCATGAAAATCTGTCGCCAATTGGATGGAAACCTAGCTAATGAGAGGTTTACGTTCTCCTAAAACAAAATAAGAAGTTCCCTTGAAACAATTCGGCAAAATGGAAAGGAAGACAATAACCAGCTTTCCATCCAACCTTTTTATGCGAGTAAAGTGCATGTTGGATAAAAAAAAAATGTCATGACAGGCCTGATGGAAACAGAACATTTTTCGGTCAACTTTCCACATGTCGAGAAAACTAAATATGCTAAACAAAGTGGGATCTTTTTGTGTCTGTAAATTATGCGAGAAATGTCAGTGGAAACGGTTTAGTGCACAAATAATTTATAACCATCATATGAAAGTAAACTTGGAGTCACGCGATGACAAGCTGTGTGGTCCTCCCACTACGACTCGTCGGGAAAGCATGCAGTTTATTAGGCTACAGATGAAATAAGTAATGAACTTCACAGGATGATGAAAGTGCAAGGTGATGAGCTTGATGCTCCTTTCCAATAAATATCAAGGGTATTTTTCTGGTGACATGATCATCGATGCTTGGCTTCCATTTCACAAATACAAATAATCACATCATGTAGGCTATACGTGCGCTCTAGCCAACAGCATGCAGATACAGCTGTGATGAGTGTGATTAGAAGCAGTCAGGCGCAGGAGGGTAAATCACTGAATACAGAGTTCATTCCGTCGTACACAGTTGCGCTGGATAGCGACAACAAAATACAGGCACAGGGGAACAATCTACCCCGGCAATACAAGGTACGAGTAGCTCCACCGAGCTACACTCAACTCACATAAAACAATCACCCACAAGGACAAGGGGGCAGAGGGAACACTTATACACGGACTAGTGAGGGGAAATGAACCAGGTGTGTGTAATTGACAAGACAAGACAAATGGAATGATGGTATATGGAGCGGCAGTGGCTAGTAAGCCGGTGACGACGAACGCCGAAGCCTGCCCGAACAAGGAGGGGAGGCAGCCTCGGCGGAAGTCGTGACAACAGCACTGTATGTGCATCCTGCGTGCTGTTGGCTAGAGCGCACATGCCAATACCAGAGTGGACACACTCGCTATATAGTGCAACATCAGTAGAGTTGAAAACGCGATGGAAACCCATTTAGCATGTCTTTTTTTTATTCGGTCCATGGGAATTTAACGGCAAAAGGGATTTGTATGTGCACTACGTCATCACGCACAGCCTTTTATCTGCAACAAGTCAATTTGATGGAAAATCTGTCGCCAATTGGATGGAAACCTAGCTATTGAAAGGTCTAACATGACCAACATGCTATACAGAGCAAGTGACATGCTATACAATCAGTTGAGTGGGATGCTGGGAGCAGTGTCCCTTTTGCACAGCTATCTGCACCAACACCATACCTAATCATACCGGTCTCCACATTGTGGAATTTCATCACTGCAAGGTTCTAAGTGGTAGTCAGTACAAGAACATAGATATATTTTCTGTTGATTTTTGTACCACTGAAGTAGCAAGTGATAATTGACTTTTTCCATCACAGGACTCTATAGTGTCCCCTACAGTAAATATAAAGAGTCTGGTCACCCCCTTGACAAATGGCAAATCACTCCAGATGGAAGTCAGAAATGCTACTGGAAGTGGTTCATCTGTCCCTTCAAGAAGCAATTGGAAGAAAAACCCAAGTTGAGACTTGTAAATGAGAATGGATGCCAGGGTGCAATTCAAGAAGCTTGGACAAAAATATCAAAGGAAGATGCCCCGAAGGAGCTAAATGTCAAGCCATAAAATAAACAATAGCTCATCACTAAACACAATCACTGGATATTAATTTCTACCTCAAATAAAACTTGTTGAAAACATTTTCACTAATATTCTAGAGATGGAAAGTAAAAGCAACTCATGGTGGAGTATTATCATCTTGTTCATATGGAACAAACTAACATTTAGGAGAAATACATCAATGCTCAAATTAAGATATTTAGTAGGGAATTGCACATACTCATAAATATAGTCATACTATACCAATCTTCATTGTTATAATTGTTTTACTATATGCTTATACATAATTTATTCCAAGCACGAGACTCTTATGATTTTTTGTAATTGTTCTTTTGTATGTTAATGGTGTGTGTGTGTGTGTGTGTATATATATATATATATATATATATATATATATATATATATATATTCCCTCTTTGTTTGAACTATATAAAGTATTTTTACCCCTGACATGTAATCATAGGCAGTTAGGTGAAAGACGGTATAACCGAGAAATGTAAATTTAACTAAGTTGAAGATGTTTGTAAAGCATGGTTACTAATTGTATTCAACGTTTTAGTGACAGTTAGGAGAGGAACAAAATGCACTGTAAAACCATGAAACATGTGACACATTTATAACCTAAACGTCAGTGTTTAAAACTTAACCACTAGGCATTTAGATTTGTCAATAAGTGTTCTCATTTTAAACACAGGCAAGAATGCAAGAATAAACTCTTATTGTAAACACTTTTTCCAGGCAGTTGACTATAACTGAGAAATTTCATTTAGTAAAACAATGGTTATTAATTAGCTTTGAATTGTTAGTTAACTAACAGGAGAGGAACAACATTAGCAAACTTCTCAGGAGATGAAAATATATGTCACGAACGTCAGGGTAAGGAGTAGACCAAGGCGCAGCGTTGCAGGCAAACATACTCATTTATTGAGCGAAACGCGAACAAAACAACAAAAGACGGTAACGTGACAGTACACGGTAAAACACAACCAACTTGAAACAAGAACCCACCAAACACAAAGGAAAAACCGACAGTTTAAATATGGCTCCCAATCAGAGACAACCAGCAAACAGCTGACACTCGTTGCCTCTGATTGGGAGTCACTCAGGCCAACATAGAAAATGACAAACTAGAACCCCCAACATAGAAATATAACACATAGAATAAACACACCCTGGCTCAACAAATAGAGTCCCAGAGCCAGGGTGTGACAGTACCCCCCCTAAAGGCGCGGACTGCGACCGCGCCTCAATAAGAGCTAAACAGGGGAGGGCTGGGTGGGCATACCTCCTCGGCGGCGGTTCTGGCTCCGGCCTTGCCCACCACCCTCCAATCAACCCCCCATAGCGCCCCTGGTCCGGTCTAGCCCCGCTGGCCGGAGCCGGACTGACGACACGCACCCCTGGCTTGGTGCGTGGAGCAGGAACGGACCGGACCGGACTGACGATGCGCACCCCTGGCTTGGTGCGTGGAGTAGCACCTGGCCGAACCGGGCTGACGATACACACCCCTGGCTTGGTGCGTGGAGCAGGAATGGACCGGACCGGGCTGACGATGCGCACCCCTGGCTTGGTGCGTGGAGTAGCAACTGGCCGGACCGGGCTGACGACTCGCACCCCTGGCTTTGTGCGTGGAGCCGGAACGGGCCTCACCGGACTGACGACTCGCACCCCTGGCTTGGTGCGTGGAGCCGGAACGGGCCTCACCGAACTGACGACTCGCACCCCTGGCTTGGTGCGTGGAGCCGGAACGGGCCTCACCGGACTGACGACTCGCACCCCTGGCTTGGTGCGTGGAGCCGGAACGGGCCTCACCGGACTGACGACTCGCACCCCTGGCTTGGTGCGTGGAGCCGGAACGGGCCTCACCGGACTGACGACTCGCTCCCCTGGCTTGGTGCGAGTAGCAGGAACGGGCTGGACCAGGCTGACGACTCGCACCCCTGGCTTGGTGCGAGTAGCAGGAACGTTCTGGACCAGGCTGACGACTCGCACCCCTGGCTTGGTGCGAGTGGCAGGAACAGGCCGGGCCGGGCTGGCGACTCGCACCCCTGGCTTGGTGCGAGTGGCAGGAACAGGCCGGGCCGGGCTGGCGACGCGCACCGTAGGTTTGGTGCGAGTGGCAGGAACAGGCCGGGCCGTGCTGGCGACGCACACCGTAGGCTTGGTGCGAGTGGCAGGAACAGGCCGGGCCGGGCTGGCGACGCGCACCGTAGGTTTGGTGCGAGTGGCAGGAACAGGCCGGGCCGGGCTGGCGACGCACACCGTAGGTTTGGTGCGTGGAGCAGGGACAGGCCGGGCTGGGCTGGCGACGCACCCCGTAGGCTTGGTGCGTGGAGCAGGGACAGGCCGGGCTGGGCTGGTGACGCACCCCGTAGGCTTGGTGCGTGGAGCAGGGACAGGCCGGGCTGGGCTGGCGACGCACACCGTAGGCTTGGTGCGTGGAGCAGGAACAGGCCGGGCTGGACTGGCGACGCACCCCGTAGGCTTGGTGCGTGGAGCAGGGACTGGCCGGACTGGACTGGCGACGCACACCGTAGGCTTGGTGCGTGGAGCAGGGACAGGCCGGACCGGGCTGGCGACGCACACCATAGGCTTGGTGCGTGAAGCAGGAACAGGCCGGACCGGGCTGGCGACGCATACCGTAGGTTTGGTGCGAGGAGCAGGAACAAGCCGGACCGGGCTGGCGACGCGCACCGTACACTTGGTGCGAGGGGCTGGAACAGGCCGGACCGTACTGGGGACACACACCACTGGCTTTACCTCGGGATCTGGAACGGGCCGGACCGGACTGGTAACACACCCCAGTACCTCTCGCCGTGACTCTACACCTTCCCTCCCTGCTTTGACCAGTGGCCCCCGTAACCTGGTGGCCTTCTGAATCCGCCCCTTTTCTGCCTCCGTCAGCCCCGTCGTCCATGCCGTGTGCCCCCCCCTAAAATTTTTTTGGGGTTGCCTCTCGACCGTCCAACGCTGACACTGCTTACGCCGTTGCTCCTCTCTCCGTCGCCTCTCAATTGTCTCACTCCATGGCCGGCGATCCATCCCGGCCAGGATCTCCTCCCAGGTCCAGGACCCCTGCCCGTCCAAAATCTGTTCCCACGTCCAGGCTGCCGATTCCTGGACACGCTGCTTGGTCCTGGTATGGTGGGTTCTTCTGTCACGAACGTCAGGGTAAGGAGTAGACCAAGGCGCAGCGTTGCAGGCAAACATACTCATTTATTGAGCGAAACGCGAACAAAACAACAAAAGACGGTAACGTGACAGTACACGGTAAAACACAACCAACTTGAAACAAGAACCCACCAAACACAAAGGAAAAACCGACAGTTTAAATATGGCTCCCAATCAGAGACAACCAGCAAACAGCTGACACTCGTTGCCTCTGATTGGGAGTCACTCAGGCCAACATAGAAAATGACAAACTAGAACCCCCAACATAGAAATATAACACATAGAATAAACACACCCTGGCTCAACAAATAGAGTCCCAGAGCCAGGGTGTGACAATATATAGGCCTAATCAAAGACGCACTGCATCTGGATTTTGTAACCTTGATTATTTTGTGTAAAAAAAAATATTTTCACGGAGAGAAAAAAACGGATTAACAATAAACCTGATTTATATGATCCTGGATAGAAAAATATGGTAGTAGTTTTGAAAAATATCTACTGAGTTTGAAAACCTTAACAATATTGTTTATGAACATAATCAACATCATCGTAGTTGAAAATGAACTGTGTTTTTATGAGATATATTGCTGGTTTTAAGAAGATCAAGCTTGTTTTGTCTTGTTTATTCTACAGTATAGAACAATGTTTCCCAACCCTGGTCCTCGAGTACCCCCAACAGTGCACATTTCTATTGTAACCCTGGACAAGCACACCTGATTAAATTAGTCAACTAATCATCAAACCCTCAATGAGCTGAATGAGGTATGTTTGTCCAGGGCTACAACAAAAATGTTTACTGTTGGACCAGGGTTGGGATACTTTATATTGTAACATCCAAAAATAGATTTGGTATAAAGTAAATTGGCCAGTATTCCTAGTGTTGATTTTTCAGTGTAACATTTCTAGTGTTGATTCAGGTGTTCAATTAACTCTATAACTGTTAAATTAACACTCATTGGTGTACAATAACCTGTTGGTGTTAATAACCAGTGTTAAACCAAAACCACACCCATCATAATGAAATGTCCCAGCACGATTTTTTGAATTGTTTATTTCAATATCTATGTTTTTGCATGTTCATTAATTGATAAATTAATTGTATCCTACTCAAATACAAAGAACATCATTTGTTTTATTAATCTATTATGTTACTTGGACTTGTTGCACCCTTTACTGAAATGGTTGTTCCAGTTTAGATTATTTAGGTAGTCATTCTGAATGCATGTTTGGGTGAATAAAAATTCAAAATGTTGGATATCCCCACTCTGGCTGGACTCCAATAGGAATTGCAAATCACTTTGCAAGTCAGCATAATGTGACTTGCAGGCCTGTAAACCATGAGTTTTAGGCCACTGTATTAGGGTAAAACTAGGCCCTCAAAATATGGCGTTATGAAATGTGTTATGTTAAATCATTTAATTTTTATGATAACATATTCTCTTAGGATCTCACTTGGTGAAAGCCACAGGACTGAACATGGATGAATGCAACAACCATGTCTATGTCACTAACAAATACAGTCATGGGTGGTAACGCTACAATTCACTAGCAAGGCAAGGCACTCTGGGAAATATGCAAATAAGGCTTTACACTAAGCAATGTGTTAATTTAATACTGAAAAGTGTGGACCCCAATAGACACTGGACCAGTGTTAAATGTAACACTCTGTGTTGATTTAACACTGTCGAATTTTCTGTGTAGTTTAAGAGGTTCATGTTGGGTGTTTTCTATGATTTTCAGGGACAAAGGAAGGAACAAACCATGATTACATTGTTTAATTGACTCCAATTAACTATTCCCCAGGTCATTGCTGTAAATGAGAACGTGTCCTCAGTCAACTTACCTGGTAAAATAAGGGTACATAAAAAAATAAAAATGAAATACTTTCACACTACTAGTAGAAAACCAAATTGGTTTTACAAAAACAACAACAAATGAGAAACAATATACACAATAACAGAACATAAAACATATTACACATTGCTGAGGCCATGGGCTCCCGAGTGGCGCAGCGGTCTAAGGCACTGCATCTTAGTGCTTGAGGCGTCACTACAGACCCCCTGGTTCGATTCCAGGCTGTATCACAACCGGCCGTGATTGGGAGGCACACAATTGGCACAGCGTTGTCCGGGTTTGGCTGGTGTAGGCCGTCATTGTAAAGAAGAATTTGTTCTTAACTGACTTGCCTAGTTAAATAAATAAAAAAGAATGGGAAAATGACAAGTGCTGTTTATGCTTACGCTGCATTCATAACCAAGTGGGAGGTGGGAATTTACCAGTTGTGAAGTCATAAATACCGGTTGGATGCATTCACATGCTTTGCACTTGTTGAGAAACGCAGATTGGCTAATGGCCAACAGCTGCTTAAACCATGAACTAAAAGTACAGCTATCATGCTTGTAAACAAATTATAGTGTTCAAAAACCATATTAATAGATCGTTTTTTATAAATAATATATTGTTGTTGCATTTAACTGTCAAATGCTGTTATTGAGGTAATTTCCTTAGTAGGTGATGTCAGAGGTCAGCATGTGGGAGAAGTGGGATCTCAGGATGATAGACGAGTGTCCCACTAGTAATTACTAGTTCAAGTGGATTTGTCCCAGTCATATGTGGCCAGGGATGGGCATAAATTACAATTACAAAATACAACTACAAAATACCCTAAAGACCAATGTATCAAAATAAAATACAAGATACTTTTGCAAAGTATTGTATGAAATTAAAATGAATGTGTTTTGTGTTTTTAAAATACAAAAATAAATGTGCAAGTATCTGGCCGAACAGAAATAACATTCTCATTAATGGTTACAGAACTTTTTACTTTATGACTGTGTTATGTTGTTGTTTATCTACCTTAGTTGAATACATTGACATTCTGGATAAGAGCGTCTGCTAAATTACCAAAATGTATATGTGAAAATGAACAACTGCAAAGCACACTGGGTATTTTCATTGGCCTTGTTTCGGGGCAGAGCTCATTTGAGTAATACTCAGCATGCTTTGCAATTATTCATTTTACATATACATTTACATTTACACTACCAGTCAAAAGTTTTGACACACCTACTCATTCAAGGGTTGTTCTTTATTTTTACTATTTTTTACATTGTAGAATAATAGTGAAGACATCAAAACTATGAAATAACACATATGGAATCATGTAGTAACCAAAAAAGTGTTAAACAAATCAAAATATATTTTAAATTTGAGATTCTTAAAATTGCCACCCTTTGCCTTGATGACAGCTTTCCACACGCTTGGCATTCTCTCAAACAGCTTCACGAGGTAGCCACCTGGAATGCATTTCAATTAACAGGTGTGCCTTCTTAAAAGTTAAGTTGTGGAATTTCTTTCCTTCTTAATGCATTTGAGCCAATCAGTTGTGTTGTGACAAGGTAGGGGGGGTATACAATGCCTTGCAAAAGTATTCATCCCCTTGGCATTTTTCCTATTTTGTTGCATTACATCCTGTAATTTAAATTGATTTTTATTAGAATTTCATGTAATGGACATACACACACAAAATAGTCAAAATTGGTGAAGTGAAATAATAAAAATAAATTGTTAAAAAAATTCTACAAAATAAATAACAAAAAGTGGTGCGTGCATATGTATTCACCGCCTTTGCTATGAAGCCCCTAAATAAGATCTGGTGCAACCAATTACCTTCAGAAGTCACATAATTAGTTAAATAAAGTCCACCTGTGTGCGATCTAAGTGTCTCATGATCTCAGTATATACAGTTGAAGTCGGAGGTTTACATACACCTTAGCCAAATACATTTAAACTCAGTTTTTCACAATTCCTGACATTTAATCCTAGTAAATATTCCCTGTCTTAGGTCAGTTAGGATCACCACTTTATTTTAAGAATGTGAAATGTCAGAATAATAGTAGCGAGAATGATTTATTTCAGCTTTTATTTATTTCATCACATTCCCAGTGGGTCAGAGGTCTACATACACTCACTTAGTATTTGATAGCATTGCCTTTAAATTGTTTAACTTGGGTCAAACGTTTCGGGTAGCCTTCCACAAGCTTCCCACAATAAGTTGGGTACATTTTGGCCCATTCCTCCTGACAGAGCTGGTGTAACTGAGTCAGGTAGGTAGGCCTCCTTGCTTGCACACGCTTTTTCAGTTCTGTCCACAAATGTTCCATAGCATTGAGGTCAGGGCTTTGTGATGGCCACTCCAATACCTTGACTTTGTTGTCCTTAAGCCATTTTGCCACAACTTTGGAAGTATGCTTGGGGTCATTGTTCATTTGGAAGACCCATTTGCGACCAAGATTTAACTTCCTGACTGATGTCTTGAGATGTTGCTTCAATATATCCACATAATTTTCCTTCCTCATGATGCCATCTATTTTGTGAAGTGCACCAGTCCCTCCTGCAGCAAAGCACCCCCACAGCATGATGATGCCACCCCGTGCTTCACGGTTGGGATGGTGTTCTTCGGCTTGCAAGCCACCCCCTTTTCCTCCAAACATAACGATGGTCATTAAGTTCTATTTTTGTTTCATCAGACCAGAGGACATTTCTCCAAAAAGTACAATCTTTGTCCCCATGTGCAGTTGCAAACCATAATCTGGCTTTTTTATGGCAGTTTTGGAGCAGTGGCTTCTTCCTTGCTGAGCGGCCTTTCAGGTTATGTCGACATAGGACTCCCCTGTAGCTCAGTTGGTAGAGCATGGCGCTTGCAACGCCAGGGTTGTTTCCCACGGGGGGCCAGTATAAAAATGTATGCACTCACTAACTGTAAGTCGCTCTGGATAAGAGTGTCTGCTAAATGACTAAAATGTTTTACTGTGGATATAGATACTTTTGTACCTGCTTCCTCCAGCATCTTCACAAGGTCCTTTGCTGTTGTTCTGGGATTGATTTGCACTTTTCGCACCAAAGTACGTTCATCTCTAGGAGACAGAACGCGTCTCCTTCCTGAGCGGTATGACGGCTGCGTGGTCCCATGGTGTTTCTACTTGCGTACTATTGTTTGTACAGATGAACGTGGTACCTTCAGGCATTTGGAAATTGCTCCCAAAGATGAACCAGACTTGTGGAGGTCTAAAATTTTTTGGCTGATTTCTTTTGATTTTCCCATGATGTCAAGCACAGAGGCACTGAGTTTGAAGGTAGGCCTTGAAACACCTCCAATTGACTCAAATGATGTCAACTAGCCTATCAGAAGCTTCTAAAGCCATTACATCATTTTCTGGAATTTTCCATGCTGTTTAAAGGCACAGTCAACTTGGTGTATGTACACTTCTGACCCACTGGAATTGTGATACAGTGAATTATAAGTGAAATAATCTAAAACTATGTCAAAACTATGGTTTGTTAACAAGACATTTGTGGAGTGGTTGAAAAACGAGAATTATGGAAAGAATATGGCACCACAACAAACCTGCCAAGAGAGGGCCGCCCACCAAAACTCACAGACCAGCCAAGGAGGGCATTAATCAGAGAGGCAACAAAGAGACCAAAGATAACCCTGAAGGAGCTGCAAAGCTCCACAGCAGAGATTGGAGTATCTGTCCATAGGACCACTTTAAGCCTTACACTCCACAGAGCTGGGCTTTACAGAAGAGTGGGCAGAAAAACGCCATTGCTTACAGAAAAAAATAAGTAAACACGTTTGGTGTTCACCAAAAGGCATGTGGGAGACTCCCCAAATTGAGCTTTTTGGCCATCAAGGAAAACGCTATGTCTGGTGTAAACCCAACACCTCTCATCACCCCGAGAACACCATCCCCACAGTGAAGCATGGTGGTGGCAGCATCATGCTGTGGGGATGTTTTTCATCGGCAGGGACTGGGAAACTGGTCAGAATTGAAGGAATGATGGAATGCGCTAAATACAGAGAAATTCTTGAGGGAAACCTGTTTCATTCTTCCAGAGATTTGAGACTGGGACGGAGGTTCACCTTCCAGCAGGACAATGACCCTAAGCATACTGCTAAAGCAACACTCAAATGGTTTAAGGGGAAACATTTAAATGTCTTGGAATGGCCTAGTCAAAGCCCATACCTCAATCCAATTTAGAATCTGAGGTATGTCTTAAAGATTGCTGTACACCATCGAAACCCATCCAACTTGAAGGCGCTGGAGCAGTTTTGCCTTGAAGAATGGGCAAAATTCCCAGTGGCTAGATGTGCCAAGCTTATAGAGATATACCCCAAGAGACTTGCAGCTGTAATTGCTACAAAAGGTGGCTCTACAGAGTATTGACTTTGGGGGGGGGTGAATAGTTATGCACGCTCAAGTTTTCTGTTTTTTTGTCTTATTTCTTGTTTGTTTGTTCTTCAAAGTGGTAGGCATGTTGTGTAAATCAAATGATACAAACCCCCAAAAAATCAATTTTAATTTCAGGTTGTAAGGCAACAAAATAGGAAAAATGCCAAGGGGGGTGAAAACTTTTGCATATTATGGCAAGAACAGCCCAAATAAGCAAAGAGAAACGACAGTCCATCATTACTCTAAGACATGAGAGTCAGTCAATACAGAAAACTTCAAGAACTTTGAACGTTTCTTCAAGTGCAGTCGCAAAAACCATCAAGTGCTATGATGAAACTGGCTCTCATGAGGACCGCCACAGGAATGGAAGACCCAGAGTTACCTCTGCTGCAGAGGATAAGTTCATTAGAGTTACCAGCCTTAGAAATTGCAGCCCAAATAAATTCTTCACAGAGTTCAAGTCACAGACACATCTCAACATCAACTGTTCAGAGGTGACTGTGTGAATCAGGTTTTCATGGTCGAATTACTGCAAAGAAACCCTACTAAAGGACACCAATAAGAAGAAGAGACCAGCTTGGGCCAAGAAACACGAGCAATTGACATTAGACCCGTGGAAATGTGACCTTTGGTCTAGAGTCCAAATTGAAGATTTTTGGTTCCAACCGCCGTGTCTTTGTGAGATGCGGTATGGGTGAACGGATGATCTCCGCATGTGTAGTTCCCACCGTAAACCATGGAGGAGGTGTGTGGGTGTTATGGTGTTTGGGTGCTTTGCTGGTGACATTGTCTGTGATTTATTTAGAATTCAAGGCACACTTAACCAGCATGGCTACCATCGCATTCTGCAGCGATACGCCATCCCATCTGGTTTGGGCTTAGTGGGACTATCATTTGTTTTTCAACAGGACAATGACCCAACACACCTCCAGGCTGTGTAAGGGCTATTTTACCAAGAAGGAGAGTGATGGAGTGCTGCATCAAATGACCTGGCCTCCACAATCACCCGACCTCAACCCAATTGAGATGGTTTGGGATGAGTCAGACGGTAGAGTGAAGGAAAAGCAGCCAACAAGTGCTAAGCATATGTGGGAACTCCTTTAAGACTGTTGGAAAATCATTCCAGGTGAAGCTGGTTGAGAGAATGCCAAGAGTGTGCAAAGCTCTCATCAAGGCAAAGGGTGGCTATTTTAAGAATCTCAAATATAAAATATATTTTGATTTGTTGAACACTTTTTTGGTTACTACATGATTCCATGTGTTATTTCATAGTTTTGATGTCTTCACTATTATTCTACAATGTAGAAAATAGTACAACAATTAAGAAAAACCCTTGAATGAGTAGGTGTGTCCAAACTTTTGACTGTACTGTAATTAATTTAGCAGATGCTCTTATCACACCATAGTGCCATCAGACTTTTGATACCAATGTAGAGTGAAAGGGGGACAACTATAAAGAAATGGTATTGTCACGGATTCTGCCGAGGCTGCTCCTCCTCCTTGTTCGGGCAGGCTTCGGCGTTCGTCGTCCCCGGAGTACTAGCTGCCACCGTTGAATGTTTCTATGTTTGATTGCTTTTGTCTGTCTATTGCACCTGTGTCCGTTTGTGTCTGATTATGTGTTCTATAAGTTGCCTGTTTTGTATTGGTTAGGTTGTGTGTTGTTTTTCGCATTTCAGTTAGTGCTGCGTGTTTTCTCTGTTTTGTTGTTTTTGGAGTTTACGCACAGTTTGCGTAATCGCTCGCCTCTATGTGTTTTTGAGGCCGTTTATTGTATTTTGCCTAGTGGTTAACTAGTAAACTTTGTTGGGCTAAGCTTCGGTGTCCTGCGCCTGACTTCCACACCACACTTACATCAGCCCATGACAGGTATAGAAAAGTATTTTGAAAATACAAATTACAGCTTTCGAAAGTTCATTGGCGTATAGTTCAGCCCAATGTAATACAACATTCAAAATACTCAGAAGTAATTCAAATAGGTATTTCAAATACATGTAACAGAAATACTGCCCATCTCTGATCGTAGATCAATAACCAAGCATCAACAACCCAACCTGGCTCTGGCAATGGGTTGTGAAATGACCCAAGTGCTCGTTCAAAATAACCCAGCATTTGTTCTGTCCAATATTTACCCAAATTGAATTGTTTTTAACCCAGCATTTTTTTTGTCCATCACCCAACCAAGCGGACACATGTTAGAGGTAGCTGCCCGATTGAACCCAGACATAATTCCATAATTTAGCATGCATTGGAGAGATTAAGAAAGGAAAGGCGAATGGCCTAAATAAATGATAGTGTATAGTGCTCTTTAATCTCCGGTGATGGGGACAATATCTAAATTATCCTTTTGACTAAGCACTCGATATCAAGTGAAGGCTATTCGCCATTGTTAAAAACCACTATCCATCGGAGATGCACGATGCAGAATTTTACAATCAGATTCAGTTACAAATGCATGTTTATCTAAAGATATAGGCCTACGGCGAGTCCTGATCTGCCAATGGGGTTTGAGTTTACAGGAGGGTATCGAACTAGTTTGTATGGCGTAACTGTATTGGTTGTCAACGGAGTGAAGGGCACCTCTGGATACAGCGGATTCAGCACCATGGACAGAGCACCCAGCGGTTGGCTACCGACACATCCACAGCCAATACGGTCTCTAGCGCTACGATTGCGAGAGCGACATAGCAGAAACAGCAGCTTACAGCGCGGACCAATAGGATGACTGCATATCAGTTTCACAGCCAACCCGAATATCTGCAGATGCCTGCATCAAAGCGTCGAGATTTTTGCTGGTTTGCTTAAGGATAAGCCATCTATTTTAAGAATCTGTAGTATACATTTGATCGTTTTCTTTTCTATGTTCACACCTTCCTTTTCTTCTTTCTCGCCTTTCCCTACGGCGTGTTTGAGAAAGATACCCGCATCTGTCTGCTTCTTCGGGAGGACTGAGATAACAGCCGTGCTATTGATTTTTGCTCTTCAATGGAATACATTTTTATACTAATAGCGAGTGTTGGCAATACATTTCGCATCTGCTGTGTACCGGTATTGCCCTCTATGAGAAAGAGATTATTCCATTATTCTTAGCTGAAGATTGAGACACCACACATAGACACAACAAGAACCGTGAAACGTTCATTCATAGAGCTTTCAGTTCCATAGCGCCTTCTCCAGGACCGTGGACAGCGCTTGTGTCAGTGGCCGCAGCTCGGAGTGAAAAACAACTATTAGGCCTATCAGTTCATCACAATCATCAAAAGATACTCAAGAATTGACCAATAGTAAAGATCACAAGCCGTGATTCCATATGGATTATACCAGAAGACTCTACTGATTTGAAGGTAAGTAATTGTGCCTTTATGAGCAGTTGATATTCTGCAGCTTGTCAGCATCATTATCAAGTGATTTAATCAACATGCTATAAACAATACAGTATATTTGGTTTCTTTATCATTGCACTGTATTTGTCTTTATTGGGCACGATTAAGCAACCATTTTAAAATCACAGTGCAATTTTTTGCTTGCATTTCCATATCTTGTTAATGGTTAATTGGAGAAAAATATGTCTTCAATAATAGGTCATCAATAAACAATATTGATCAATATCACAAATAAAAAACATGTAACATCAACAAATATAACATCTATATCTATATCAACGCTGTCTTGTGCTAAAGGGGATGGTGTTTTCATTCAAGGCTTCCATTTTGAAGATAAGATGGATGCTTGCGCACATTTCTTTATCATGCTTCAGTGGCCTTATCTTGCTCCTTATATAAAATTAATAGTAACGATGTAATGTTTGGCCTGGTTAGATGAATTCGAATTTGCATTCGAAATATTAGACATAATACATCTTATAAATGATATTAACATCATGGCTGAAATGAATATTAAACAAATCCTCATTTCAAAAGTGTATAGTGAATGCTGCGAGATTTGGCCGTTATGAATGAACGGTCTCTGAGGTGTTATACAGCCCAAGGTCTATTCATTGATCTGTGACTAACAAAAAAAACATGCAACTTTGACTATCCTGTAAACACAGGCTATTTAATAAACGTGATAATTATTTATAGCCTAATTAACACACAAGGAACTGATTGATTTATCCAAACCAAGCTGTAAAGGAATTTGATTTGGTTAGAAGTTGGGCATCTTGATTACTTCTGTTTTAAAGATAGGAAGTCTGATGTATATCAACTGAACAAACTAAAAACTGTGTTTGAATTAAACACTAAATATTAATACTATTTTAATGTAATATTTCTTATGTAATATGGCCTTCCAATTAATACAAATAATACAAAATGCTTTACCCCTGCATTTTCCAAGATCAACAGTTGTTGTTTTAATAACCATTGGAAATGCATTCAGCAATCAATGTACAGCTCATCTTCAATACATTTTTCACCCAAATCCCAAATGTTTACCATACACAAAACGCTGTAGCATACTACTTTGTAATGCACTTTCTATTCTGTTTATTGACAGGTACCATTTCCCCTCTCAGATAACAAGCATATTTGATTCTTCCCATTAAAAACATTTTGGTCAGATCCCCCAGAGAAGAGAACCAACTCTCCCTCCATAACTCTCTCCCCCAGAGAAGAGAACCAACTCTCCCTCCATAACTCTCTCCCCCAGAGGAACGATGGGTACCGTTCTGTCCCTCTCCCCTAGCTACCGGAAGGCGGCCCTGTTCGAGGATGGCCCGGCCACTGTGGGCCACTACACGGCCGTCCAGAACAGCAAAAACTCCAAGGACGCCAAGAGCCTCAAGCGCCAGTCCCTCATCAGCGTGTTGCCATGGAAACGCATTGTGGCAGTATCGGCCAAAAGGAAAGGTTCCAAAAAGCTCCCACCCGACGATGGGCAGAAGGTCAGCACTGAGCACACCATCACCAACAGCCAGAAGCTGAAGAAGTCCCAGTCCTGCGCCAACTTGTCCTCTTTCGCCACGCAGGAACCCACCATAGCTGCCACCATCCCCACCTCCAAGACCGTCTCCAACGTGGCCGCCACCGCCAAGAAGAACTCGCTGACCTGTTCCACGGGGGGCCAGGCAATGAACGCGGGCACGCCCAAGCGGGTGATCGTCCAGGCCTCCACCAGCGAGCTAATGCGTAGCCTGGGTGAGTTCCTGTGCCGGCGCTGCTACCGGCTGAAGCGTCTGTCCCCCACCGACCCAGTGCTGTGGCTGCGGAGCGTGGACCGCTCCCTCCTCCTCCAGGGCTGGCAGGACCAGGGCTTCATCACCCCGGCCAATGTGGTCTTCCTCTACATGCTGTGCCGCGATGTGGTCTCGTCTGAGGTGGCCAGCGAGCGGGAACTGCAAGCCTCTCTGCTCACCTGCCTCTACCTGTCCTACTCCTACATGGGCAATGAAATCTCCTACCCGCTCAAGCCATTCCTGGTGGAGACTGAGAAGGAGGCCTTCTGGGACCGCTGCTTGGAAATCATCAACCGCATGAGTGGCAAGATGCTGCAGATCAACTCCGACCCTCACTACTTCACCCAGGTGTTCGCCGACCTCAAAAACGAGAGCAAGAAGGAGGAAGAGAAGACGAGGTTGTTGATTGGCCTCGACCGATAAGAGGAACCTTGGGAGGACGGTAAAGGGAGGAATAGGGGAGAAGTGGGACGGGTGGGATGTGGATAGGGTCAGGGTGGCACGCACGACTACAGAAAGAACAGGAGCGTTGTCTGGTGTTCCCATCTTGTATTAGTAGGAAATTGGTTTAGCTGGAGGCCCATAATGGCCAATCAGGAGGCTCTGGTGACATATATGATGTTAACAAGGCCAATGTTTGGGCATTAAAGTACTTACAGACAATCGCACAGATACAATTACTGATAACCTTTATGTTGAGTGAACAGTAAAACACTGCCTTCAGGACATTTGATAACAGAGATGCAGCGGGGCCTGGGGCTGGGCACATATTAAATATTACTTCAACAGCAGCCAAACCTGACAAGATTACATTGATAGAAAAATGATGACCCCTCATAAACCCGAAACAGGTCATCAAATGTCAGTGACTAGAGTAAAAGGAAGAATGGCTGAGTAAAAGACAGATCCATTTTATGTGTCCAGATTCAGAGTCAAGAGAATCCCTTTAGGGACTTCAGAAAGCTGTGAGGCCACTGCATCCCTTTTCCCCCCTCTCCAAGCTGCATCGGCATCCTCACTGACCCTAAATATTAAACACAGACAGTGGAAACACCAGACAACATCACTGTAGTAGTCTGCTCGTGTACTGTACATAGTTAGGGGGGAAAAAACTAAGAGTCATCAAAGCAACCAAAAGCAGAGCTAAAGAGAGGATCCGTGTGGATTCAACAGGGAAATATGGGGGCACAAGAAACATCATGATCCCACTACGCATGAGACCACGTCCCATGTCATCACGTGTCCCCTCAGGACATCACGTTTTCATATGTCTTAACATGTCCTCTCACATCTTAACTTCCTCCACACACAATCACCAATTGCCAATACCCCCTACCTCACCACCAACAATAGCCCTGCCCAAGTCTACCCCCACAACATTGCACTTCTTCCCACAACAAGCATGCCTGGTTTTATTTCACCATTAACAGATAAGAGGGTAACATTGCCAAATCTCACCACCTACCACAGTTCTGATTTGTGTTTTGGTATGGAGAGGAGGCTAGTCCTCATCGAATAAAGTGATATGGAAGGCCAGTAGAACATACTGCTGAGTTGATTGACTTCCATTGACCCAAAACAACACTAGTCGAGAACTACAGGAGACTATTATTGTGGCAATTCATGTGATGTGTCCACCTGCTTGGTTTCCATTAAGGACAGAACAAAATGGATTCTCCATTAAGTCATCTCCCTTAAAGAGACTATTCCCTCCCCACTGATGGTTATTTATGTAACCACTTGTGTTGACATGCATGTGTGCTTCTATGGGTTTCTAGCATGCTGCTTTGTGTTCGCACACCACGGCTACTTCCCAAATGGCACCTTATTTCCTATGGAATGGGCTGCTCTGGCCAAAAGTAGTGCACTACATAGGGAATAGGGTGCCATTTGGGACATACCCCCACATTATTTTAGACTGAGAGCAGTATGCTGCAATGCTGCCCTTACCTTAACTGATTATGAAGTTATGATTACTGATTATGAAGTCTTCGTTCTGATGAAATCCCACCTCCTGCAAGGTTGGGAGGCGAGAGTCCTGTGCCATATCGTTCTGAAGATGAGGATTTATAAAAACAACAACGCAAGTCTTGGATCATCATGTAGAACAAGAAAGACTTCTTAAAGCAATCACCCAATACATTTCATCAGTTATTATTATAGTATTGTGTATGTATGTTGGAGATGACAGAGCCAGTGACTTGTGTTCCACCAATGGAACTCAATGGCAACATGTAACAAGATAAATATGAATTATCTGCCCATTTCAGAATCTCCATTGACTTGGCTGTGTAGCGCTCAATTGAAACTGCCATTGATATTATTAACAGTCTCAAACCTCATGAAAAATATGCATATGAAAATCAGATTGCAGAGCCTGCATACATGTTCTTCCTGCATGATGTGTTTGGGCTGGATTGAACGGTAGATAGCTGATGTATAAGTGACTTTCAGATACAATTTGAATTATTATTATCAAGACATGTTCTTTGCTGTTGAACCAAGTTGTGTGGTATGGGTTCAGTGCTTATTCTCATACAATACAATCATTTACACTTCCATGTGCTTGAAACAGTTACTGAAAAGAAAAGAAAAACTGTCCACTGAGGGTTTGCTGCATCCAAATTGATGCTAGTAAGTGAAAATTAGAATATTGCTCTCTTTTCATTGCTATTAATGTTTATAGCTCCAACCACATTTGAATGTGTGTAATTATTCTCTTTACAATTTCAGATATTTACTGTGACTGGTAAAATATTGACATCTGGATATTTTGCAAACTTTATCTATAGGCCTTCCAGTAAAATGCACATGTGCAAACTGGCCAATAATACTGATGAGTAGAAATGTAGTGGAAATGACAGGCAGTGAAACTTCTAGACTTCTATATTGTATAAAGCAACAGAGATAGTGTCTGCCAGGTGGAGTTTCCGCCATTTTGTTTTCACGTATTCAGTCCATTCAACTCAGCAAGGGCAAGTCGCAAAGAACAGAGGGAATGAAACAAATGTTTGGAATGGAACACCCAGCCTGTTTGGAATGGAACACTGAGCCTGTTTGGAAAGGAACACCCAGCCTGTTTGGAATGGAACACTGAGCCTGTTTGGAATGGAACACGGCCTGGGACTCTATGGAACTCTATGGAGAGAGGTGAAGTTCACCCTGTATCCTCTTATTTCTTTGACTAAGTCATAACTATGTGCCATGTTTTCACTTGCAACACAAACAAGACAACACATTTATACAATACAAAGTTAATGGGGTTGTTTAATTATTTTCCCTTTTCATTTGTGAATCATATTGTGTGCAATTTTGTTGAACTACTCAAGTCAAAATAGTGTTATTAGAGTAAAGATGAGGCAATCTGTGACTAATGTATGTGGATGTATGACTATGTATGTGAGTGAGAAGAATTTGATCAACTGTTACATTTACTTTATATAAAAAACACATTTGCAAGCCTTTTTAAATGTTCTATTTCTTTGTGTCTGATCGTGTGAATGAATGTTGAACATTGAGGAAGCAAGAACTCCATCTTACACAGATAGGCTTGGTGGAATTTTCACTGTATTGGATACACCAATCCTGTCCCAGGGACCACACACTATAAAACCATAATGCAGACAGGCCGAACGCTTTGCACCCCCTAGCCATATAAAGCACTCTATAAACAAGATGAGAGTAAAAACCTTCCATTCATCTGTAGGCCATGGAAGCCACCCCTGTAGGCCTCCTGAGTGGCGCAGCGGTCTAAGGCACTGTATTGCAGTGCTAGAGGTGTCACTACAGACCCGGGTTCGATCCTGGGCTGTATCACAACCGGCCGTGATCGGGCGGCGCACAATTGGCCTAGCACCATCCGGGTTAGGGGAGGGTTGGACTGAGTAGGCCGTCATTGGTTCTTAACAGACTTGCCTAGTTAAATAAAGGTTTTAAAAAAAGAACTTCACTTCCCATGAGCCTGCACTACCCAGTCTGGCCACAACGAGGCAGTAGCGCGTTGTGGCACATCATGCTTGGAGATCTGAGATGATAGATACTGTATCTAAGTACCATCATGGAAATAGCTTCACCTTTCCCTCTGATAGGCTAGGTGGAATGTTGGATAAGAGAGGATTAGGTTGCTTAATATGTCTGCCAAACTGTAGCCTATGGCTGCTGAGGTAGCCTCTCTTATCCATGGCAGGCCGACTTGAGATGACTACATTGCAGAGAATCACAGATCTACAAATCACGCCTCCCAAATAACTGCTTACTATGTGATTAAGACTAGCGATTTTGCACCTTGTCTCGCTCAAAGGGAACCCCCCTTAAATACACTGTGCGCATTGCCTTGCTCAAACGCTATTCTGCTGCGGGGTGGGCAACCGCAGTGCGGAATGTCCTTCTCTAAAGTGGTGGAGTGGTTAGGAGGAGCTGTCCACGGTCGGTGGTGCTGAACGGGCAGCTAGCTGTTTGTGTGAGAGCCTCTGTCCCTGGTCCTGACCAATGTAGAGGCTCTGTCTGCAGTGCTGAAAGGAGCGCCTTCGCAAGATACCACACACCCAGCACAGTTTAGAATCTAGATTCTAGCTGCTTATTCACAATTGCAGATAACAATAGTAATCTATAAACTTCAATAGCTACATTGTGTGTAATTTGCCCATATTATTTACTAGTAAACTAGGCTACATACAATGTTGCGTTAAGATCATAGCTTGGTTTAATAAAATAATTGTATTGAGAATACTCAACATTAAACAAAGAATAGGCTACATGGATAATAGTGTGTAAGAGTGGGAGGGGGGAACACAATCGTGCAACGTGAGGGACTGATATTTTGCTAGGGCTAACTCTGAATTCGGCCAATCAAAATCGAATGCGTTGCACTCGTCAGTCGTGCTGTGTGTGTAGCGTTGGTTCCTCCTGCGTAGCTAGGTAGGTAGGATACAGTCCATCTGCTGTCAATGCTGCCGACTGCCGTATGAATTACCATTCAGAGCTGCACCTCTGAACATCACCAAACGCGAAGATGGCGGCCCGGGTAAGATATTTTCTCGTTTGTTCAATATCTCCTTGTCAACATCAACATTTTCTTTCGTTGTAAATAGGATACAATACCGAGTGCGACGTATGGCTTCCAGGTACGCGAAGGAAGGGGCTTGCCAGCCTTCAAATGGCAAGAAATGTCGGCTCTGCTCTGCTATTTCAATGCAGAATGTTTTTTACGCCCTGGCATTCAATTTGATAGGCACCCGCCCAATCTGGTTTTTGACAGGTCGCAGAAATAATTGACCTGTCTTGTATAATCAGCCTACAGTCAGCGCTAGGAAACTACAGACCTCTACAGCTAGCCACTGCATAAACTGAGTGCGTCGGTTGAAGCTAATCCTGGATTTTACATGCCCTTCAGCCGACGGAATGCTTAAAAGGGCTATTGAAACCTTTTATAGGATATCTGTGCAAAAAGTGCTTGTAATAATTTGTGAAAAGCAGTGCTCGCAAGCTTCCTTGTACATAGCACGACCTCGACGTCGCGGGTGTATTTTATTAGGCTATATAGCCTATGGCAGTCCGGAATATAATCTATGCTTTCTTGTATTGGAAAGCTATTTTTGCGCTATCTAGATCATGGATGGACAACACGCTTTTGTATGCCCGCGGATCAATTTCCAAAAACTAAAAAATATTAATGTTTTTTGGGGAACTCAGTTAGGGTCAATTTACTGTTGAGAGTTAGAATGTTGGAATAAACAAGGTGCAATTTCGAAATTTTGGTTGTGGATCATCAGTTTTCTCTTGTTAGGCCTATGTCAGTCACTGACATTCACTTAATTAGCCCGTGTCAGCTTGCATTTTTTTATTGGTAAGTCATTTTTTTATTAGTCTAGCCAGCTCTCTAAACTTGTAATCATGGTCGAATTACCGACCTGGGCACCCCATCGATTTTGTTAGTCACTCTCACTCAGATATCATATAAAAAAACTGCAAACATTTCTCTCCACCCTATGGCACAATGTGTAGAATTGCACGAAATTACCTGTAAAACTGCTAATTTATCTTGCGGGAAATTAACTCTAAAACGGCAGACAAAATGTCACTTACGGCCACCAAAAGGCAAGGGCTCTGACTGTATGTGTGGGTAGCAAACCCGCACGCCACTGCGGCCTACATGATGAGTTCAGAGTTTTTTGTGGCCTCCAACCCCATCCCTAATCTAGACAAAGCAGTGCATGACAAGCAACTTCCTGTTGCCGATAGAGATGCATTCCAGCCAGGCAGCCACAACCTATAGCAGGGGTAAGCAACCCTGTTCCTGGAGTGCCGCAGGTACTGCAGGATTTTGTCCCAACTAGACACCACACTGAGCTACTTAGCTAATTGATCTGTTCAGTGATTGCCTAAATTCAACACACCGGGTCCAGGTTGGTTAACTCCAAAACATGAAGTGACTGCGGCACTCCAGGAACAGGGTGGCCTACCCCTGACTTATACGCTACACTCAACTTGAACAGACAACACCTTGCTGCTGCATTACGTAGGTTAGCTATGCCCTGCCTGGCCTGCTGATAGGGACTGGTGTCACTGTGCTGCCAAATTCTTATTGGAAATATCTTATATCACTGGAGTTTTATCACAGGATGGAGCACCATTTAGAGCTGGTCAACTGTCAAGTTATCCACCACACCTTGGCCCATCCCTAATGCTGATTGAAGCTCTTCTCCTGTCTCTCCCAGTTTAAAACCATTATATGTTGTGGAGATCTAAGCTTGCCCATTGAATTTACATAGCTCAAGGCAAAATGGTAATATAGGTGGGGCATAATAGCATGAGATTTTAAAATCTAGGCCTATTCCATTGGTTGACGTTGTTGCCCGCCTGCATTATTCAAACTTGTATCCAGAAGACACCATTGACAATACACCGCTGTGGTTTGAGAATAATAAGGAATATTTTCACCTCTAGTATAATGGCCCCAATGAAATTACAAGACAGTACTGAAAATGCAATCTTTACACTATGAAAAATAACAGCAATGTCATTCTTTAAGATAGTATTCTACTCCTTCTTGCCGTTAAGTGTCAAGGCAATGATTAGCTTTTGTACATCAGTGTACTGGATCCAACAGTTCGTTTCAGTCGACAGACTTGTTTATTTATTATCATTCCAGTTGACATACTTGGATTAAAGGCATTGAGACGCGTTTCAATCTTTGCCTTAGCGAGAGGGAGAATGTGCATCCCTGTACCGAGCCAAGGCATCCGATGACACATTTTCACTTGGTCACACGGCATGAGTCAACTGTGTCCACTGGCATTGGTCTCCCTCCTTCCCTCGCCCTTGCAGAGTGCACTGCACATTGTTGCTGGGCCTAGAGTGTCAGAGCTGACATGGATGGTATCACAGACTGACAGCACACAGCGGACATCTTACAACAGAGGGAAATGGCCTACATGAATACCCCTTACTAAATTCTCGTACTAAGAGGAAAACATAGGAAAGGACGTGGATTCACAATGAACAGTAGACCTAGGGAATGTAAACAGTGGATGGTCGTCGGAGAATGACCTTCGTTTGTGTATGTGTGGTCATCCATGGCCTTGTAGTAAGGTCTAAATGGCCAGGGGTTTAGGAGAATCTACATCCTATGCTGACATCAGATCCTCTTTATTCATAGGCCCGCTCCCATCTTAGTATTTTAATTGGAGAGTTAATATATTATGTAACGTTTATGTAACGTGCAACAATGTAAATATACAAACACAACAGTGCACCGGGAAGATTACTGAACAAAATCTGTGTTCTGTGCAAGATGGGACGGAATGGGGTAGGTTTTCAACAGGACAAGAATCAGGATCTAAGATCAGAGCGAGAGTGTGACAGGATACGAGGAAAAGACAGACTGAATTAGATAGCAGTCTCCCTCCTGTGAAACTCTACACATCCTCTACAACCGATAACCACCCCAAACTTCCACTACCACAAACTGCAACTTAACTACTAGTAGTAAACTAAACTACTATACCTAATATACTTTTTTGGGCCGCCCTTAGAGTTGTTTATTAACCATTATTTTACCAGCTATATATTTGTACACCAATAAGTTGCAGGGTAGAGGAGAAGAGAAGAATGTGCCTATTTGGTATAACAAAATTAGTAGCTCACGATATGTTATTTAAAAAAAATAGTATCTCTAACCCTGGGTTAGATACATGTCCATTACATGAAATCCAAATAAAAATCCATTTAAATTACAGGTTGTAATGCAACAAAATAGGAAAAACACCAAGGGGGATGAATACTTTTGCAAGGCACTGTATATCCATATATCTCTCTATATATATATGTTACGTGCCTGTATACACATATAAATGTGTAGGAGTGTACAGTGTGTGTGTGTGGGTGGGTGTCTGTGTAATCTGTAATCCCTGTCTTGGTGTAGGGCCTTCATCTGTGTGAGCTGCAGCTATCTATATATAGAGAGAGTGCTACTCTATGTGCTGTGGGGGCATTGCTGTGGAACAGGCTTGAACAGTTCAAACACTCTTTCCATCAGACACACAATTCATCTGATAGTTGAATGTCATTATGTTTAGACTGCACAAAACAAGAAGCCCTCATAGTTGAGTTTAGTTATTCTCTCGGATTCTGAATAGGGTGATGACCAGGGTGTTTTCTCTAGGACAAGAGCGACCTTCAAATGTGTCCTCTTGCCCTGCTGTGATGCGTTCACTCACTAAGCAGTGATGCGTTCCTCTATCTCTGCTGGAGGCGTCAGACAGAGAGCATGCAGCAGAATCAGCCAATGCGGACAAAGCAAAATATAACTCATGTGAGTTTAATTATATTGTAATGGAAGCAGAAGGCATAGACATCCTTGGTATCCACATTAGCCAGATATATTGAGAAAAGCTTGAAGCTTCATTGCCGGCTGGACGTGTGTTAGGTACTCACCTGGTCTCATCAGCTCCTTATTTAGTTCAGTTCATTCTGTTTGTGCCTTGTGAGGTATTGTTCGTTTTGACTCTACTAAGCCTTTTCCTAGCTCGTTTGTGAGAACCAGTCAGCCTTCAGTCCTAGTTTTGTTTCTCCTGCCTGTTTGCCTACCTGTGTATGACCATTGCCTGCCTGTGACCACGATTCCTGCCTTATGCGAAGGCGAAATGAACACCTGCCGCGCTCTGCGCGTGAATCTACATCTTTTTCTCCCTGAGGATTCATTACAGCTACAGTATTCATTACAGCTACACAGAAGAAATACAAGCACATTACCTTTTGCACATTACCTTTTGGAATCTTCCTCTACAAAACATACCATACCCTGCAGGGCTATAACAGTGCAGTCGCAGAGTAGTCAAAGTGATGTGTCTGGATGGTCTCTCCCTGCCATCAAATCTCTCTAACTTTGATGTAATTACTTTCCAGTAGGGGAAGACAGCCAAGAACTAGCTTAAAGTGATTTATCTGAATAGGAAAAGGAATTGGCTTTCAAACCTAGAATATTAGCTCAATCATGTCTTCAGCTGCTTCTGAATTCATAACACATATCCCTGTGCTGACTCTAAATGCCCTTCAAAATCTGACCTATGGCTTTCTTGTTGACTCGCTTACAATGGTTTCAAGTGAAGATTGGTGTTGGGAGAACTGATCCCAAGTCAGTTTGAAATAGATTGTGGATGCACTTTTTCTGGTGCCTATAATGAAAATAACTGATTAGTAGACATAGTATGGTGGTAAGATTGTCAAACTACCATGGAAAAAGTAATGCCTCATTTGAATTGATTGCATAAATATTGTGGTTTTGTAAACATGTCCCTTTGACTGATGAAATATAGGCCCATAGGCATATAATTTATATTCAAATACACTGAGTTTACCAAACATTAGGAACACCTTCCTAAGATTGCGTTGCACCCCAGCTTTTGCCCTCAGAACTGCCTCAATTCGTTGGGGCATGGACTCTACAAGGTGTCGAAAGCGTTCCACAGGTATGCTGGCCCATGTTGACTCCAATGCTTCCCACAGTTGTCAAGTTGGCTGGATGTCTTTTGGGTGGTGGACCATTCTTGATACACACAGGGAACTGTTGAGCGTGACAAACCCAGCAGCGTCACAGTTCTTGACACAAACTGGAGCGCCTGGCACTTACTACCATACACCGTTCAAAGGCACTTCAATCTTTTGTCTTGCCCATTCACCCTATGAATGGCACACATACACAATCCATGTCTCAATTGTCTCAAGGCTTCTTTAACCTGTCTCCTCCCCTTCATCTACACTGATTTGAAGTGGATTTAACAAGTGACATCAATAAGGAATCCTAAGTTTCACCTGGTCAGTCTATGTCATGGAAAGAGCAGGTGTACTTAATGTTTTGTATACTCAGTTTAATTATGTTTCTACTGCATACATAGGCCAACCTGATGCACTAGCTGGCTAGAGGCTGAGTTGAATGGCTACTCCTACTAGCCGCATCTATACATATTGATCTCCAGCACATACAGCTCAATGGATATCTCCCCCAGGACTCCAGCTGATACAATATTGAAAAGGGATTCCTGAAATAAGGCAGGAGAAAAAGCCTGGAGTGTTCTGTCCTACGAGACTGCAGGGCTGGGTGGGGCATCAAGATTTAGGATTGTGTGTGTGTGTGTGTGTGTGTGTGTGTGTGTGTGTGTGTGTGTGTGTGTTTATACCGCAATCATAAGACGGATCACTGAACACCCTCTATTCTTAGTCCTGAATGCAGCATACCACCACCAACGAGCCATTTGTAATATAGGTTTACTGAATACAATCTAGAGGGTTTGTGGGGCGTGTTGATCCATCAAAGGCTGTGCATAGCTCACTAAGATTTGACTACTTTGATTTGAAATGGTGTCTCATTAAATGCATTGAGTTCTGCTATGAATGAAGGTATTTATGTGAAGGGTTTTATTCTTTGTACATTTTCAAAACCATGTAATGTCTTGCTTGTTTGTGCATGCTACAGCTCCTATTACCATTTTAATCAGCCATACATGACAGTAACCCTGGGGTTCCATCCATTCATCACAAAAGATCACCAAAAATACAAAAGATTTCTGCTCTCATGAAAATTCATATTAGTTCTCACATTAAGACAATGTTTTCTGTTTACAATGTGAAGAATGAATCTCTTCCTTATGTAAGATCTACATAAGACTGTAAAACATATATGGCTGACAAATGACATTACTACCAGATTTGGGGTATACTTTATAGTAGGCGCTTAGCATGCTAAAAACTCACATTTCAAAAACAAGACTCTAGCCACAGACCAATTTATTTGGGCAGTGTAAATTCACTGACGTCAAAATGTGCCCATGTTTTGGTGCAGTTCAGGATGAGAACAAAAGTAAAGTGAAATGATAAGAAAGACCCCAACTCTGCCCCTCTCTGCATGCGCTTGCCACTTGCCACTGTCAAAGTGGTATTCCTTCGATTGTGAATCAATGCACCCAATGCTGCTTCAGCTCTCTGACAGACAGTGGTCCTGGCTGTCTCAATTCTCTGTCTTATGTCCTCCTCTTCCCCTCCCTCTTTGCTTGCGTACGTTGGCCCCCAGGTCGTAATATTTTTCAAGGTATGTATGTAAGTCATTTCCTCATGTATGAACTCCCACGCCACCCGCTAAACGTCTAATAGCTTAATTGGACAGTCAGTCGGCTTTACTGAAAGTAGCTTTATCCGCCTCGTCCACTCCCAAGGTCTTACGAAAGCTTCCCCCCTGCTGCCACTGCCGCTGCTCGCACCCTTGGTAGTGACTGTCTCGGGAAACAATATACATATGACACACATATCATCTGCCATTGCAAATCCATTGACTGAGTTGCAATGCAGAGGGGAGGACATTTGATTGAGTGCACAAAATTAATTAGCATCCTTTACTCCTCCGCTACAGTTTCACTAAGAATGCTTAGACCTACTCTTGGACCGGGGTTAAACAGAAAAGCTTCAGCCTATTTATTTTTCTTCTGGCTGAGCGAGCTCTGGGGGTAGACTAGACTGCATGTGATGATTTTTTTAATGGGGCAGGGCAGTGTGCCAGCACTGCAGTGCAATACGCACCTCTCTATTAATTGCCACAACCCAAGCATTCCCCTTGCACCCAAACATTACGACTCCCAAAACCCGCTGCCCTTGCTCACCGCTCCCCAGCCGCCACCGCTTAAATGTCAGACAAGCAAGCGTACATGGCAGGCCTGTGTCTAACTATGAGTGAGCAAAATCAAAGATAGCTATGGCATGCATATCTTCACAGGGTACGTTCACAACAACGTTAAGGATTGTATAAAATCAAACTGAAATGAATGACGATTCGTCTCCTTATGTTATTAATTAAATATTAAGGGTCTAATTTTCAGAAATTGTGTGAGGCCCTCAAGACCCAGACTATACCTTATGACACCCAGATGAAGATGCAACCTATTTAGACCCAGACCAAACCAGTTGTCATTTTAGGCCCACTTGGCTCTGACATTAGGGAAGTAAGGCAGCGAGTGTTGGACTTGCTTGTTATTTCACTCATACATGGCCATATAACTGACAAGATGGTATTCAAAGATGCATCTTGACAACATGAGTTGAAAATCTACAAAGACCATGGTCTCATCATAGACCATCAGCCCAGACCCAGACTTCTGGCATTGTGGCCCAGACCAAGACTGTTTTTAAATGGTCTAGACTAGTCTTGAGATTGAGAACCCAAGATCAACTCTCTAAAGCTGGAATGAATATTGCATCATCATCAAGATCTCTTTCTGTCTTGATCTGAAATGTGTGGTCATGACAACCTTTTTGTAACATGGCCTTCTGTGGGATCTTTAATTGGAACCACGTCCTTGCTTTTTCCCATCTTTTCTCTTTTACTGAAACTGTTTCGAGGTTTGTCTTGTGTACCAAAGGGAAGAATCTGTACTGTATAGTGTCCTTGGTATATTATGACAGTTCACAGGCGGTCTGGAAGCCATGCTCTTAGCAGCAAACAAAGGTGACGAGATTCAGTGCCCTGAGAATCTCTTCATCTTTTCACTCTGGAACCTTTTCACTCAGTGAATTGTGTGAACGGAGCTATGTAAGAGAATGTCGATGCAGTTAATCCGTGCAATAATCTGACATAAGAATGTAGAAACTTGTCAACAAGAATTGTGTTTAGATAAGTTACCGCAACTAAGAAAGAAGTGTTCTTTGTTTTGTTTTTATATATTGTGTTTTGAATTTGTCTTTGGTTTCATTGTATTTTGTATGTCATTCATTAATTCATAGTCTTGTAACGACTGGAATAGATCCTATCAAATAAAGAAATAAACTAACTAGCTAGCAAGCTGTATCTGCTGTCTGTTGCTGCTCTCTGGCATTGTCTGTTTCAAGGCTGGTTTATATTCATTTTGTGATATTGGACAAACATTGCTGTTGCCTATGAGTTGAAATATGTTGAATTTGCAGAGAAACTAAACACGATAAATGTTCCACCCAAAGAAATGCTGTGACGGATCTACAGTATACTGTTGCATTGCTACAAAGTTTTATGGTTCGTTATATACCCTCACACCATAGTGTGAACTACCAGAATTTAACTGGATGTTTCTTAATGATTCCTGATGAAAGTCAAGAGGCCATTATGGGTGTGTCTCCTGGTTGTTTCTTAGCTTCAGTCTCAACAAGGAAACCCAAGTTCCTTGATGATGCTATTAAATGTAAAATTAGTTTTCCTTTGGAAATGCTGCGTCACTACTCAACTACTAGAGTAATATCTCCCCTTCAACTTATTCTCTCTCTCTCTCTCTCTCCACTGCAGACGATGCAAGCGGCGCGATGCCCGACAGATGACCTATCGTTGACAAACTGTGCTGTGGTGAGCGAAAAGGATCTGCAGTCTGGACAGTGAGTAATCACCCTATACAGTATAGCCCTCTGTAGTCTGGAAAACCACACTGTCTACATCAGGGTTCCCCACTTCAGCTCGAAGTGATTTTAAGTTTGGAAATCTGTTCCCAAGTATTCCCACGCATAATAGAGAGACACGTGATTGTATACAAATGTAAGCAACTGTATTATATCTGTTTGGGCTTCTTGCGGTCAATTTGCAGTCTACAAATTGTTATGTTCCGGCCCCCCAACAATCTGCTCAAGAAAAAATTGGCCCGCGGCTGAATCTAGTTGATGATCCCTGGTCTACGTGTTTCAACTCTGGTGCTGTAGTCTGGTGTAGCATTTAACACTTGGGACATGGGCCTCCAGAGTGGCGCAGCAGTCTAAGGCACTGCATTGGTGTGCTTTAGGCGTCACTACAGACCCGGGTTCGATCCCAGGCTGTGTCACAGCCGGCCGTGACCGGTAGACCCATGAGGTGGCGCACAATTGGCCCAGTGTCGTCCGGGTTAGTGGAGGGTTTGGCCGGCCGGGATTTCCTTGTCCCATCGTGCTCTAGCAACTCCTTGTGGTGGGCCGGGCGCCTGCAAGCTGACTTCGGTCGCCAGCTGGACGGTGTTTCCTCTGACACATTGGTGCGGCTGGCTTCCGAGTTAAGCAAGCAGTGTGGCTTGGCAGGGTCGTGTTTCAGAGGACGCATGGCTCTCGACCTTCGCCTCTCCCGAGTCCGTAGGGGAGTTGCAGCAATGGGACAAGACTGTAACTACTTAGGCAACATTAGCCACACCTACAGTGCCTTGCAAAAGTATTCATTCCCCTTGGCGTTTTCCTATTTTGTTGCATTACAACCTGTAATTTAAATGGATTTTTATTTGGATTTCATGTAATGGACATACACAAAATAGTCCAAATTGGTGAAGTGAAATGAAAATAATTCTAACAAATAAATAACGGAAAAGTGGTGCGTGCATATGTATTCACCCACTTTGCTATGAAGCCCCTAAATAAGATCTGGTGCAACCAATTACCTTCAGAAGTCACATAATTAGTTAAATAAAGTCCACCTGTGTGCAATCTAAGTGTCACATGATCTCAGTATATATACACCTGTTCTGAAAGGCCCCAGTGTCTGAAACACCACTAAGCAAGGGGCACCACCAAGCAAGCGGCATCATGAAGACCAAGGAGCTCTCCAAACAGGTCAGGGACAAAGTTGTGGAGAAGTACAGATCAGGGTTGGGTTATAAAAAAAATATCTGAAACTTTGAACATCCCACGGAGCACCATTAAATCCGTTATTAAAAAATGGAAAGAATATGGCACCACAACAAACCTGCCAAGAGAGGGCCGCCCACCAAAACTCACGGACCAGGCAAGGAGGGCAATAATCAGAGAGGCAACAAAGAGACCAAAGATAACCCTGAAGGAGCTGCAAAGCTCCACAGCGGAGATTGGAGTATCTGTCCATAGGACCACTTTAAGCCGTACACTCCACAGAGCTGGGCTTTATGGAAGAGTGGGCAGAAAAAAGCCATTGCTTAAAGAGAAAAATAAGCAAACACATTTGGTTTTCGCCAAAAGGCATGTGGGAGACTCCCCAAACATATGGAAGAAGGTACTCTGGTCAGATTAGACTAAAATTGAGCTTTTTGGCCATCGAGGAAAACGCTATGTCTGGCGCAAACCCAACACCTCTCATCACCCCGAGAACACCATCCCCAGAGTGAAGCATGGTGGTGGCAGTATCATGCTGTGGGGATGTTTTTCATCGGCAGGGACTGGGAAACTGGTCAGAATTCAAAGAATGATGGATGGTGCTAAATACAGGGAAATTCTTGAGGGAAACCTGTTTCAGTCTTCCAGAGATTTGAGACTGGGACGGAGGTTCACCTTCCAGCAGGACAATGACCCTAAACATACTGCTAAAGCAACACTTGAGTGGTTGAATGGCCTAGTCAAAGCCCAGACCTCAATCCAATTGAGAATATGTGGTATGACTTAAAGATTGCTGTACACCAGTGGAACCCATCCAACTTGAAAGAGCTGGGGGGGGGGGGGGTTTGCACAATAAACAAATATTTTGCATCTTCAAAGTGGGAGGCATGTTGTGTAAATCAAATGAAAATCCATTTTAATTCCAGGTTGTCAGGCAACAAAATAGGAAAAATGCCAAGGGGGGTGAATACTTTCGCAAGCCACTGTATCTGCTCCCTGGACCACACCTAAAGTAAAAATAAATCTAAGGAGAACACTGAAATAAATGCTAAGGCACAATTTTAAACATTTTGAAACAACACTTGATCTCCTTTGATATTTTTTTTCTTCATTTTTATTGGCGGTACAGTGGGAATGTTGATAGTGTGACAGTATAGAGAAGCAAAAAAAGAGTGGCCAAGACTGTGCTCAAACATGGCTCGTACATACAATACTGTAGGGCATGTGAGGTCCTGAGTGTTCTTTTTAAAACCTTTTTAAAAAACTTTTACCCCTTTTTCGTGATATCCAATTGGTAACAATAGGAGAAACACTGTTCACATCGACTCTGTAAGGGCATTTACAAATAAGCCATTGAAAAAAGATCACAGGTACTAGCATTGAACCTTGCGTTACTACACACTACATTCAACTATTTGTTGAATAATACAATTGCAATTTTTTACTGTCTTTTAGAGATAAATAGGAATCAATAAATGGTTGATTTCAGTAGCAGCTTTTCCCACCTGATCTCTCTTTATATATTTTCTGCTCATTGTTAGGGACCACACATCTCTTGCTAATTTGAGATTAGTCCACCAGCAATGGAATCCTCTTGGTTGTCAAAGGGGGAAGGGTGGGAACATGTTGTTGATTTGGGCCTATAGCCCTGCCACCTACCCTCTCCTCTATTCCTGGAAAATGTTGGATTAATTTCTTTCCTCAATGGCTGTTCTACCCACAATTCAATTCTCTTTTCAAATATAAGTATGTTGCTTAGAGCACTCACCGGTGCTATAATCACTTCGTTACAGTAGGGTTTCGACTGAGATTGGCATCTCCTCGGTTTCCTCTCTGCAGAACTAGTACACAGCTATCTAAATATGTGCATTCATTTTTTTTAATTGTCATATAATCAGTGCCACATTTTTGCTGTGAAGTAATGTATTTTTCTGATTTCATACTACAAACTATACTCTATAATCATCATTCAAAAAAATTATTAGCAGAATAGTTGTTATGTGAAAAAGAAAACAGTTGTAAATATGATATTCTGTTGAGGTCATTTTGCCTGTGTATATGGAACAGATGTCCATGAGTTTCTCAAATCCTCTCTCTACAGACATGTCACTGTGAAGACTACGCCAACTCACAAGTTTGTGTTCACCACAAAAACCCACCACGCCATAGTCCCTGGCACTATCGCTTTCAGTCTGCCACAGGTAAAAAACACACCTACTCCAGATCTTTATATTGTACTGAATCTGCAATGTTTTATAAAGATAAAGTACACCTATTTATAATCTAAATGAATTTCTCCAAAACAAATATATTTAAAAAACACTACAATTCTAATATTTTAAGCATACTGTACATGCCCCTCTTCCCTCAGCTTCCCTGTCATTCTTGGCTTACTTATCTCTCTTCTTTCTTTCTCTCAGAGGAAATGGGCCGGTCTGTCCATTGGACAGGAGGTGGAAGGTAATTCACTCCATTTCATTAATGAGTCTGAGGAAAATAAAACTATGACCAAAGATACTGCCTCGTTTACACTGCACCCTGCACAGTCCCTAATATACTGTACCTTCACATCTTGACCACAACCAATAGCTCACTTTAACATACCTATTTAATTTTTGACAGTACAGTATTTCTGACAGTACAAATTATACAGTACTAGATAAATATCTGACATGAGTCCTCTCCCCTCATAGTGGCCAACTACAACTTTGACAAGTCCCAGCAGTGTATCGGTGCCATGACTATAGAGATTGACTTCCTCCAGAAGAAGAGCACGGACACCAGCCCCTACGACTCAGACAAGATGGCCAGCGAGTTCATCCAGCAGTTCAACAACCAGGGCTTCTCTGTCACCCAGCAGGTCATTCAGAACAACAAACACTACAGCCGGTCACAACTCTTCACACTTTTCCTGCACACTTCCCTTCCCTGGAGTTACAAGGAAAAAGACTGGTGGTTTACATCAATCAAATTATTTTAGATGTGGGTAGGAGTGCGCACTTGGGAGAATTGGGATGCAACTTAACACATCCTTCCTCTCTCCTCTCATCCTCTCTCTCCTCATCCTCTCTCTCCTCATCCTCTCTCTCCTCATCCTCTCTCTCCTCATCCTCTCTCTCCTCATCCTCTCTCTCCTCATCCTCTCTCCTCTCATCCTCTCTCTCCTCATCCTCTCTCTCCTCATCCTCTCTCTCCTCATCCTCTCTCTCCTCATCCTCTCTCCTCTCATCCTCTCTCTCCTCATCCTCTCTCCTCTCATCCTCTCTCTCCTCATCCTCTCTCCTCTCATCCTCTCTCCTCTCATCCTCTCTCTCCTCTCTTCTATCATCCTTCCTGTCCTCCTCCCTTCCTCCCCAGTTGGTGTTCAGTTTCTGCGACAAGCTCTTTGGGCTGGTGATCAAAGACATCGAGGCCATGGACGCCAGCATCCTCAAGGGGGAGCCAGCATCTGGCAAGAAGCAGAAGGTACCCAGAGTTACATTAACCTACTGCTGTAACAACTCAGCCCTTTATGATATGGGCCCTAGTTGGAATTACCCCCCTTCCTTGAAGTAATCCATGATTAGAAATGACTGGACAGGTGAACGCCAAGTGGTGGAGCCCTTGCTTTCACCTGCCCCTTCATTTAGAACGAGGCCTCTATTTGACGAGGGAATGCGCTGCTAGGGTGCTGGTCGAAGTCCAAAGGGCACTCTGCAGAATTGTAAGAGTTGATTTGAAACAGTTATTTGTAATAACCAGTAGTTGGTAATAATTCCAATAAATCCTGTTTCCCTTAGATTGACATTGGCCTGCTGGTGGGGAACAGCCAGGTGGTTTTCGAGAAAGCAGAGAGCTCCTCCCTCACATTAGTTGGTAAGTCACAGAGGAGTTCATACAGAATACAGGTAGATTATATAGGAGCTATATCTAACTATTGCACAAGATGGTACCAGAACAGGCACATCTTTCTGCACAGTTTATATTCAAACATACAGTGCACTCAGAAAGTATTCAGACCCCTTCTCTTTTTCCACATTTTGTTACTTTACAGCCTTATTCTAAAATGGACACCATTTTCCCCCCAAATCAATCTACACACAATACCCCATAATGATAAAGCGAAAACAGGTTTTTAGAAATTTTTCACATTTATAAAAAAATAAAAACTGAAATACCTTATTTACATAAGTATTCAGACCCTTTGCTATAAGACTTGAAAATTGAGCTCAGGTGCATCCTGTTTCCATTGATCATCCTTGAGATGGTTCTAAAACTTGATTGGAGTCCACCTGTGGTAAATTCAATTGATTGGACATGATTTGGAAGGCACACACCTGTCTATATAAGGTCCCACAGTTGACAGTGCATGTCAGAGCAAAAACCAAGCCATGAGGTCAAAGGAATTGTCCGTAGAGCTCGGAGACAGGATTGTGTCGAGGCACAGAGCTGGGGAAGGGTACCAAAAAATGTCTGCAGCATTGAAGGTCCCCAAGAACACCGTGGCCTCCGTCATTCTTAAATGGAAGAAGTTTGGAACCACCAAGACTCTTCCTAGAGCTGGCCTCCCGGCCAAACTGAGCAATTGGGGGAGAAGGGCCTTGGTCAGGGAGGTGACAAAGAACCCGATGGTCTCTCTGACAGATGGGAGAACAATTGGAGATTTTTGGTTCCAACCGCTGTGTCTTTGGTGTGGGGGTGCTTTGCTGGTGACACTTTCTGTGATTTATTTAGAATTCAAGGCACACTTAACCAGCATTGCTACCACAGCATTCTACATCGATATGCCATCCCATCTGGTTTGCGCTTAGTGGGACTATCATTTGTTTTTCAACAGGACAATGACCCAACACACCTCTAGGCTGTGTAAGGGCTATTTTACCAAGAAGGAGAGTGATGGAGTGCTGCATCAGATCACCTGGCCTCCACAATCCCCCGACCTCAACCCAACTGAGATGGTTTGGGATGAGTCGGACCGCAGAGTGAAGGAAAAGCAGCCAACAAGTGCTCAGCATATGTGGGAACTCCTTCAAGACTGTTGGAAAAGCATTCCAGGTGAAGCTGGTTGAGAGAATGCCAAGAGCGTGCAAAGCTGTCATCAAGGCAAATGGTGGCTATTTGAAGAATATGTTGTATAACACTTTTTTGGTTACTACATGATTCCATATGTGTTATTTCAGAGTTTTGATGTCTACAATGTAGAAAATAGTAAAAAGAAAGAAAAACCCTTGAATGAGTAGGTGTTCTAAAACTTTTGACCAGTAGTGTATAGGCAGAAACTTAAAACAGGAAGCTCCCGTGGTAAGGACTGTTCATCATTGGTCTGACCAATCGTAATCTATGCTTCAAGATTGTTTTGATCACACGGACTGTGAGATGTTCTGGGTCTCCTCTGAGAATAGTATCGACGTTAACACAGACTCAGTGACGGGGTTCATCAGCAAGTGCAATTGAGGATGTTGTTCCCACTGTGACGATTAGAACTTATCCAAAAACTGTGGACAGAAGGCAATATTCTTGCAAAACTGAAAGCGTGAACCACCGCATTTAACCATGGCAAGGAGACTGGGAACATGGACGTGTACAAACAGACCAACTATGACCTCCGTAAGGCAATCAAAGAGGCAAAATAACAGCACAGGGACAAAGTGGAGTCGTAATTCAACGGCTCAGACACGAGACAAATGTGTCAGGGACTCCAGACAATCACAGATTATAAAGGGAAAGCCAGCCAGGTTGCGGACACCGACGCCTCGCTCCCCGGACGAGCTAAACACCTTCTTCGCCCATTTAGAGGAAAGCAACATCGAGCTGCCGATGTGGGCCCCTCTGTACCCAAGAAAGCGAAGGTAACTGAACTAAATGACTAAATGACTTTGAGAGGCTAGTTAAGGACCATATCACCGCCACCCTACCCAACACCCTAGTCACTATAATTCGCATATCGCCGCAACAGATCGACGGACAACCAATCGCCATTGCACTGCACACTGCCCTATCCCACCTGGACCTATGTAAAGAATGCTGTTCATCAACTACAACTCAGCCTTCAACACCATAGTGCCCTCCAAGCTCATCACTAAGCTCAGGGCCCTGGTTCTCCCTGTGCAACTGGGTCCTGGACTTCCTGAAGGGGCCGACCCTAAGTGGTGAAGGTAGGCAACAACACCTCTGTCACGCTGATCCTCAACACGGGGTCGCCACAGACGTGCGTGGTCAGCCCCTCCTGTACTCTCTGTTCACCCATTACTGCGTGGCCATGCACGTCTCCAACTCAATCATCAAGTTTGCTGAAGACACAACATTGGTAGGCCTGATTACCAACAACGATGAGACAGCCTACAGGGAGTAGGTGAGCGCCGTGGCGTAGTGGTGCCAGGAAAATAACCTCTCCCTCAATGTCAACAAAATGAAGGAGCTGATCGTGGATTACAGGAGACAGCAGAGCGTGGTGATGAAGTTGCAACAGCGCCTCTTCAACCTCAGGAGGCTGAATACATTTGGCTTGGCCCCTAAGACCCTCACGAATTTCTACAGATGTACCATTGAGAGCATCCTGTCAGGCTGTATCACCGCCTGGTAGGGCAATTGCACCGTCCGCAACCGCAGGAATCTCCAGGGGGTATTGCGGTCAGCCCAACGCATCACCCAGGGCACACTGCCTGCCTTCCAGGACATCTACAGCACCCGGTGTCACAGGAAGGCCCCAGCCACTCTAGCCACGTCCTATTCACCCCGCTACCATCTAGAAGGCGGAGACAGTACAGGTGCATCAAATCTGGGACTGAGAGACTGAGAAACAGCTCATATCTCTAGGCCATCAGACTGTTAAACAGTCACCACTAGCCTTAGTCACTGTTCTAGCCGACTACCACCCGATACCCTCCTCTACACCTTAGAGACTGCTGTCCTATGTACATACAGTAGATAGTCATTAAACACTGGTCACTTTAATAATGTTTACATACTGTTTTACCCACTTTATATGTATATACTGTCTATTTTGTCTTTACACACCATATATATATATACACAGTACCAGTCAAAAGTTTGGACACACCTACTCATTCAAGGGTTTTTCTTTATTTTTACTATTTTCTACATTGTAGAATAATAGTGAAGACATCAAAACTATGAAATACAGTGGCTTGCGAAAGTATTCACCCCCCTTGGCATTTTTCCTATTTTGTTCCCTTACAACCTGGAATTAAAAGGAATTTTGGGGGGTTTGTATCATTTGATTTACACAACATGCCTACCACTTTGAAGATGCAAAATATGTTTTTTTGTGTGAAACAAACAAGAAATAAGACAAAAACACAGAGAACTTGAGCGTGCATAACTATTCACCCCCCCCAAAGTCAATACTTTGTAGAGCCACCTTTTGCAGCAATTACAGCTGCAAGTCTCTTGGGGTATGTCTCTATAAGCTTGGCACATCTAGCCACTGGGATTTTTGCCCATTCTTCAAGGCAAAACTGCTCCAGCTCCCTCAAGTTGGATGGGTTCCACTGGTGTACAGCAATCTTTAAGTCATACCACAGATTCTCAATTGGATTGAGGTCTGGGCTTTGACTAGGCTATTCAAGACATTTTAATGTTTCCCCTTAAACCACTCAAGTGTTGCTTTAGTAGTATGCTTAGGGTCATTGTCCTGCTGAAAGGTGAACCTCTGTCCCAGTCTCAAATCTCTGGAAGACTGAAACAGGTTTCCCTCAAGAATTTCCCTGAATTTAGCGCCATCCATCAATCCTTCAATTCTGACCAGTTTCGCAGTTCCTGCCGATGAAAATCATCTCCACAGCATGATGCTGCCACCACCATGCTTCACTGTGGGGATGGTGTTCTCGGGGTGATGAGAGGTGTTGGCTTTGCGCCAGACATAGCATTTTCCTTGATGGCCAAAAAGCTAAATTTTATTCTCATCTGTCCAGAGTACCTTCTTCCATATGTTTGGGGAGTCTCCCACAAGCCTTTTGGCGAACACCAAACATGTTTTCTTTTTTTTTTCTTTAAGCAATGGCTTTTTTCTGGCCACTTAAAGCCCAGCTCTGGGGAGTGTACGGCTTAAAGTGGTCCTATGGACGGATACTAAAATCTCCGCTGTAGAGCTTTGCAGCTCCTTCAGGGTTATCTTTGGTCTCTTTGTTGCCTCTCTGATTAATGCCCTCCTTGCCTGGTCTGTGGGTTTTGGTGGGCGGCCCTCTCTTGGCAGGTTTGTTGTGGTGCCATATTCTTTCAATTTTTTAATAATGGATTTAATGGTGCTCCGTGGGATGTTCAAAGTTTCGGATATTTTTTTATAACCCAACCCTGATCTGTACTTCTCCACAACTTTGTCCCTGACCTGTTTGGAGAGCTCCTTGGTCTTCATGGTGCCGCTTGTTTGGTGGTGCCCCTTGCTTAGTGGTGTTGCAGACTCTGGGGCCTTTTCAGAACAGGTGTATATATACTGAGATCATGTTACACTTAGATTGCACACAGGTGGACTTTATATAACTAATTATGTGACTTCTGAAGGTAATTGATTGCACCAGATCTATTTAGGGGCTTCATAGCAAAGGGGGTGAATAAATATGCACGCACCACTTTTCCGTTATTTATTTTTTAGAATTTTATGAAACAAGTCATTTTTTTCATTTCACTTCGCCAATTTGGACTATTTTGTGTATGTCCATTACATGACATCCAAATAAAAATCAATTTAAATTACAGTTTGTAATGAAACAACATAGTAATAGTAAAAATGCCAAGGGGGATGAATACTTTTGCATGGCACTGTAACACATATGGAATCATGTAGTAACCAAACAAATATTTTATATTTGAGATTCTTCAAATAGCCACCATTTGCCTTGATGACAGCTTTGCACACGCTTGGCATTCTCTCAACCAGCTTCATGAGGTAGTCACCTGGAATGCATTTAAATTAACAGGTGTGCCTTCTTAAACGTTAATTTGTGGAATTTATTTCCTTCTTAATGTGTTTGAGCCATACTCCCTCTCCCTCTCTGGCGTTCGAGGTCACCAATCCTGGGATTCATCATTACGCGCACCTGCATGTCATCATCAGGCACACCTGGACTCAATCACCTTCCTGATTACCTCCCCTATATATGTCACTCCCTTTGGTTATTTCCCTAGGCGTTATTGATTCTGTTCCTGTGTTTCATGTTTGTACGCTACTCGTGTTTCTTGTTTTGTTCCATGTATTATTTATTATTAAATTCACTCCCTGTACTTGCTTTCCGACTCCCAGCGTACATGTTACAGAATAACGCCTCACCAAAGGGAAGCATCAGGGAGTGTTTTTTTGTTAGGTGACGTCGGGTCCAGGTGCCGCTACCGGAGCAACCGGGGTTGCCTCAGGTGGCTCGTCAGGCTTCCATGCCTCAGCCGGCACGTCAGGTTCACAAGACCTGGTTGGCCCGTCAAGCGTCCGTTGCCGAATCTACCGAGGATGCCTCAGCTAGCTCGTTAGGCTTCCATGCCTCAGCTGGCTCACCAGGTTTACAAGACTCGGTAGGCTCTGCAGGCTCCCAAGCCTCAGCCGGCTCGTCAGGTTCCCATGCCTCAGCTGGATCGTCAGGTTCCCATGCCTCAGCTGGCTCGACAGGTTCCCATGTCTCAGCTGGCTCTACAGGCTCCGCAGCAGAAGCGACTGGGTCCCGGGTCTCAGGAGAAGCAACTGTTCCGTCCCTGGTCCTCGGGACCGTCCCTCTGGTCGGCGTCGTCATGCGGCTGGAGCCGCGCATCAGGAGGGGAGTACTGTCACGTGTACTCTCTCTCCGGCGTTCAAGGTCACCGGTCCTGGGATTTATCATTACGCGCACCTGCACGTCATCATCAGGCATACCTGGACTCAATCACCTTTCTGATTACCTCCCCTATATGTGTCGCTCCCTTTGGTTACTTCCCCATGCGTTGTTGACTCTATGTTTGTGTTTCATGTCTGTACGCTACTTGTGTTTCTTGTTTTGTTCGATGTATTATTTATCATTAAATTCACTCCCTGTACTTGCTTCCCGATTCCCAGCGTACAAATTACAGTTGTGTTGTGACAAGGTAGGGGGGATATACAGAAGATTGCCCTATTTGGTAAAAGACCAAGTCCATATTATGGCAAGAACAGCCCAAATAAGCAAAGAGAATCGACAGTCCATCATTACTTTAAGAATGAAGGTCAGTCAATATGGAAAATTTCAAGAACTTTGAAAGTTTCTTCAAGTGCAGTTGCAAAAACCATCAAGCGCTATGATGAAACTGGCTCTCATGAGGACCGCCACAGGAATGGAAGACCCAGAGTTACCTCTGCTGCAGAGGATAAGTTCATTAGAGTTACCAGCCTCAGAAATTGTAGCCCAAATAAATTATTCACAGAGTTCAAGTAACAGACACATCTCAACATCAACTGTTCAGAGGGGACTGTGTGAATCAGGCCTTCATGGTCAAATTGCTGCAAAGAAACCACTACTAAAGGACACCAATAAGAAGAGACCGGCTTGGGCCAAGAAACACGAGCAATGGACATTAGACCGAATTGGAGATTGTTGGTTCCAGCCGCCGTGTCTTTGTGAGATGCGGTGTGGGTGAACGGATGATCTCCGCATGTATATTTCCTACCGTAAAGCATAGAGGAGGAGGTGTTATGGTGTGGGGGTGCTTTGCTGGTGACACTTTCTGTGATTTATTTAGAATTCAAGGCACACTTAACCAGCATGGCTACCACAGCATTCTACAGCGATACGCCATCCCATCTGGTTTGGGCTTAGTGGGACTATCATTTGTTTTTCAACAGGACAATGACCCAACACACCTCCAGGCGGTGTAAGGGCTATTTGACCAAGAAGGAGAGTGATGGAGTGCTGCATCAGATGACCTGGCCTCCACAATACCCAGACCTCAACCAAATTGAGATGGTTTGGGATGAGTCAGACCACAGAGTGAAGGAAAAGCAGCCAACAAGTGCTCAGCATATGTGGGAACTCCTTCAAGACTGTTGGAAAAGCATTCCAGGTGAAGCTGGTTGAGAGAATGCCAAGAGTGTGCAAAGCTGTCATCAAGGCAAAGGGTGGCTAATTGAAGAATCTCAAATCTCAAATATATTATGATTTGTTTAACACTTTTTTGTTTACTACATGATTCCATATGTGTTATTTCATAGTTTTGATGTCTTCACTATTATTCTACAATGTAAAAAATAGTAAAAATACAGAAAAACCCTTGAATGAGTAGGTGTGTCCAAGCTTTTGACTGGTACTGTGTATATATATATTCTGACATTGCTCGTTCTGATATTTCTTAATTTCTTTATTTTTCTGGATTATGTGTGTTGTTGTTTTAGGTTTTCATTGTCATTGCTAGGTATTACTGCACTGTTGGAGCTATAAACACAAGCATTTACCTGCACCTGCTGTAACATCTGCAAATCTGTGTACGTGACCAATAAACCTTGATTAGATTTTTGATTTAGATTTGTCAAAATAAACCAAATATACCAAGATTGATCAAATCCTGCAACCATGGGAAAATAACCATTCTTTATCCATTGTTACACTTTTCATTGTAAAGTTGTATTTGATTCCTCTCTGCCCACTAGGCAAGGCCAAGACCAAAGAGCAGCGTCAGTCCATCATCAACCCGGACTGGAACTTTGAGCGCATGGGCATTGGTGGTCTGGACAAGGAGTTCTCCGACATCTTCCGCCGAGCCTTCGCCTCTCGTGTCTTCCCTCCTGACATCGTGGAACAGATGGGTAAGGCACCCAACTCCTTAGTCTTAGTCAGATCATGCAGTACTACCTACAGTTGAGGACACAAAAAAGTAAGGTCGAGCCATGGTATTGGCAGAACAATTGTCGCAATGCATGTGCAACATCGTGCCTCGGTGCCTCCTAGCGATAATTTGTCACAAACTAAATTGTCTGTGTACACAACTGGAGTATGCTGTGCTTTCAAAGATTCAGAGATTGAGAAGCGTTGGTCTATAGACATTCGTTGTTCCATTGCCCCCCAGGTTGTAAGCACGTGAAGGGAATCCTTCTCTTCGGGCCTCCTGGTTGTGGTAAGACTCTGATGGCCAGGCAGATTGGCAAGATGCTCAACTCCCGCGAGCCCAAGATCGTCAACGGCCCTGAGATCCTCAACAAGTTTGTGGGAGAGTCTGAGGCCAACATCCGCAAGCTCTTCGCAGACGCAGAAGAGGAGCAGAAGAGGGTGAGTACCAGCCGCCATCTTGTTTTTGATGACCACAAGTAATTAATCTAACAAAAAAATCCATCCACGATGAGAAAATCACAAACAAATGTTATACGTACATGCATGACTGACTGTCTCTCTCTCTTTCTCTTCATCCACTCTTCCTACTCTCCCCTCTCTTCTCTCCTAGCTGGGTGCTAACAGTGGTCTGCACATAATCATTTTTGATGAGCTGGATGCCATCTGTAAGCAGAGAGGTACTGGGCAAGGCAGTACAGGAGTCCACGACACGGTGGTCAACCAGCTGCTGTCCAAGATAGATGGAGTAGAGCAGCTCAACAACATCCTGGTCATAGGTAGGTAGTGGTACGCTGTCGTATAACATACTGGTCATAGGTAGGTAGTGGTACGCTGTCGTATAACATACTGGTCATAGATAGGTAGTGGTATGCTGTCCTATAAAAGTATACCTGTTATAGTTGTTGAACTTTGCTGAACATCTAGGTGTCAGTTTGTCTAAATGTAATTTGAGGTATAGATACCAATCTTACCTTAAGCCTCACATAGCAACAGAGATGAATACATGACTCTGGTCTAACTACAAACTCCATCTTTATATCCCCCCCTCTCTCTTTCTCTTTCCCACAGGGATGACCAACAGGCCTGACCTGATAGATGATGCTCTGATGAGGCCTGGCAGGTTTGAGGTCAAGATGGAGATCGGTAAGAACCACACATCTCTCTGTGCCTTCCCCTTTATCTCATGGGTTGTTCCTTTTCGTATGTTTCTCCACCCTTTATTGTATTATTGTAGGGACCTCTCTCCCTCCCTTTATTTATTTATTTTCTCCCTCCCTCCCTCCCTCCCTCTCAGGTCTTCCGGATGAGAAAGGGCGTGTTCAGATTCTCAACATTCACACTAATAAGATGCGTGACTTTGGCCTGCTGGCTCCTGATGTGGACGTGAAAGAGCTGGCTGCCGGGACCAAGAACTACAGTGGTGCTGAACTGGAGGGGCTGGTCAGAGCTGCCCAATCAACAGCCATGAATCGCCACATTAAGGTTCGAGTCCAACCCATCAACAAACATGATCATCCACGATATGGTTAGACTATCCAATTGACAGCTTTGAACACCCATGACATGGTTAGACTCCACCCCTTAGCAATGTGCTTTTAGAGGCTTTTAGTCATATCTGCCATAACTCTGTCCTTTGTTACGTCTACTGTATATCACAGTCAGATCAGACTGAAATGTCTTTCTGCGTGTCCAGGCCACAGCCACAGTGGAGGTGGACACAGAGAGAGCCGAGAAGCTGCAGGTCACCAGAAGCGACTTCTTGGGCTCCCTGAACAACGACATTAAACCAGTAAGTGTCCCTCTACTATATGTGTATTTACGAAGGATAGTACACAAAGTGAATAGGGTGTCATTTGAGATTGACCCTTAGACTATCATTCCAATCCTAAAGAATTCTTCCCCCTCCTCTTTCTCCTCCCCTCCTTCTTCTTCCTCCTCCTAACCCTTCCACCCCATCTCCTCATCCTCCCCCTCTTCCTCCCCCAGGCATTTGGTTCCAACCAGGAGGACTACGCCAGCTACATCATGAACGGCATCATCAAGTGGGGCGACCCTGTGACCCGTGTACTGGATGACGGGGAGCTGCTGGTGCAGCAGACCAAGAACAGCGACCGCACACCGCTGGTGGCCGTGCTACTGGAGGGTAGACCACACACACACACACACACACGTGTGAGCGAACACACATACACACACGCAAGTGAGCGTAGGCACATGCAGGTGGAGCTCACACACTTAAGCGCACACACAGAGTTGAAAAACAGCCCCCCCCCCCCCCTCTCTCTCTCTAACAGTCTTTATTTGTCCATCTGTCCTCTTAGGACCCCCTCACAGTGGAAAGACGGCCCTGGCTGCCCAAATCTCGGAGAGCTCAGAGTTCCCCTTCATCAAGATCTGTTCCCCGGACAAGATGATTGGGTTCTCCGAAAACTCCAAGTGCCTGGCTATCAAGAAGGTGGGTGTGAAGCCAGGCACCATGAAAGAAAGATAGATACCTGCACACTGTTGAATGCTCCTGCAGTTTTATTAAGTTGTATTAAGTGTTTCGACCCCAATGTCTTTGTAAGACTGGCACCATGCCCATAGAAATAGATGGCCACTGTGCCAGAATCTGGTCGAATGGTAGACTAGTTGTAGCACTGCTGACTCTGGACCACGCATTGCCCCATAGAGTTGGGGGTTGGATCCCTGGGTCCACCGCTCTCTTTACTAGCTACTTCTCTCCCCCCTTTTCCTATCTGACGTATCGATAACAACTAAGAGCAGAAGAAAGAGATTATTACCAATACTTACTGTATGGTATTATTATACAGTATTTTTGTGTTATTTAACTCTGTATCCCCTGCCTTCCTTCCCTCAGATCTTCGAGGATGCCTACAAGTCTCAGTTGAGCTGTGTGGTGGTGGATGACATTGAGCGTCTCCTAGGTGATTATTTACCTCCTCATTCCTCTGAAACCTCATTCTCCTTTTAGTCTAGTGGACCTCCTAATTCCGTCGCTAGTGGAGCAACAAACTCGTATCTCTTTTTAACTTTCCAATGACGCTGCAGATAAACAAAGCACTGTATTTTAAAGCCAAGACCCGGTCTTCAAACCTAAAGGAATCAGCAGCAACACTAGTGGGTCCTGTCTGAAGTACTGTTCTGATTTCTTTGTGCTCCACTCCTTTAGACTATGTTCCCATTGGACCTCGCTTCTCCAACATGGTTCTCCAGGCCCTGCTGGTGCTGCTGAAGAAGACTCCTCCTAAAGTGAGTGTTCAGTGTTCATTACAGCATTGGCATGGTTGCATTGCTTAATGTAGGTGTTGCGTTATATGAATGGGTTTATTTACACCAGTCTGTGTGTGTGTATGCGCGTTTGTGTGCACGCATGTGCGTGTGTGTAACTCTGCCTGTGCTTTACTCTGCCTACAGGGCCGTAAGCTGCTGATTATCGGAACCACCAGCCGTAAGGAGGTGCTGCAGGAGATGGAGATGCTGGACGCCTTCAGTACCACCATCCACGTCCCCAACATCTCTACTGGAGAACACCTGGTGGAAGCCCTAGAGGTACACACCACACACACAGTCACACGAACGAACAAGCAAACACACACACACACACACACACACAAAATATAAATATCGATGAAGGTTTGTAGTAGTTAATGCTACTGTCTTGTCTTGTGTGCCATTTGTTTACTCATTGACATTGTATCCATTCCAGCTACTGGGAAGCTTCACGGATGCAGAGCGGGTCACCATCGGCCAGCACGTCAAAGGAAAGAGGGTCTGGATTGGCATCAAGAAGCTCCTAATGCTCATTGAAATGTCTCTGCAGGTCAGTGGCAATCAGCACTCCTCCTCCTCATCATCGTTCAGCTGCAGAACAGTGGACCACAAGCGTCATCCAGTAGCTATGGTCACTAGAAAGGTCTCATGCCTCAAGAAGTGGTGCAAACGGTTTTAGAATGCCACATATTTGCACTGTCAATGTGTCTTCTTTTTCTTCTTCTTTTTCTTCTGTAATGCACTGGGGTTCATCTTTGGTTTCCTGCTTCCTGATCTCCAGATGGATGTGGAATACAGAGTCACTAAGTTCCTGCAGCTTCTCAGAGACGAGGGGGCGTGAGTACTCCCCAACCCCTCCCCCTTTCCAACCCCACGCAATCACCTTCACCCTGCCTGCATGCGACTCAATCACAGCCACCCAATCACCTCCTTTCTTTTGACTTTATAACCCTGCCTTCCTCTCCTGCATATCCATTACTCCATTTCTATCTCTGTGAATATTACAACAAGGATACACAACAACAGGCACATATTTAAGGCTAAAGTAAAAAAAACATGATTTACTATATTACTAGTAGTATAACTAGTATAGTAGAAATACTAGTATATCAGTATTGCTTATTTCACTGACACACTGACACAAATGGGATCTTATGAACATGAAACACTGTATCACGCTTGTTTATGTTCTTGAAGAGGGCTATGAATAAAGTTGTCATCCTATCACTTTACTTGCCCACTGACTGCCAATGCAGTCAGAGTATCAGTCGTTGACCGGTGTGATCTCATTTTGTCATCACCAGGTTGGATGACGCCAACCACATCCGAATTTAAGCTGTCGCTGAGGGTAAGGGCATCAGTAGAAGCTACGAGGCTAGCTACGAGGCTAGCTACGAGGCTAGCTACGAGGCTAGCTACGAGGCTAGCTACCCAGACATTTAACTAGCTTCCCTAACTGCCTCTTCTAGCTTTAGGGAATAGCTTCCCTCATTCAGCTTCATTACAATGATACCAATGTTTTAGAGCTCTAGAAGGACCTGCTAGCACTTCTGAGATTGTTCCTGTATCTATTTACCTTTACGAGAAATACCCTCTGGCCAACTTGTGCTATGAGCGACCAGATTCTACATTACAATGATCACACAATTACATTTCAAGCATATGCAGTTGCAGTCAAATATATCAGCTTATGGAAACTGATTTAACACTTGTCATTAAAGAAGCTATTGTTTAGGTATACTGACATCAGCTGTCAAGACATTTTATAACATCTCATGTCATTATAATGACCGCGTTATGAGGTTGTTATTAAAGATTTATATGCATGACATACATGCCACTCCTGTGCCTCAATCATGTCTATGTAATAAAAACATTACATAAGACAACCTTATGATCATTCCCATCCTATGTCATGACCTACCATGACATATTGTTCATAATGTCAATTTGAGGCTGATATGAACCTACTGTGATAGTCTCTGACAATGGACACCACTTATTCTATATCAGGGGTGCATAGACTCAGTCCTCAAGCCCATTGAACTACAGACTGGCTTCTACCTGGGAAACCAGGTGAATGCACTCTCTCCACCCAATCGGTGACATCAAGTGTCAGGGAGAAACAAAAGCAGCAAGACTGCAGAACTTTAGGGTCCTAGATTGCTGTTTTTTTGTCTCGTAAGTTTCTCCTTACGAGTAGTTCTGAAGCCAGATTTGATGAAAGCTAGCCGACAAGATGAAGAAGTATTTTCTTTTCTTTTGAATAGACATTCTACGCAATTACTTTATATTTGAAAGGTCATTAAAAGTGCTAAAATTACTGTTAAAAGATATGGTTCACCATTATGGTTCTCTTCTTGTTTTATAGCATATTCAATCCTGTTCAACATTTGTTTCATGCAAGACTCATTCCTACCTTTTGTTGTTGTTTGAGTACATGCTGTAGTCGGATGTGGTTTACGATACGTCATGTGTTTAAGGTTGGGGACACTGGTAAACCATCGTCACCTAAATTCTCCTCATCTCTCCACACGTCTGTCTCTCCAGTGAACGCAGCGACCGCAATGACCGCAGCTACAAGTTCGACTAGAGCTGAAGGGAGCGTCTGACCAAGAGACAAAAGGAGGAGAGGAGGACATCCTCTGTTCGTCATCAGTTCTCATCCAACCAATCCGAGAGGGAGAAGAAGTCGCCCCCCTCTCATCCACGCATGTTTCAGCGGCAAATGCCGTCATCATCCATCCATCCGACACTATCGACATATCACGTCACAGAAACCTATTGAAAATCATACTGTTCCACTATGTTGTCTGTATGAAACCCAATATGGATTGCAAAGTGCTGTCTTGTGCATTGTGCTATATTTAGCCATGTATGTTTTAGCTTTCTGTATTTACAGTACTGTGTATCTGTCTTGCTATCTATATTTATTCAAACCAGTAGATATATCAGTCTTAAAAACATGATATATGTATTATATATACACAGATTCATATGAAGCGTAAGTCATCAACACTATTTGAATATTCAAATGATAACATATACAGTGTAGTGGAAGTGAGAAGTGTCGTTTCGGGTGTAAATGTATTTCCCTCCATTATTTTTTTTCTGTACATAGTATATATAAAATGCAGTATATCATGGATTATTTCAAATCATTCTATTGACTATTATTGAGTAATATATATCAGTGTTGTTGTTAATCTCACCCCAAACTTGAAGATTGTGGTGTTGGATTATAACTTGGCTGTAGTCTGTCTATTATAGATGCCTTGTGTGTACGAGACCAGTGTTAAACAATTCAACACTTTTGAAAGGGTAAATGTTATAAAGAAACCTTTATTACTTATCAAATCAGCTCCACGTGTGACTGTGATTTCAATATTTTGTGTGTGCATGTGTGTGTATGAATAAGCATTGCTTCTGTGTGCCTGTAAGAGTGAGTGTGTTTGTGTCTGTGCTTAAGTACAGTATGTGTGTGTAATTGAATCCAAATTTGACCAGTCTTTTGTTGTGACGCATTTGTTAATTTATTACTTAATGTGAACAGTGCTTGTTGTCAAAAGCTATGTTTATGTTCTGTCAATTGACCATGTGTGTCAACATACAGATGTATTATTTCAATAAAAGCACAGATACACAAGGTAAAAACAACACCTATCTCTAGTCTCCATTTTTGGTTTAGTTGTTTGTGTGAAGGTTAGTTGTCAAACCAGCTCGAGCTGGTACTGTACATGTACAGTGCCTCCAGAAAGTATTTACACCCCTTGACTTTTCCCACATTTTGTTGTGTTACAGCCTGAATTTAAAATTGATTAAATTGAGATTTTGTGTCACTGGAATGATGTTTTATTTTATTTTTACAAATTAATAAAAAATAAAAACCTTGAGTCAATAAGTATTCAACACCTTTATTATGGCAAACCTGTCACACCCTGATCTGTTTCACCTGTCTTTGTGCTTGTCTCCACCCCCCTCCAGGTGTCGCCCATCTTCCCCATTATCCCCAGTGTATTTATACCTGTGTTCTCTATTTGTCTGTTGCCAGTTCGTTTTGTTTCGTCAAGCCTACCAGCGGTTTTCCCCTTGGTCCTGTCATTTTCAAGTTCCTGTTTTCCCGGTTTTGTCCATTCTGCCTGCCCTGAGACTGCCTGCCGTTCTGTACCTTTTGGACTCTGATCTGGATTACTGACCTCTGCCTGCCCTTGACCTGTCGTTTGCCTGCCCCCTGTTTTTGTAATAAACTTTTGTTACTTCGACACTGTCTGCATCTGGGGCTTCTCCTGAAACATGATATTACGAACTGGCCATGACTGACCCAGCAGACTCGGACCAGCTCCGCAACGCCATCTCCTCCCAAGGAGCCACCATTGGAAGGCACGAGGAGTTGCTTCGTGGTCTCATGGAAGGGTTCCAGACCTTGGCCGAACACATTGCTGGAGCAATTCCGCAGGTTGTCTGTTAGATAGCCTACCACAACGGAAACCTTCCAACCCCTCAGTAACCCGACTGTTAGCAGCGCTGCCTCCCCGGCCATCCCGGTTTCCCGAGAACCCCGCTTACCTCCCCCGGAACACTTCGCTGGAGAGTCGGGAACCTCTCGGGCATTTCTCGCTCAATGTTCCCTCATCATCGAGTTGCAGCCCTCCTCCTTCCCCTCAGACCGCTCTAAGATAGCGCACCTCATCACGCTGATGTCCGGGAGGGTTCTCGCCTGGGCTATGGCAGTGTGGGAACAACAGTCCCACACTGTTGTTTATGGACGCTACCCTGGTATGCTTCAGTCTGGAGGAGTTCATGCAGGAGGTAAAGGTTTTCGATGCTCCATTGTCCGGGAGAGAGGCTGCCCGGAAGTTACTCCAGCTTTGGCAAGAATCCCACAGTGTGGCAGACTATGCAGTGGATTTCTGCAGGTTGGCAGTGGAGTGTGCCTGGAACCTGGAAACGCTGTTCGACACGTTCCTGCACGGAGTATCGGAGGAAGTTAAGGACGAGCTTGCAGCCCGGGAACTACCGACGGATCTCGACTCACTCATCGCCTTGACCATTCGGATCGATGGACGACTACGGGAATGAAGGAAGGAGAGGAAGTCCGATTCCACCTCGCCTCCGAGGCATCCCGGAAGTCCCCGACGGCTCCGTTGCCGAGAGAACCCGAGGCTACCCAAGTTCCCCCGAGAGTCTCCGAAGTCTGCCGATTCACCTCTTCCCGAGTCAATGCAAGGCTCACCGGTAGGAACCTTGCATTGACTCACCGGTAGGAGCGAGTACTCTGGTGGGCCATACGGATAACTTTTCCTCTCCCCTTACTCGCACCCCCTTTCATGCTGTCGTGCTGTGGGGGAACCAGTCAATCTCTCCGGGTACTCGTCGACTCTGGGGCCGATGAGCGCTTTATGGACGCTACCCTGGCATCTGAGCTGGGCATCCCCACTCAGCCCCTCTCCATTCCCATAGATGTTAGAGCGCTGGATGGGCGCTCTATAGGCCGGGTCACCCACAATACCACCCCCATCAACCTACGAGTATCAGGGAACCACAGCGAGACGATCCAATTCCTGCTAATTAAGTCGTCTCAGGTTCCCGTGGTATTGGGTTTCTCTTGGCTCCAGCGACACAACCCCTTTATTGACTGGTCTACTGGTGCCCTCATGGGCTGGAGCCCGTTCTGCCACGCTCATTGCCTGAAGTCTGCGCAGCCTGCCCCGGGACGTCCTGGGGGCTCGGAAGTTGCCTCGGACCTCTCTGCCATTCCCGCGGAGTACCAGGACCTCTGGGAGGTGTTCAGTCATGCCCGGGCCACTTCGCTTCCGCCACACCGACCCATTACTGTGGAATCGACCTTGTCCCAGGCACCACTCCACCCCAAGGATGACTGTACTCGCTGTCGGGTCCGGAGACCAAGGCTTAGGAGAACCTACATTGAGGACTCCCTAGCTGCCGGGTTCATCCGTCCTTCTGCCTCCCCCTGCTTGCGCAGGGTTCTTCTTTGTGGAGAAGAAGGACAAAATCCTGTGCCCGTGCATCGACTACCAGGGCCTCAACGACATCATGGTGAAGAACCGCTACCCGCTACCACTCATCTCCTCTGCCTTCGAGCTGCTCCAGGGGGCCAACGTGTTCTCCAAGCTGGACCTATGGAACGCCTACCACCTGGTGCGGATACGGGAGGGGGACGAGTGGAAGACTGCCTTCAACATGGCCAGCGTTCACTACGAGTATTTGGTCATGCCATTTGGCCTTACCAATGCTCCAGCTGTGTTCCAGGCCCTGGTTAATGATGTTCTCCGTGACATGTTGAACCGGTTCGTCTTCGTCTACCTCGACGACATCCTCGTCTTCTCCCGCTCCGCCCAAGAACATGTGCTCCACGTCCGACAGGTCCTCCAACGCCTCTTGAAGAACCAGCTTTTTGTGAATTCCATCGCTCCACCATCCCCTTCCTGGGCGACATCATCGCTGCAGGAAGTGTACAGATGGATCCCGGGAAGGTGAGAGCGGTGGTGGATTGGCCCCAGCATATGTCCAGAGTACAGCTGCAACGTGTCCTGGGATTCGTCAACTTTTATCGCCGCTTTATCTGATGTTACAGCACCCTGGCTTCCCCCCTGTCTGCACTCACCTCTCCCAAGGTTCCGTTCACATGGTCCCCAGCTGCTGACCGGGCCTTCCAGGACCTCAAACACTGTTTCACCACTGCTCCCATCTTGGTTCATCCTGACCCGTCCCGCCAGTTCGTGGTGGAGGCCGATGCTTCGGATGTCAGAGTGGGGGCGGTCCTGTCCCAGCGTTCGGCCCTGGACCTCAAGTTACATCCCTGCGCCTTCTTCTCCCATCGCCTCAACACCACGGAGAGGAATTACGATGTGGGGAATCATGAGCTTCTCGCGGTGAAGATGGTGTTGGAGGAGTGGAGGCACTGGCTGGAGGGGGCGGAACATCTGTTCATTGTGTGTCCACCTGAGATCTGCCCCTCCTGGTGGAGTCCCGCAAACTTTCCCCCCGGTTTATCTGCCCTTTTCCCCATCTCCAAGTCATTAGCCCCTCTGCCGTTCGTCTTCCGTATACATCCCACTTTTCATGTGTCTAGGATCAAACCCATGTCTCACAGCCCTTTGTCTCCTGTCTCCTGAAGGTTCGACCTCGGGGCAGGGGATTCAAGTACCTGGTTGACTGGGAGGGTTATGGCCCGGAGGAGAGGTGCTTGGTCCCCGCTAGGGACATCCTGGACCCAGGCCTCATCGCTGAGTTTCAACGCCGGCACCCCGGTCAACCAGGTATGCGCCCAGGTAGGACGCCAGGCACCCCTAGTTTTGTTTCGTCAAGCCTACCAGCGTTTTTCCCCTTGCTCCTGTCTTTATCAAGTTCCTGTTTTCTAGTTTTGTCCATTCTGCCTGCCTGCCGTTCTGTACCTTGTCACACCACCCTGGATTATTGACCTCTGCCTGCCCTGACCCTGAGACTGCCTGCCGTTCTGTACCTTTTGGACTCTGATCTGGATTACTGACCTCTGCCTGCCCTTGACCTGTCGTTTGCCTGCCCCCTGTTTTTGTAATAAACTTTTGTTACTTCGACACTGTCTGCATCTGGGTCTTCTCCTGAAACGTGATCAAATCTAAATAAGTTCAGGAGTAATTTTGTCTCTTAACAAGTCACATAAGTTGGATAGAATCACATAATAGTGTTTAACAAGGCACCTATTGGTAGAAGGGTAAAAAAAAATGGACATTGAATATACAGAACTAGTCTGTTTGGTAACTTCGCTAATAGACCAGACACTAACTAGAGGTAAGAGACAGAACTAGTCTGTTTGGTGGCATCGCTGGTGGACCAGACACTGACTGGAGGTAAGAGACAGAGCTAGTCTGTTTGGTAACATCGCTAACAGACCAGACACTAACTAAAGTCTATTAATCTAAAGTGGAAGTTGGGAGAGTTATATTTGAGTGTTTCAGTGAAACGTGAGGGAGGCCCCGGTCTCTCGCTTTCCCCCAGATGCTTAGTTAATTTCATTCCGATCTCCTTTGCATTTGTAGCCTTTTCTGTAGCCTGTCAACTATGTGTCTGTCTATCCCTGTTCTCTCCTCTCCGCACAGGCCATACAAACGCTTCACACGGCGAGGCTGCTGCCACTCTAATCTGGTGGACACTGCGCGCACGACCCACGTGGAGTTCCAGGTCTCCGGTAGCCTCTGGAACTGCTGTTCTGCGGCCAACAAGGCAGAGTTCATCTCAGCCTATGCCACCCTCCAGTCCCTCGACTTCTTGGCGCTGACGGAAACATGGATTACCACAGAAAACACTACTACTCCTACTGCTCTTTCCTCGTCTGATCATGTGTTCTCGCATACCCGAGAGCATCTGGTCAGCGCGGCGGTGGCACAGGAATCCTCATCTCTCCCAAGTGGACATTCTCTCTTTTCCCCCTGACCCATCTGTCTATCTCCTCATTTGAATTCCATGCTGTCACAGTCACTAGCCCATTCAAGCTTAACATCGTTGTCATTTATCGCCCTCCAGGTTCCCTTGGAGAGTTCATCAATGAGCTTGACGCCTTGATAAGTTCCTTTCCTGAGGATGGCTCACCCCTCACAGTTCTGGGTGACTTTAACCTCCCTACGTTTGCCTTTGAGTCATTTCTTTCTGCCTCCCTCTTTCCACTCCTTTCCTCTTTTGACCTCACCCTCACACCGTCCCCCCCTACTCAAGGCAGGCAATACGCTTGACCTCATCTTTACTAGATGCTGTTCTTCTACTAATCTCACTGCAACTCCCCTCCAAGTCTCCGACCACTACATCGTATCCTTTTCTCTCTCGCTCTCCTCCAACACTACTCACTCTGCCGTCGCAACCTTCGCTCTCTCTCTCCCGCTACTCTCTCCTCTTCCATCCTATCATCTCTTCCCTCTGCTAAATCCTTCTCCCTCCAATCTCCTGATTCTGCCTCCTCAACCCTCCTCTCCTCCCTCTCTGAATCTTTTGACTCTCTATGTCCCCTATCCTCCCGGCCGGCTCGGTCCTCCCCTCTTGCTCCGTGGCTTGACGATTCATTGCGAGCTCACAGAACAGGGCTCCGGGCAGCCGAGCGGAAATGGAGGAAAACTAGACTCCCTGTGGACCTGTCATCTTTCCACTCCCTCCTCTCTACATTCTCTTCCTCCGTTTCGGCTGCTAAAGCCACTTTCTACCACTCTAGATTTCAAGCCTCTGCCTCTAACCCTAGGAAGCTCTTTGCCACCTTCTCCTCCCTGCTGAATCCTCCTCCTCCTTCCCCTCCCTCCTCCCTCTCTGTGGATGACTTCGTCAACCATTTTGAAAAGAAGGTTGATGACATCCAATCCTCATTAATTAAGTCAAATGACACCGCTGGTCCTGCTCACACTGCCCTACCCTATGCTTTGACTTCTTTCTCCCCTCTCTCGCCAGATGAAATCTTGCGACTTGTGATTGCCGGCCGCCCAACAACCTGCCCGCTTGACCCTATCCCCTCCTCTCTTCTCCAGACCATTTCCGGAGACCTTCTCCCTTACCTCACCTCGCTCATCAACTCATCCTTGTCCGCTGGCTATGTCCCTTCCATCTTCAAGAAAGCGAGAGTTGCACCACTCCTCAAAAAACCTACACTCAATCCCTCCGATGTCAACAACTACAGACCAGTATCCCTTCTTTCTTTTCTCTCCAAAACTCTTGAGCGTGCCGTCTATAGCCAACTCTCCTGCTATCTCTCTCAGAATTACCTTCTTGAACCAAACCAGTCAGGTTTCAAGACTGGTCATTCCACTGAGACTGCTCTTCTCTGTGTCACGGAGGCTCTCCGCACTGCTAAAAGTAACTCTCTCTCCTCTGCTCTCATCCTTCTAGACCTATCTGCTGCCTTTGATACTGTGAACCATCAGATCCTCCTCGCCACCCTCTGGGAATCTCCCGCGCGGCTCACTCTTGGATTGCGTCCTACTTGACAGGTCGCTCCTACAAGGTGGCGTGGCGAGAATCTGTCTCTGCACCACGTGCTCTCACCACTGGTGTCCCCCAGGGCTCAGTTCTAGGCCCTCTCCTATTCTCGCTATACACCAAGTCACTTGGCTCTGTCATATCCTCACATGGTCTCTCCTATCATTGCTACGCAGACGACACACAATGAATCTTCTCCTTTCCCCCTTCTGATAACCAGGTGGCGAATCGCATATCTGCATGTCTGGCAGACATATCAGTGTGGATGTCGGATCACCACCTCAAGCTGAACCTCGGCAAGACGGAGCTGCTCTTCCTCCCGGGGAAGGACTGCCTGCTCCATGATCTCGCCATCACGGTTGACAACTCCGTTGTGTCCTCCTCCCAGAGTGCAAAGAACCTTGGCGTGACCCTGGACAACACCCTGTCATTCTCCGCTAACATCAAAGCGGTGACCCGATCCTGTAGGTTCATGCTCTACAACATTCGCAGAGCACGACCCTACCTTACACAGGAAGCGGCACAGGTCCTAATCCAGGCACTTGTCATCTCCCGTCTGGATTACTGCAACTCGCTGTTGGCTGGGCTCCCTGCCTGTGCCATTAAACCCCTACAACTCATCCAGAATGCTGCAGCCCGTCTGGTGTTCAACCTTCCCAAGTTCTCTCACGTCACCCCGCTCCTCCGCACACTCCACTGGCTTCCAGTTGAAGCTCGCATCTGCTACAAGACCATGGTGCTTGCCTACAGAGCTGTGAGGGGAACGGCACCTCCTTACCTTCAGGCTCTGATCAGTCCCTACACCCAAACAAGGGCATTGCGTTCTTTCACCTCTGGCCTGCTGGTCCCCCTACCTCTCCGGAAGCACAGTTCCCGCTCAGCCCAGTCAAAACTGTTCGCTGCTCTGGCACCCCAATGTTGGAACAAGCTCCCTCACGACGCCAGGACAGCGGAGTCACTGACCACCTTCCGGAGACATTTGAAACCCTACTTGTTGAACCCCCCCCCCCCAAAAAAATTAATAAATATATATATATATATAAAACAAATGAAAATTAAAAATATACTCTAAAAATTTACAAATTAGATTTTTTATTATTTTTTTTATGGTAAAGTGGTTGTCCCACTGGCTATCATAAGGTGAATGCACCAATTTGTAAGTCGCTCTGGATAAGAGCGTCTGCTAAATGACGTAAATTTAAATGTAAAATGAATATCCCTTTGAGCATGGTGAAGTTATTAATTACACTTTGGATGGTATATCAATACACCCAGTCACTATAAAGATACAGGTGTCCTTCCTTACTCAGTTGCCGGAGAGGAAGGAAACCGCTCAGGAATTTCACCATTATGCCAATGGTGACTTTAAAACCGTTACAGGGTTTAATGGCTGTGATAAGAGAACTGATGACTCAACAACATTGTAGTTACTCCACAATACTAAACTAAATGACAGAGTGAAAAGAAGGAAGCCTGTACAGAATAAAAATATTCCAAAACATGCATCTTGTTTGCAACAAGGCACTAAAGTAATAGTGCAAAAAATGTGGCAAAGAAATTAACTTTATGTCCTAAATACAAAGTGTTATGTTTGGGGCAAATCCAATACAACACTGAGTACCACTCTAAATATTTTCTAGCTGCATAATGTTATGGGTATGCTTGTTATCGTTAAGGACTGGGGAGTTTTTCAGGATAAAAAAGAAATGGAATAAAGCTAAGCACAGGCAAAATCCATGAGGAAAACCTGGTTCCGTCTGCTTTCCACCAGACACAGGGAGATTAATTCACCTTTCAGCAGAACAATAACCTATAGCACAAGGCCTAATCTACACTGGAGTTGCTTACCAAGAAACCAGTGAATATTCCTGAGTGGCCGAGTTACAGTTTTGACATATATCTACTTGAAAAGCTATGGCAAGGCCTGAATGGTTGTCTAGCAATGATCAGCAACCAATTTGACAGAGCCTGAAGAATTTTTAAAAGAATAATGGGCAAATGTTGTACAATCCAGGTGTGGAACGCTCTTAGAGACTTACCCAGAAATATTCTCAGCTGTAATCGCTGCCAAAGGTGCTTCTACAAAGTATTGACTCAGGGGTGTGAATACTTGTGTAAATGAGATATTTCTGTATTTCATTTTCAATAAAACATGTTTTCATTTTGTCATTATGGGGTCTTTTTTGTAGATAGGTGAGAAAAAGATGGCCAGAGCATTTTTTATCTGGTCCAACCAGCTACTAGCCGCATACCAACAGCTACAATGTCTCAGAACTTTCCAGCTGGGCAGTAAGTAAATTAAATCATGCTATAGGCATTTGTTTGTGTAATAACTGGGTATTTGTGATAGGTTCTTCAATGTTTCATAGTTCTCTGACTACATACTACACAAGACCCATACATTCCAATGAGCTCCACATTCAGCAACTTGTAAGAGAGGATACAGTTGAAGTCAAGACCTAGGCCAAGATTCAATCCGACAGCAGGTTGTCGACAATGCAGCTTTTAAAGGCAATGTTTCCGCGTTCACAGGGGGGTCTCATTCATGCTGCATATGTCGGCTCAATCGGAAATTGCCTTTAAACGCTGCATTGTCAACAACCAGCAGTCAATTGCTACAATGTTTAAATTGTTGTACTGTACACTATACATTGTCCCAAATGTTTGTGTAAAGGTAATCTCTTAATATCTGTAACTGAGATTAAACAAACATGTGGATATTGTCAAATTTAAACAAAGGACTGACACAAATAAACAAACAGTGGACCACACCCCAAACTTTAACAGCACAGTTTAGCCTACACATGACCTTCAGGGACAAAGCGCTAATCTGGACAGGTGTACACTGTAAGGGCATGATTTTATACAATTTTAAATGTTCCCCACTAATAAGGGTCCCTTTGGGAACACTGACCAACTTTTTGTTTCCTACCCTGTCATACTATTATTTAAGGGCAGTCAAAAACATGATTTTCCTGTGTGTTATTTATATTTCCACAATTGTGAAAATGTTGATAATACCCTTTTAGTGTAAAAGCTGTTTGAAAAGACCACCTGAAAATTGCAGCCTGTTTTGGTGGGATTGAATTTTGGCCCACCCTGGTGACATCACCAGGCGATGAATTAGTTAATACACCAATAAAAAAGAGAGATCCAAATCTCTCTGCCAATAACAGCTAATTTTCAGTTTCCCCCTCCCCACTCAGACCACTCCCAAGTGTCACGTCTACTGCCTCTCCCCCTCTCCTGTGCTCTGCACCATCGTTACGCGCACCTGCACTTAATTATGGGACTCACCTGGACTCCATCACGTCATTGATTACCTCCCCTATATCTGTATCTCCTTCAGGGTCATTCCCCAGTTATCGTTGATGTTATGTTTCTCGTGTCCAGACACTGTTCTTGGTTTGTTCTATGTTTATTAATTATTAAACCCTCACCCTGTACTCAGTGGCGGCTCCTGAAAAAATTCTCAGGAGGGGCAATTTTTCTGATGATTTAGGTGACCTACACACATTTAAAAAAAGATATGTCCAGCAACAACATGAAGACAGGGGCAGCATATAAGTCAATACCAGAAGCATTTATTGACTGATCTGGGGAGATGGATTCCAGTTTCTGTGACAGATTATAAATAATCTCTGATGCCTTTGTTATATTAGCTTTTGGTTGAATGTACTGTCGTAGTAAATATATAATGTTATAGCTTGGTCTGACTAAAATCTTGTGCATGACCCATTTTGTGTTGGGCCTTTGTATTCAATACAATGAACAAGAGTCCTATCTTGTCAGCCTTGTCAGCAGGTGGCTAAGGATAACACCCACGCCATAGGTCTCTCAGTTCTTCCAACTCACGAGTTCTTGCCCTGAGGACACACACACACACACCCACACACACACACACACACACACACACACACACACACATCATCACTGATAAACACACACACACACACACACACACACATCATCACTGATAACAAACACACACACACACACACACACACACACACACTGATAACAAACACACACACACACACACAAATCCTCTTCTCTTAGGCTGAACATCTGAAGACAGAGAACCCGACTCAGAGCCAATGCAACAGTGACACTAGCCTGGAGGTGACATCGCCCAACTCATCAGGACCAATCAGAAGATCAGAACTACTAGATTCAACCTACTTCATTTTATTGTATAAAATGTCAGCACACAATGTTTAGGGGCTCTTCTGATAAACTCCCTACGAGTTTGACGAACGGGTCCGTGCACGCGATTCCAGATATCTTTACCTCTGAATAAACTGCCTTATATTATACAATTATCCACCTTGTCCAAAAGTCTCTACTTTTTCTCCGTTCTCCAGTAAACTTGTTTTATCAACAATAGTAAGGTTCAATGACACAGAAAGCAGTTCAATGTCGGGGTACAGAGTCGCTCTCTTACCAGGATCGCGGTCCGCTCTGACCAGGGTGAAGGTGGCCGGCTCCACCTCTCTGTCCGGGACTCTGTCATCCAGCCAAGTCTCCCAGCTGTATTGGGATTCCGCTGCCAGCAGCGTTTTCATTATTTAGTCCGTTCGTAGCGGGTATGTACACGATCAACAAGATCAGTCCAAAACCGAAGATCAGTCCAAAGCAGAATGTTTGCAGAATGTTTGTAAACTAAGTCTACAAATTAAAAACATAAAATAACGCCACACTGCAGGTCGCAACATAGACGCTGCTAGCCGCCATTGTCTTAGTTACGTTCAACGTTACGTCACGTATGACGAAAGCGCGTAAGTGCATGCACACAGACACCCATAGAGAATGTATTGAAAGCTTTGAAATGTGAAAAAAATAGATTTTACATGACAGGCTATGAGAGACTTCTGGGCGATTTTCAACCTGACTGAAATCGCCCAGAAAACGGGCCATTTGAAGCACGACTTTAGCCTGATTTGACATTTAGTGGCTGGCAGATCAGACGTGAACACTGATAACTGCTGTTGCCGTGATATAATTGATTAGAAAAAAAATCCCTTCCTTTTCCCGTTTGGCAGTGCGTCGCCCTATTGAACAAGCCGTCCCTGCCTGTACTTGCTTCTCGTCTCCCAGTGTCTGCGTTACACCAAGACAGTCCTAGCAAAATAATTGCTTGAAAAATTGCTCTTTGCTCAGATGCTATTTTTGTTTCTTGTTGACCAGTTTAATAAAAAAATATTACAGGAATGTACTTAATTATTACCCAGAAATGATTTGATATTGAGATAAAAACGGCTGCATTGGACCTTTTGAAATAAAACATTTCGTGTCACTGTGCATAATTCAACAAACAGTTGTACTCTATAGGGTTGTCCTATAGCTATGGGGTTGAACTGCAGCTTTAACATTGCCCTGTAGAGAGCAGTAGACATTTTGATAAAACTCTGTTGGTTTCACACTGCACGCAGTCATACTGTAAAGGGGGAGGGGCCTATGTAGTATTGCTGTATGTTACATTTCCCGGTCGTGGCAGCTGAACGTGAACGTGCTAATATTTCGACAGTGGAAAACCCGAGTATTAAGCGCTCATTTACAGTTTCTGAAATCGTCTGCTCAACGCAGCATGCTTACAGATGGTTAACGTTTGACGTCTGATAAGTTCTAAACTGCGCTGTGCGTGAAATTCCTGACCGCGAGCTATCGTATGACTACCACCGGTAGCCAGGGAGGCTGGTTGGATTTGACACTTGTATCCGTCCGTGACTGTCACCGAGAAGGCACCTATTCGTCTGCGGCAAGGTGAGTGCTGCTGTCCTCATGTCAACTCGAGCTGTAAAGCCCATACGAATGGTGTCCGTTCATTACTAATGTTTCAATTCTTAGCAGCAAGGTCAGTCTGTACAGTCAGACATAATCTGGAATGCGAGGCAACACTTTGCTACCACAGTTTGGCCTCGTTTTGTAGACGTGAAAAGAGCGCTTAATCACTCGGTGGCTAGGCAACTTGCGTGGATACTGTAACATTGTGAAACTGTTTTGTCACGGGGTGGCTAGGCAACTTGCGTGGCTACTGTAACATTGTGAAACTGTTTTGTCACAGGGGGCGTGTGATCCTGACATAGCCTAATGAGAACATTAGTAGTCTAGTTATTTTTGATGCAGTGCCTTTCATATTAATGTCTTCCCAGTGAAATGTGTTTCTGGTTTGCGCGGTCAAAGTAAACATTCCTTTGGAATGACATCCATAGCTTTGCCATTGGGGTTGTTGTGAACGTGGAAAGCCCTAGGTACTTATAGAATGATCATTTTAGCCTACATGAACTGGCGTCCCTATTTCCCCCCCCAAATATAAAAATATTGGAACATTTAAAACTACACCAAATATATTCTGGTCACCTATTGATTAACCTCTTTAGGATCGGACCCTTTTTCAAAATGTTCGCCTAAAATGACATACCCAAATCATCTAACTGCCTGTGTGTAGCTCAGGACCTGAAGCAAGGATATGCATATTCTTGATACCATTTGAAAGGAAACACTTTGAAGTTTGTGGAAGTGTGAAATTAATGTAGGAGAATATAACACATTTGATCTGGTAAAAGATTATACAAACAAAAAAACATGCGTTTTCAAAAAATGTTTTGTGCCATCATCTTTGAAATGCAAGAGAAAGGCCACAATATATTGCAGTTAAGGCGCAATTTAGATTTTGGCCACTAGATGGCAGCAGTGTGTGCAAAGTTTCAGATAGATCCAGTGAAGCGTTGCAATACTGGACTATGTTGTATCAAGTCTGCCCAAATGTGCCAAATTGGTCAATTGATACATTTTTCAAGTACATAACTATAGAGAACATACACAATTATATGGTAATACAAAATGAAGGTTTACACATTCTCTGGAATGTCATACATGATGGATCATTACTTATACACTAACTTTCACACATCTAGATGACCGGGTGGGGTGGGTGTGGAGCCAGAGACAGCAGGGGTTCAAACTGTAGAACCCAGTTCCTACATTTGAATATAAAAATTGATTTTATCAAACAAAACTGTGCTACATTTTCTCTGGGACCCTTAGGATGACAAATCAGAGCAAGAATGTAAGTACATTATTTACCTTCAGAGGTGAATGTATCAAACCAGTTGCCGTGATAAGTTTTTTGTTGTTGTGCACTCTCCTCAAACAATAGCATGGTATTTTTTCACTGTAATAGTTACTGTAAATTGGACAGTGCAGTTAGATTAACAAAAATGTAAGCTTTCTGCCCATATAAGACATGTCTATGTCCTGTAACGTTTGCTGTTACTTACAACAGTCATGCTAATCACATTAGCGCACGTTAGCTCAACCGTCCGGTATACGGGACACCGATTCCGTAGAGGTTAAAACACACTGTTTTGCAATGAAGTAGCCTCAGCAGCACTCTGTAGGGTAGCACCATTGTGTAGCCGGAGGACAGCTAGCTTCTGCCCTCCTCTGGGTACATTGACTTCAATACAAAAATAGGAAGCTCTTGGTTCTCACCGACTTCCATAGTATTTATGACAACTTCCAGAGGACGTCCACCAATCTTCCAAAATTAAGGAGAAGCGAGAGTGAGAGAGAGAGCTATATTTGGTTGTATTTTTTTAAACTTTCACTTAGCTAGCTGAATGCAACTAGCTAGTTTAGCCTACTCAAACACCTGGCTCAAACAGAGAGGGATGTTATGTTAGCTAGCTGGCTATGGCTATCCAACACTGGAACTCTTCCAAGTCAAGGTTTTATTAATTTATTGCCACTGGGGCCCGCCAGTGTAACTGCTCAATTGCGTTCTGACTGTACAATGTACTGCATGATTGTAGCAGGTTTTCTAATGTGTTAGTTCCAGTAGCTATGTTGACTATGAGGTGACCACGATGTAGGCTGTGCGTAGCGGTTAGCACTCATGATATGGTTTGGCTTGAAAAGTTTTTTTTGCCTGGTCACAGACAGCTGATGTGTTGTGCACTGAAGTCCACAAGCGAAGGGAAAAGGTGAGAGGAGGAGAGCGCAAAGATAGCATCATCACTTTGCTCCTTCTAGAAACTATGTTTATATACAGTGGGGGAAAAAAGTATTTAGTCAGCCACCAATTGTGCAAGTTCTCCCACTTAAAAAGATGAGAGAGGCCTGTAATTTTCATCATAGGTACACATCAACTATGACAGACAAATTGAGAAAAAAAAATCCAGAAAAATCACATTGTAGGATTTTTAATGAATTTATTTGCAAATTATGGTGGAAAATAAGTATTTGGTCACCTACAAACAAGCAAGATTTCTGGCTCTCACAGACCTGTAACTTCTTCTTTAAGAGGCTCCTCTGTCCTCCACTCGTTACCTGTATTAATGGCACCTGTTTGAACTTGTTATCAGTATAAAAGACACCTGTCCACAACCTCAAACAGTCACACTCCAAACTCCACTATGGCCAAGACCAAAGAGCTGTCAAAGGACACCAGAAACCAAATTGTAGACCTGCACCAGGCTGGGAAGACTGAATCTGCAATAGGTAAGCAGCTTGGTTTGAAGAAATCAACTGTGGGAGCAATTATTAGGAAATGGAAGACATACAAGACCACTGATAATCTCCCTCGATCTGGGGCTCCACGCAAGATCTCACCCCGTGGGGTCAAAATGATCACAAGAACGGTGAGCAAAAATCCCAGAACCACACGGGGGGACCTAGTGAATGACCTGCAGAGAGCTGGGACCAAAGTAACAAAGCCTACCATCAGTAACACACTACGCCGCCAGGGACTCAAATCCTGCAGTGCCAGACGTGTCCCCCTGCTTAAGCCAGTACATGTCCAGGCCCGTCTGAAGTTTGCTAGAGTGCATTTGGATGATCCAGAAGAGGATTGGGAGAATGTCATATGGTCAGATGAAACCAAAATAGAACTTTTTGGTAAAAACTCAACTCGTCGTGATTGGAGGACAAAGAATGCTGAGTTGCATCCAAAGAACACCATACCTACTGTGAAGCATGGGGGTGGAAACATCATGGTTTGGGGCTGTTTTTCTGCAAAGGGACCAGGACGACTGATCCGTGTAAAGGAAAGAATGAATGGGGCCATGTATCGTGAGATTTTGAGTGAAAACCTACTTCCATCAGCAAGGGCATTGAAGATGAAACGTGGCTGGGTCTTTCAGCATGACAATGATCCCAAAAACACCGCCCGGGCAACGAAGGAGTGGCTTCGTAAGAAGCATTTCAAGGTCCTGGAGTGGCCTAGCCAGTCTCCAGATCTCAACCCCATAGAAAGTCTTTGGAGGGAGTTGAAAGTCCGTGTTGCCCAGCGACAGCCCCAAAACATCACTGCTCTAGAGGAGATCTGCATGGAGGAATGGGCCAAAATACCAGCAACAGTGTGTGAAAACCTTGTGAAGACTTACAGAAAACGTTTGACCTGTGTCATTGCCAACAAAGGGTATATAACAAAGTATTGAGAAACTTTTGTTATTGACCAAATACTAATTTTCCACCATAATTTGCAAATAAATTCATGAAAAATCCTACAATGTGATTTTCTGGAATTATTTTTCTCATTTTGTCTGTCATAGTTGACGTGTACCTATGATGAAAATTACAGGCCTCTCATCTTTTTAAGTGGGAGAACTTGCACAATTGGTGGCTGACTAAATACTTTTTTCCCCCACTGTATATACTGCATTCTATTCTATAATATGTTTCTGTATCTTAGTCCATGCCGCTCTGTCATTGCTTGTCCAAATATGTATATATTCTTAAATCCCATTCCTTACTTTTTTGTGTTTATTGGGTATATGTTGTGTAATTGTTAGATATTACTGCACTGTCGGAGCTAGAAGCACAAGCATTTCGCTACACCCCGCTATAACACCTGCTAAACACGTGTATGTGACAAATACAATTTGATTTTATATAGTGTAGTGCCTATGTTATAAATAGTATTGGTTTCAAATCTATTTTAAAGTTACAATTATTTTTTATTTCTCATAGTCGTCCATTTGGGAGAGATTGACAGTTAAATCATCGTATACACCAGACCCTAAAAAGGGACATCGACCTATTTCAAATTTGTAACCATGGTGAATATAGGATCTTATAAATACTCCTTTCTGGCAGTTTTTAAAGGGAATGCCCCATTTTTAGACCAGAGCTGTGTTCGAATACTCATACTAACTACACTATTTGTGATGTAAATTGAGTGTATAGTATGCTTATTGGCCATAGTATGGATATAGTTAGTATGACAAAAGTTCCCAGATGTCGTACTACATTCGCCAAAATACGAAGTATACAAGCAGTGGACACTTTTCGTGCTTTTAGGGCCCATAATGCAATTCTTCAGAAAATGGGTGTGGCTTCACGTTTTCAGATTTGAAGAAAATGGCAGATAATATGCAGCCAAAGTCCAACGAGAGCGGATATACAAATTCGTTGCTTTAACTAATTATGACAAATGTTAAAATGTTGAGCAATGTAATAAAGTAATTACTTTTCAAATATGTTACCTTACACGTTATGTTGGCTGACAATTTGTTAGCTACGCTATCCTTACGAACCGCATATCATTACATCCATTATGTACCGGTATGTTAGCTAGCTACCTAACGTTAGTTGGCTACTAATGCATCGAAACTTGCCAGTGTATTAACTATATGCTATCTAATTAACTACCCAACGTTTATTGACTTCATTATTCCTGCAATTGCGTTCTCAATGGACATTCGGGGGTGTTCGTAATTTTGCTCTGGCTATCTACTCCGATTTCAGAGCACTCTCGTCTGAGTGTACCTATGCCAGAGCTCAGAATAACTGTTGCATTTATGAACGCTCAACACCCTTTGATTATGGCCGGTGTCAGTAAACGTCGGTAAAAAAGCGTAATTAAATTGTTGCCAGCAGCACAGTTACAGTCACCAACGCTCTAGATAACATGAAAACAGCCTAACCAGCTCTGCTAGGGCGAGTAAAATGGTCAGAGTGAGGTGTTCTCTCATTTGTGTCTGGAAGTAGCTAGCAAGTTAGTCAGTTAGCTTGGGTGCTTGACTGCCGTTGTGAGGTCAGAACGCTCGGATCAACCCTACTCCTCGGCCAAATCGTCCAGTGTGCGCTCTGAATTTATAAACGGACAATCTGACAACGCTCTGAATTTACGAACGCCCAGAGCGCACTCTGGCATTCCAGATTTAATTTAATAACACACCCCAAGTCGTAAAATGTCTAGCTAGTAATTTGTTATGCCAACAAGTTAGCAATAGGTTGCTCAACTGAAAGGATACTGTTCGTTTACAGTATACTACAATGAACTAATAGTATATAGTATGTAGTATATGCTCATTAAGTATGTAGTATACAGTATGTTCTCCCCTGAAGGATACACTTAATCACGCCACTCCTTCTCATGGAGTTAAAATGGAATGGCTGGTGAAAGAAGCATGGTGAAAAGAAACTCCCATTAGCTCATGCTTACACAGATCCAATGCTGTCCAGCTTCTCATGTACAGGGTGAAGACAGGGACAACTGATCCCAAATCTGTTGTTTTGCATGGAGAGTAATTGGAGTGGAAGAAATCTCTTGATTGGGTAAACCCTGTTTTCCCCGCTCTGCATTGGGTAAACCCTGTTTTCCCCGCTCTGCTCGGCTTGCCCTGCTATATATAGATTTTAAGCCGGTCATCAGAGTTAAAGGATAAGTTCACTATTTTACAACTTGATGTTAGATGGTTCCTCACCCAGAAAGTAGTCTATGGGCCAGGGGAAACTGTAATCCATAGTTCGGTTCTCTTTAAACAGCCACCAAATGTGAGTTATAGATCTGTCATTCTTATTGGAAGCTAGTCTAAGAAGCGGTAGATCTGTAATGTGAGCACTGTATTTATTTTTGTGTCTTTAACTTTCGGTTTTGTACACCAGCTTCAAACAGCTGAAAATACAGTATTTGTGGTTATTGGAAATACATTTCACATCGGTTTAGATGGTACAATGATTCTCTACACTACATTGCTTGTTTTGTCACATAAACTGAAATTAGGCGAACTATTCAAATTTGAACAACCAGGAAATGGCAGAGCGATTTCTGCATATTGCACCTTTACAAGTGGCCATAAAAAAAATAGAAAAAACATGCTAACATGCCCCCATCACTTGATTTTTAGCTAGCGGTGGCTAAAGTTAGCTGCAGTTTTTAACTGCTGTTTAATGAATACTTAACCATGTATTTCAGTTTCTCCTGGCCCATGGACTACTTTCAGGGCGAGGAACCATCTAACAACAAGTTGTAACATTTTGTTTATTTATTTTGAAACAACTAATTGACCGATGTCTGTTCAATCACTTGATTTCCATTTAGTACTTTTTTTTGTGAGCTCAACGCACCATTTCTTTAGAGAGAAATCCTATCAAGCACGAGAAACATCAAATCAAGAACGAACTGTGGGATGCTGTAGGGAGTTGTAGTTTTCAATAGGCAAATAGTCAACCAAGTTTAGCGTAGAACATTTGGTAATTAACTACAATGACCGGAATCCTTTGCTCCTATTCTTCCCGGCACCGCACACAGGCTGCATCAACTATGACAGACAAAATGAGAAAATCACATTGTAGGATTTTTAATGAATTTATTTGCAAATTATGGTGGAAAATAAGTATTTGGTCAATAACAAAAGTTTCTCAATACTTTTTATATACCCTTTGTTGGCAATGACACAGGTCAAACGTTTTCTGTAAGTCTTCACAAGGTTTTCACACACTGTTGCTGGTATTTTGGCCCATTCCTCCATGCAGATCTCCTCTAGAGCAGTGATGTTTTGGGGCTGTCGCTGGGCAACACGGACTTTCAACTCCCTCCAAAGATTTTCTATGGGGTTGAGATCTGGAGACTGGCTAGGCCACTCCAGGACCTTGAAATGCTTCTTACGAAGCCACTCCTTCGTTGCCCGGGCGGTGTGTTTGGGATCATTGTCATGCTGAAAGACCCAGCCACGTTTCATCTTCAATGCCCTTGCTGATGGAAGGAGGTTTTCACTCAAAATCTCACAATACATGGCCCCATTCATTCTTTCCTTTACACAGATCAGTTGTCCTGGTCCCTTTGCAGAAAAACAGCCCCAAAGCATGATGTTTCCACCCCCATGCTTCACAGTAGGTATGGTGTTCTTTGGATGCAACTCAGCATTCTTTGTCCTCCAAACACGACGAGTTGAGTTTTTACCAAAAAGTTCTATTTTGGTTTCATCTGACCATATGACATTCTCCCAATCCTCTTCTGGATCATCCAAATGCACTCTAGCAAACTTCAGACGGGCCTGGACATGTACTGGCTTAAGCAGGGGGACACGTCTGGCACTGCAGGATTTGAGTCCCTGGCGGCGTAGTGTGTTACTGATGGTAGGCTTTGTTACTTTGGTCCCAGCTCTCTGCAGGTCATTCACTAGGTCCCCCTGTGTGGTTCTGGGATTTTTGCTCACCGTTCTTGTGATCATTTTGACCCCACGGGGTGAGATCTTGCGTGGAGCCCCAGATCGAGGGAGATTATCAGTGGTCTTGTATGTCTTCCATTTCCTAATAATTGCTCCCACAGTTGATTTCTTCAAACCAAGCTGCTTACCTATTGCAGATTCAGTCTTCCCAGCCTGGTGCAGGTCTACAATTTTGTTTCTGGTGTCCTTTGACAGCTCTTTGGTCTTGGCCATAGTGGAGTTTGGAGTGTGACTGTTTGAGGTTGTGGACAGGTGTCTTTTATACTGATAACAAGTTCAAACAGGTGCCATTAATACAGGTAACGAGTGGAGGACAGAGGAGCCTCTTAAAGAAGAATTTAAAGGTCTGTGAGAGCCAGAAATCTTGCTTGTTTGTAGGTGACCAAATACTTATTTTCCACCATAATTTGCAAATAAATTCATAAAAAATCCTACAATGTGATTTTCTGGAAAATTTTTTCTCAATTTGTCTGTCATAGTTGACGTGTACCTATGATGACAATTACAGGCCTCTCTCATCTTTTTAAGTGGGAGAACTTGCACAATTGGTGGCTGACTAAATACTTTTTCCCCCACTGTACATACAGTATTAGAGCTATACTTCCCGAACTGTCTCTATCCCTCTCATCGCTGTGTTAGTGAGGGAAAAAAGTATTTGATCCCCTGCTGATTTTGTACGTTTGCCCACTGACAAAGACATGATCAGTCTATAATTTTAATGGTAGGTTTATTTGAACAGTGAGGGACAGAATAACAACAAAAAAATCCAGAGAAACGCATGTCAACATTTTTATAAATGGATTTGCATTTTATTGAGGGAAATAAGTATTTGACCCCTCTGCAAAACATGACTTAGTACTTGGTGGCAAAACCCTTGTTGGCAATCACAGGCCACCAGGTTTGCACACATTTCAGGAGGGATTTTGTTCCACTCCTCTTTGCAGATCTTCTCCAAGTCATTAAGGTTTCGAGGCTGACGTTTGGCAACTCGAACCTTCAGCTCCCTCCACAGATTTTCTATGGGATTAAGGTCTGGAGACTGGCTAGGCCACTCCAGGACCTTAATGTGCTTCTTCTTGAGCCACTCCTTTGTTGCCTTGGCCGTGTGTTTTGGGTCATTGTCATGCTGGAATACCCATTCACGACCAAACACGGCGAGTTGAGTTGATACCAAAGAGCTCCTTTTTGGTCTCATCTGACCACAACACTTTCATCCAGTTCTCCTCTGAATCATTCAGATGTTCATTGGCAAACTTCAGACGTGCCTGTATATGTGCTTTCTTGAGCAGGGGGACCTTGCGGGCGCTGCAGGATTTCAGTCCATGGCGTAGTGTGTTACCAATTGTTTTCTTGGTGACTATGGTCCCAGCTGCCTTGAGATCATTGACAAGATCCTCCCATGTAGTTCTGGGCTGATTCCTCACCGTTCTCATGATCATTGCAACTCCACGAGTTGAGATCTTGCATGGAGACCCAGGCCGAGGGAGATTGACAGTTCTTTTGTGTTTCTTCCATTTGCGAATAATCGCACCAACTGTTGTCACCTTCTCTCCAAGCTGCTTGGCGATGGTCTTGTAGCCCATTCCAGCCTTGTAGCCCATTCCAGCCTTGTGTAGGTCTACAATCTTGTCCCTGACATCCTTGGAGAGCTCTTTGGTCTTGGCCATGGTGGAGAGTTTGGAATCTGATTGATTGATTGCTTCTGTGGACAGGTGTCTTTTAATTTTCATCATAGGTACACGTCAACTATGACAGACAAATTGAGAAAAAAATATCCCGAAAATCACATTGTAGGATTTTTTATGAATTTATTTGCAAATTATGGTGGAAAATAAGTATTTGGTCACCTACAAACAAGCAAGATGTCTGGCTCTCACAGACCTTTACATTCTTCTTTAAGAGGCTCCTCTGTCCTCCACTCGTTACCTGTATTAATGGCACCTGTTTGAACTTGTTATCAGTATAAAAGACACCTGTCCACAACCTCAAACAGTCACACTCCAAACTCCACTATGGCCAAGACCAAAGAGCTGTCAAAGGACACCAGAAACAAAATTGTAGACCTGCACCAGGCTGGGAAGACTGAATCTGCAATAGGTAAGCAGCTTGGTTTGAAGAAATCAACTGTGGGAGCAATTATTAGGAAATGGAAGACATACAAGACCACTGATAATCTCCCTCGATCTGGGGCTCCACGCAAGATCTCACCCCGTGGGGTCAAAATGATCGCAAGAACGGTGAGCAAAAATCCCAGAACCACACGGGGGGACCTAGTGAATAATCTGCAGAGAGCTGGGACCAAAGTAACAAAGCCTACCATCAGTAACACACTACGCCGCCAGGGACTCAAATCCTGCAGTGCCAGACGTGTCCCCCTGCTTAAGCCAGTACATGTCCAGGCCCGTCTGAAGTTTGCTAGAGTGCATTTGGATGATCCAGAAGAGGATTGGGAGAATGTCATATGGTCAGATGAAACCAAAATAGAACTTTTTGGTAAAAACTCAACTCGTCGTGTTTGGAGGACAAAGAATGCTGAGTTGCATCCAAAGAACACCATACCTACTGTGAAGCATGGGGGTGGAAACATCATGCTTTGGGGCTGTTTTTCTGCAAAGGGACCAGGACTACTGATCCGCGTAAAGGAAAGAATGAATGGGGCCATGTATCGTGAGATTTTGAGTGAAAACCTTCAGCAAGGGCATTGAAGATGAAATGTGGCTGGGTCTTTCAGCATGACAATGATCCCAAACACACCGCCCGGGCAACGAAGGAGTGGCTTCGTAAGAAGCATTTCAAGGTCCTGGAGTGGCCTAGCCAGTCTCCAGATCTCAACCCCATAGAAAATCTTTGGAGGGAGTTGAAAGTCCGTGTTGCCCAGCGACAGCCCCAAAACATCACTACGCTAGAGGAGATCCAAAACATCACTGCTCTAGAGGAGATCTGCATGGAGGAATGAGCCAAAATACCAGCAACAATGTGTGAAAACCTTGTGAAGACTTACAGAAAACGTTTGACCTGTGTCATTGCCAACAAAGGGTATATAACAAAGTATTGAGAAACTTTTGTTATTGACCAAATACTTATTTTCCACCATAATTTGCAAATAAATTCATTAAAAATCCTACAATGTGATTTTCTGGATTTCTTTTTCTCATTTTGTCTGTCATAGTTGACGTGTACCTATGATGAAAATTACAGGCCTCTCTCATCTTTTTAAGTGGGAGAACTTGCACAATTGGTGGCTGACTAAATACTTTTTTTCCCCACTGTATGTTAGCTTCATGAAATAGCTAAGAGAACATTGAATGTAGCCAAAGATTATAGGGTCCCTTAAGAAACACTTATCAACACTTTGGTTCCTACCCTGTCACAATAACTCCTCCCTGGCATTTTCATTTGTTGTCATGTCAAACACTGTATTCAAAGTGCCCACTATTATATTCTAACTATAGAATTAGAATAATCATTTTATTGCCATGATTCCAACAGTTCACCCAAGTGTTTTGTGGTCCTCTGTAGCTCAGCTGGTAGAGCACGATGCTTGTAACGCCAGGGTAGTGGGTTCGATTCCCGGGACCACCCATACGCAAACATTTATGCACGCATGACTGTAAGTCGCTTTGGATAAAAGCGTCTGCTAAGTGGCATATTATTATTATTTATTATTATTATTTTGCTCGAAAGCACAAGTCCAATTGCAACATTTGGTAAAAAATAAGGCCTCGATTGTTTGCCCATATCGTGCAGCCCTACGTGGCAGTGTGTAAATGATCTCAAATGAGTGCAGGAAATGCAGAAATTGATGAAAATGCTGTAAATTATTTTTGGTTGTATTGAACAGTATAAAACAATCAGAGTGGAGAAAGACCCATTGACATCACTTTGAATGTCTGTTGCCACCCTAGGGTCACGAACTATTCATAAAGCAAATCATATTTTGAACTTTTATTATTAAAAAACATAAATACTGTCCAATTTGTTTGAAATACCGTGATATTATATTTTGGCCATATATACGTCCAGCCCTATGGCAACTCCCTCATTCACTCACTCACTCCCATGTTATCTCCATAGGGCCCAGTCAGTGTACATATGCCGTAGCTTAATTTGACCCAGTTTTTCACAGGAGGACATTTTCATTATTTTGTGGATTATAATTAATGTACATTTTTTGTATGGGTTGTATGCGTGAGTTGCAAATATCTCTAACAATCTCCCCACATGAGTTTTCTTATGCGCATGATGTCAGAATTCGCTCTTTGTTCCAAAATGTATTGTTTTGCAACAGGACAGTTAACCCGTGCTGCCCTCAAACCAAGGCACACTGCCTGCTAATTATCTATAGGTTATGTTTCAACTTGTCAATTTTATATGATTTTCTAACAACCATTTGAAATTAGGTGCATTCAGCCTCACTAATTCACATAGAAGTAGCCCATTTCACTGTGGCGGACAATTTACGTTTGAGGCATGCTATGCTAATGTAGGCGAGGATTAGCTAGATGAGCCAGACAAACTTCTCTCTTCGATGAGAGCCCAAGCACTCCCCCAGTGTTTCCTCACTCCTATGCATTTTTCGGCTGGCGCCAGCATTGTCTTCATTGTTGTTTTCCTTACTAATAATTACTGTGTGCGTTCTTATTAAAGTAAGTGCCTTATTACCTTATACAGTTTATGTTTATCGTGTTATGTCATTTTCTATTGTAGCCGACCGTATTTATGTATGGAGCATAATGTATTCTGTGTGTATTCCTTTATAACCGTGGACACGCGAGGTACTGATTTCATAATATTTTATGGTGTTATACTCAATTGTGCTTATGTAGTTAAATTCTTCTATTAGTTCTGTAAAACAGTGCTAATGGCATCAAATAAGTATTAGCTTGTGTTGTATCCTTTGAAGCTGCCCTTATACATTGGCATGTGTATTAATTTAGCTTGTTTAGCATAGCTCTGCCCTGCCCCCTTGTGGAGACCTTGTGGTGCCCTTGTGGAGCTCTTCAGTTATTATGTTACTTCATTGTATTATTGCTATATCCTGATTTTATTCTAATGACTAATAAATCCTCTTTATTCTGTACTTTCAGAAACCACACACAGTATTGATAATTGATAGTATAACTTGCCAACATCATAACTGGAACTGGACATCTTTCTTCCCGGAGATTGACAGCTTTTGCATGCTAGCAACATACTGTTTAGAGAGGGAGTAGGGAGGATGAGGGAGAGGAGAGGCTAAATATGATGGCTTGTGTTAGCTCACTCTTTACTCAGTTAGCGCTATAACTAATGTAGCCTACATTTTCCGATTTGGATGAGAATTGTTATGCTGTTGCTACTTTTGTGAATGTCTGAACATTGCATCCAAAAATAAGCTGACTCTCATTGAGGACATAACGTTGTAAAGACTGTTTGTGCAAAATGTTTCTGTGGAAAAAGTGCCCAGCTCAAACGCTGATTTTTGCGTCAATCGTAACTAGACGTTCTAATCACTGAAGGGACCACTGTAGAATGATCACACCTGTGTGTTTGTACACATCAAAGAGTTAAAGTGGAAATTACAAACTTTAGAAGCCTTTTTTAACCTTCAATACACTAAAAGTTTGCATTTTCTGCTGTGCAGAAAAATTGCTAAGACTACAGGATGATCAAATTAAGATATGGCATCTGTAGCTGTGCCTCTGTTCTCCACAGGGCTTGGTACAGCTGAGCCTGGCTGTCACTGCACTAGAGGGCTCAGTGGTGTAGCTGCATGGCTCTTCTCCTCTCCTCTTGTGGAGGATTAGTGGGCCCGTCTGTCGCAGATGGCTGACTTAGTATAGGCCTCCTCCTGGAGCTGTTCCTACAAACAGGCCCTCGGCTCTCTCTGCCTTGCTGCAGTCACAGTGATGTAACTCAGAGATGCACATATGCATCAGGCAGCACACACAAATTATCTTTGATATCATGTTTGGGTCATTTTGATGTTGATTTATATTTTCTGGTTACATTTTCTGAAGCCGAGCTTAACAAACGAGACATAACCATTCAAATGATCTCTATGCAGCGTATAGCCTAGTAGATGGATGATTTGATGGATGTTGATGTGATTTAATGGTAAAGGGATATTCCCAATCAGCAGATGCAGGACAAACAATACTGTGGCCCTGGACACAGATAATTAAGGGGCAAACCTCCACTAATGTCGCTGTATAATGTCTTCACTTCCTGTTTAGGGTGGGGTTAACACCTGATTGGTCAGCGGCAGGGCTTCTCAACGCTTTAATGCATAGCATACCAGGCAGCCACTCTTGACTCCATTCCATGGAATAAGGTGAGTGTTGTTCACTTGACTCTTTTTTTATTTTTTCATGCCGCCGCTTCTGCAGCTGCCAAATTATTATACTGAAGCTGTAGCCTATGTTTTGTTTAAAAGTGTAGGGATCTTTTGAAGTTGCTATACATTGAATTTGGCCAAATATATATATATTTTTTTCTTCTTTAAGAAAAACACCTCAGATTTACTACCCAAAGATGAGGAAGGATAACTGTTTTGACGTGTGTGTGTGCAAGCACATTTGTGTGTGGAAATATGTTTACCACAGAATGACAGCAGTAAGCTACATCCCATCCTGTATTATGTTCTATTTGAGAGCCTGTTCTGGCAATGTACAAGATGTTGGACTCTGGGAAACGACATCACGCTCCCTCACACATGACAACCAGCTTCACCTGGAATGCTGGAGTGACAGCGCACATTTGACAGCGCACATTTGCATTCATTCTGTTAAATCTCTTAAAATAGAAATTCCACAAATTAACTTTTAACAAGGCACACCTGTTAATTGAAATGCATTCCAGGTGACTACCTCATGAAGCTGGTTGAGAGAATGCCAAAAGCGTGCAAAGCTGTCGTCAAGGCAAAGGGTGGCTACTTAGAAGAATCTAAAATCTAAAATATATTTTGATTTGTTTAACACTTTTTTGGTTACTACATGATTCCAACCCAACCCATTCTTTAACGCCCTAGAGTCGATGTCTGCGCCCCAATGGAAATCAAGTTAGTATGATAAAAAAATTCCCATTAAAATCTGTCAGTTTAAGCTAGAGATCAGTTTTTTTGCATTGGATGAGTCTCAATCCGGCGATGTCGCACTTCCGTATCTGCGATGAAAGGTGACAGAGCTAGAGCAGTGTTTGTCAGACCATGAGACATTCCGAAAATCAGCCTGCTCACAAAATCGTATCTAGCGTCCGAACGGTTTGGCCTTCAAACCTCTCTATGGAAACATGAGACTCTCACGAACACGATGGTGTTCTCCGTTTTGCTCTACGACCCCCACAAGCATCTTGGGACTTCTGTCTGTAGTTTCCAAACAGTTTGGGCTACACACTAATATGACCCCTCTGTTGAAAGGTGAGACTCGAACATGTACACTACCGTTCAAAAGTTTGGGGTCACTTAGAAATGTCATTGTTTCGAAAGAAAAGCATTTTTTTTGTCCATTAAAATAACATCAAATTGATCAGAAATACGGTGTAGACATTGTTAATGTTGTAAATGGCAGTAGCTGGAAACGGCTGATTTTTTTCATGGAATAAAAAATACATAGGCGTACAGAGCCCCATTATCAGAGACCATCAGTCCTGTGTTCCAATGGAACGTTGTGTTTGCTAATCCAAGTTTATCATTTTAAAAGGCTAATTGATCATTAGAAAACCCTTTTGCAATTATGTTAGCACAGCTGAAAACTGTTGTGCTGATTAGAGGCAATAAAACCTTCTTGAGACTAGTTGAGTATCTGGAGCATCAGCAATTGTGGGTTCGATTACAGGATCAAAATGGCCAGAAACAATAACTTTCTTCTGAAACTCGTCAGTCTATTCTTGTTCTGAGAAATGAAGGCTATTCCATGCGAGAAATTGCCAAGAAACTGAAGATCTCGTACAACGCTGTGTACTACTCCCTTCACAGAACAGCGCAAACTGGCTTGAAATAAATACATTTTGCCCTAATCGATGGATTTCACATGACTGGGTAGGGGCGCAGCCATGGGTGGGACTGGGAGGGTATAGACCCACCCACTGAGGAGCCAGGCCCAGCCAATCAAAATGAGTTTTTCCCCACAAAAGGGCTGTATTACAGACAGAAATACTCCTCAGTTTCATCAGATGTCTGGGTGGCTGGTCTCAGACAAATCCCTCAGGTGAAGAAGCCAGATGTGGAGGTCCTGGGCTGGTGTGGTTAAAAGTGGCCTGCAGTTGTGAGACTGGTTGGACGTACTGCCAAATTCTCCAAAACGACGTTGGAGGCGGCTTACGGTAGAGAAATGAACATTCAATTCTCTGGCAACAGCTCTGGTGGACATTCCTGCAGTCAGCATGTCAAAACCTGAGACATCTGTGGCAACAAAACTGAACATGGCCTTTTTATTGTTCCCAGCACTAGGTGCACCTGTGTAATGATCATGCTGTTTAATAAGCTTCTTGATATGCCACACCTGTCAGGTGGATGGATTATCTTGTTAACGGAGAAATGCTCACTAACAGGGATGTGAAGAAAATGTTGCCCAAAATTTGAGAGAAATAAGCTTATTGTGCTTATGGGATATTTCTGGCCTCTTTTTTTATTTCAGCTCATGAAACATGGTAACAACACATTACATGTTGCGATTTATGTTTTTGTTTAGTATATACAGTGCATTCGGAAAGTATTCAGACCCTTCCTTTTTCCACATTTTGTTACGTTACAGCCTTATTCAAAAATGTATTCAATACGTTTGTTTCCTCATCGTTTTTTTCCTCATCTACACACAATAAATACCCGATAATGACAAAGCAAAAACAGGTTTTTAGAAATTTTTGCAAATGTATTAAAGATAAAGAACTGAAATAGCACATTTACATAAGTATTCAGACTCTTTACTCAGTACTTTTGTTGAAGGACCTCGGAAGGCTACTGCAATGACTCGTGGCAGAACAGCTGCTTCATAAACTTATAATAATGTTAGCATTAGCTGGACTACAGTAGCTTGGTATCTAGCTTTTGTTGGAAGATTCAACATTGTGTGTGCAGACTAGGCTAATTAGGCAGCTGGTTTGTTAGCAACATCATTTCAGTGACTGGCTCAGCTGGCAAGCTAATGGACAAATTTATGCTAGCTTTCATGCCTATAGTCAAATTTCAGAAATACTGTTTATTGAAGCACAATAATCCTTAGCTAGGTGTAAAATGGGGTGACTAAGACTTCCTCACCAACAAAACGTTATTGACATAGCCTATGTGTTGTTTTAGCTTAGATTAATTCAGACTGTTTTGAGGGAGCATACGATGTCACCTAGGTAAAAATGTCAAATGTTAGACTGCACATTTGTAGCTGAACCAGGGATACTTTAAGGAATCTGAGGCTGAATTTCTTTTGATCTATCCCATTACTCTTTGCAAGATACAAGACCGATCAGTGCAGGCAGAATCGTCACACTATCTGACGTAAGACCCCTTGGTTCGATTCCAGGCTGCATCACAACCGGCCGTGATTGGCAGTCCCATAGGGTGGCGCACAATTGGCCCAGCGTCGTCAGGGTTTGGCCGGTGTAGGCCGTCATTGTAAATCATAATTTGTTCTTAACTGACTTGCCTGGTTAAATAAAGGTAAAAATAAATAAATAAAAAGACAATGTAATATAACATAAATACACTGAGTGTACAAAAAAATTAAGAACACCTGCTATTTCCATGACAGACTGACCAGGGGAATCCAGGTGAAAGCTATGATCCCTTATTGATGTCAGTTGTTAAATTAACTTCAGTCAGTGTAGATGAAGGGGAGGAGACAGGTTAAAGATGGATTGTGTATGTGTGCCATTCAGAGGGTGAATGGGCAAAACTAAAAATGTAAGTGCCTTTGAACAGGGTATGGTAGTAGGTGCCAGGCACACCGGTTGTGTCAAGAACTGCAATGCTGCTGGGTTTTTTACGCTCAACAGTTTCCCGTGTGTATCAAGAATGGTCCACCACCCAAAGGACATCCAGCCAACTTGACACAACTGTGGGAAGAATTGGAGTCAACATGGGCCAGCATCCCTGTGGAACGCTTTTGACACCTTGTAGAGTCCATGCCCGACTAATTGAGGCTGTTCTCAATATTAGGACGGTGTTCTTAATGTTTTGTACACTCAGTGTATATATTATATAGTAACAAATATAGAATGTATAATATTTCATATGTAGAAAAAGTATATAAACAATGTAAAATAAAAATACGAGGTAGTATATAGTTTAGGCGCTCGGAACAAGGTAGGCTGACCACACAACGTTATGTCTCTGCATGCAGGTTGAAGGTAGTTTCGCGAGCTATTGCTAACTATCGTTAGCGCAATGACTAAGTCTATAGTTAGTCATTGCACTGATTCCAAGAGCTAGATGCTTGAATTGTCAGCTATAGGTTCCTGAGAACGTGACCCCTTGAACTCTAGGACTTTTTTTCTACATGGGAGCGATACTGTCTTTACATTGAAGTGGTTTGGTGGTGTAGAGGTAGCGTGAGTGGAGGGTTGTTTGTGGACAGTGTAGTTTTTCCTACGTTTTTGGTAGGAAGCCTCTAATGCAGGCGCGCCCCTTTTGTAGGCAAAATGTGTAGAATGGCAGGAAATTAGCTGTAAAACTGCATGTTGTGTGAGTATGGATGTGGGTGTGCAGATCCGCAAGCAACTGCGGCCCCTCATGATGAGTTTGCGCTTGAGTGCAGGCGGGTGTTTTCCAAGTGTGTGCGTACTGTGTGTGTGTCATTGTCGCCAAACATTGCTGCAGAGGAGGAACTAGGTTTGTTGCAACCCTCAACATCATTACAACATTCCTGCTGGTCATTTTGACTCACAGTTACACAGTAATATGGTATTCCATTATCCATACCTCATGGAGCTATGCACTCATATGGCTTGAATTACAGCATAGAGATGTGCCTTGAATTACAATGTATTCTTGGCCTATTTGGTACTAGTACCAGCCAATGATGTACACATATCGCTCATAAAGACATGATAATGATGGTACCAGCATACTAACGATCAACTCAGTCGAATGTGTGCTTGAACCAAAAGATTGACAAACCAACAGATTTAGCCTTTTTCCTTTTCGAAAGGTGGGTGTGTTAATTGGTTGTTGATGTGGTGGTTAGTTACCCCCATAGACAACAAAAAGCACTCTTGAACCTAATGAAAAAGCACCATTGAAAATAATCAATAATCCATCAATGTGATTGCAAAAAATCACTGGTGTGTAAAGTTGGCCTAAAAGCCACAAACCATAACTTTTCCTGCCATTTTAATGGTCACTTCAATTGATTCTGAGGAGTAGGTCTATAAACTATGCTTTATTGGCTTAGTACGAATATCTTACCCTACCATAACACCACATCTTTACGTTGTAGGCTATTACTCCAAAGTTTTTTTTGTCATCATTTGAGTCTTTGCAAGCAAACAATGCGTAGGCCTAGCTTTCAAATATGGTTTAAAAATAGCATGCCGATCTAATGTCAGTCCTTGCATCACTCGCTCCGTCTACAAATTTTGAGGGTAGTTATATTTCCCAGCAATGTAGCCTAGCTCATTCTGTTTCAAACCAAGTTGTGGGGGCTGCTGGCTGCAGTTGGACTGAAACACAGATTTCAGTCTTTAATATTTGGCTTCCTATTGGGAACATAAGCCCACCGACACAGTAATGAGGGTTCATCCATAGAGCCCTGTCCCTGTATGCATTCTTGCTGAATTAGAGAGTAGGTCTACATCACGTTGGACCTTTGCCCAATGCTTTGACAAGCAGATCATATGGGGAGACCACCAAACAAGAGACCTCTTGTCACCCCCCACTCCCCTACTCGAAACACCCTCCATTATCTGCTTTCTCTATCAAACTGCATGATTGACTGGTCAGAGTGTCTATTACAACACAGAAGGCGAACCCACATTCCTTGCTTGTTCCTTGTGACATTTCCTTTCTCTGTGACATCACCGACATGTCCATGTGCCCATCATTGTCTTACATCAGATATTGCACTGATCTGGCTTGTATCTCTCTTAGGGTAATGGGATAGATCAAAAGTAGTCCAACTACAATGGACTGCCATAATATTCGAAAATATTACCTAGCTGACATCATCTGCTGAACCCCATTTCTGCCTCAAAACTGTCTGAATTAATCTAGGGTAAAACAATAAATATGTCAATGTTGAGTTTTTTTTTTGTGAGGACATCTTAGTCGCCCCATTTTACATCTAGCGAATCAATGATTATTGTGCTTCAATTAGCAATATTTCTAAAATTTGACTATGGACATAAATATGTCCAACAGCTGAGCCAGTCACTGAAATCATCTTTGACTGAAACGATGCTGCTAACCAACCAGCTACCTACTTAATGCTGCACACACAACTACTTAGTGCTGCACACGCAATGTTGAATCTTCCAACAAAAGCTAGCTAGCAAACTACTGTAGCTAGTAGTGCTAATGCTTACATTATTATGAGTTTTCATGAAGCAGCTGTTCTTCTGCCACAAGTCATTGCAGTAGTCTCCCAAGTTGCTCAACTGACCCAACGATACGATCGTGTAGAAACATGCTGATCTATGGACTGATTTCTGATAACAGTCAGTTCCTCTTAATTGTGGGGCTGCATGTCTACAACTTTAGGGTAATTTAAACATGCTAAGCAAGCTTTTTATGTCAATGTTGGAAGAGCTAGCTGACTAGCTAGCTAGCTACAACAGTTAGCTACGCAGCTGATCAAGTCACTGCACTGGCGACCAACGTCCTTGCACAGAATTTGTGCAGGAGATAGCCACTTTCCAGCTTCAGTTTGAAATGATTGTGTTGTTGGCTAGCTCCTGTGAACGACAGTGTCCTATGCCATTTTCTATGCCAGGCGAAATCATGCCTCATTAGCTCATTGTTATGGATGCATCCAAATAAATGTCACTAGAAAACAGCTTCAACAAATTCAAATACAGCTACTGTTGTTATTCTGGCTGCTCTGTTTGACGTGACTGCAAGTTAGCCGTAGTTGGCTAGCTAGCAAGCAAGGGATGGCAATGGAACATTTAGAATGAACGACTGGGTCGGGTCCATAGATACAGAACAAAAAGACTGAATGACTGGGTCACGTCCAATAGAACGAACGACCAGCCGGCTTAGGTAGCAACCCTAGATTTGTGTCGTGACTATATCTTGTGGAAGGATGAAATAGTATGAATAAATTCATCAAAATAACGTTTTTTTATGAAAATATGTCAATCCTTATTTGACTATGTTGGTAACCCGTTGTATAAAAGTGATAATGCCCTTGAAGACGGTGTTTGGAGGATATATTGGCACGGATAACAACACCCGTGCCAATATATCCTCCAAACACCGGCTTCTCGGGCACTATCACTTAAAAAACGCACAGTATATCAGCACGGCAGAATTCAATGGCTATAGTTCATTCTTACATGTTTTGTTTGAGCTGCTTTTGAAAGCAAAAGTCGAATTGAAAACATTGGCATTGTTGAATTCGATTTTCATAATGGCAAGCTAGAGCTAATGGTTTTGTTAGCTAAACTAGCAAGTCTGTTAGTTTGGTTACCACGGCAACTACTGTAGCTCTAGTAAACTTGCTAGGTACTTAATTGGATGTTGAACACATATCTACCAATTTCTAGTGGCAAATGTGTTGACTTATAACCATGGTATAAAAGGGATAATCAACTCGGGTCTGTATGCGTTCTCTGGAAAATAATGCAACTACGTGGAAGGTCAGTTCCACTCCGCTAGCACATCGTGGAAACACCCACGTCGTTCTTTATTTTCCATAGAACGCAATAGCCCCTCGTTGATTATCCCTGCCTTATGTGCTTTTCTTTACTGTACTGTTCTCTACTGTTTTCTACTGTACTGTGATGTCTATGGTTGGTTCAGATTTGGACTGACCAAATGTAAACTACTTGTCAACTTCCATGGACGTCCAGTGTCGGTCGGTGCTCAATGGGTGAGGATGCTTGTTACAGTAAATGGAAAGATGGTAGATGGTAGGTGTCATGGTAGGTGTCAGTAAGAGCTGGGAGAGGTGACATTAACTGGAGAGAGAGAGAGAAGAGGGAGCGGCAGAGAGAGTGAGAGGGAGGGGTTGTCCAGCAGTTGAGCTGAACAGTTATGAGCTGAACATAACAGTAGGCCAGTGAAAGGGAGGACAGTAGCAGGTGACCCAACTGTGGGTTTGACTACTATGATTTCCCATTTCAGCCAATTCAATTGTAGTAATTCTGTTACTGAATTTTTGCTAATTCTGTTACTGGTTTGGTAACAGAATTACGAGTTTTAATCACTTCATAATTCATAAACAAACTTGATATCAGTAAAAACACTAACTAATTGGTAGGTCTACCTTTTACTTGTTACTTCTGTGAACTTTCATTATCCTCCCTCATGAGGGAGAGAAATGTGAAAATATCTTAAAGAGATTAGAAGGCACAAGGCAATGTTTCTTAAACTTACAGAAGGCAAATCATTTCTCCAAAACTAAATGTGTCAATATTAGTTGGCAGGGGTCTTTAATTCAACGTCTGTTTTACCAGGAATCAAAGCCTTTGCTTATTCCTAATGTGTATATGCCTCAATTTCTAAAACAATATAGACTCTTAGCTTTCAGACTCTTAGCTTTCAGACTCTTAGCTTTCATTTGACACCCAATTTGACATGCTCTTATAGTGTTGCACGGCATACCAAAACTTCAGTACATTTTCGATACTAGAACATGAGAAACAGTTCGGTACTAGAATTTTTTTTACTTTACCTTACTTTTGTCAAATGTGTCTCGCAGATCAAGTCTGTCAATCAGCGCTGCTGATGTCCCCCTTATAGCGCGAGGCGCGCACCATGCTTGCTCCACTCAGCCAGCCCTGGGAGTCTGAGCTGCATCATATTAGCTCCCCACTCATGCTGCACAGGAGTTAACACACTTGAATAATGCGACATGGCATGTAGAAATGTTGAAACCGTTAACTACTGTTTGCAAAACAATGTACGTATCGGCTAGAACACTTTACAATGCAAGAAGATACGGGTAGCTTCCAGCTTTGTAGGTTAACTTCCCTTGCTAGCTTACAGCTGAAGCTAACATCAATTCACTACCCTAGTACTTTGTTTGTGATTAATATGCAAACCATAATGCAAAATATGCCGATTTCAAAGCTGATTACCACCAAAACTTTATTCATTTACTTAATCGGTGTCTCACGTCTCTTCCAAAGATTATCTGTTGCCTCAGGGAATAGGGCTTCGACCGTCCTACAGGCCGCCCCCTCTTGCTTGACGTCATTACTGGTTAAAGAGAGCGCAATTTTTTAATCAAATAAGCTACTTCTATGCAATTGTTGTTGATCAATACAATAAGTCCCAAATGGAAGGGAAACAGTTTTTGTCATCTGTAGTACCATGATTCCCTAATAATGCCGCCACCTTTACGCGCGAGAGAACCATAAGGTGTAGCGAACCTACTGGTCTAATTGGAAAAAGCATCTACTTATCTTATCCACAATTCTCCATGCACTGTAATTTACAACTTGATAAGAGCTAGGTAAATGAGTAATCCGTTTGGGTAAGGGAATTGTGTATATATACAGTGCCTTCAGAAAGTATTCAGACCCCTTGACTTTTTTCACATTTTGTTACGTTACAGCCTTATTCTTAAATGGATTAAATATTAACATTTCCTCATCAGTCTACACACTACCCAATAATGACAAAGTGAAAACAGGTTTTTTGGAGTCCACCTGTGGTAAATTCAATTGATTGGACATGATTTGGAAAGGCACACACCTGTCTAGATAAGGTCCCACAGTTGACAGTGCATGTCAGAGCAAAAACCATGCCATGAGGTCGAAGGAATTGTCTGTAGAGCTCCGAGACAGGATTGTGTCGAGGCACAGATCTGGGGAAGGGTACTATTTCAAAGTCCCCAAGAACACAGTGGCCGCCATCATTCTTAAATGGAAGAAGTTTGGAACCACCAAGACACTTCCTAGAGCTGGCCGCCCGGCCAAACTGAGCAATCAGGGGAGAAGGACCTTGATCAGGGAAGTGACCAAGAACCCAATGGACACTCTGATACAGCTCCAGAGTTCCTCTGTGGAAATGGGAGAACCTTCAAGAAGGACAACCATCTCAGCAGCACTCCACCAATAAGGCCTTTACGGTAGAGTGGCCAGACGGAAGCCACTCCTCAGTAAAAGGCACATGACAGCCCGCTTGGAGTTTGCCAAAAGGCACCTAAAGGACTCTCAGACCATGAGAATCAAGATTCTCTGGTCTGATGAAACCAAGATTTAACTCTTAGGCTTGAATGCCAAGCGTCACGTCTGGAGGAAACCTGGCACCATCCCTACGGGGAAGCATTGTGGTGGCAGCATCATGCTGTGGGGATGTTTTTCAGTGGCAGGGACTGGGAAACTAGTCAGGATCGAGGGAAAGGATGAATGGAGCAAAGTACAGAGAGATGCTTGATGAAAACCTCAGTCTGGTTTTGAGAACACGAGTTGAGCAGTCAGTTGACGAATCTGCTGCATGAGCCGCTTTTGTACATTTTGTTCTAAATAAGATGTTCCATAGTATTTTCTGGAAAGTTTAGCAAATTACCAGAAATTAAATGATAGTTGATGACATGTTTCTGCAAAACGATGTATCTCTCTGTTGAAAATGCTTCCTCTCTCTCTCTCTTCCTTTCCCTCCCGGCAATGGTAGCCAAAATTGGATCCGCATGTCCCCCTGGCTACACACAAAGAACGGACAAATACTGCAATATCCTTGTGAACTAACTTCCTCCTCCCCCCAATTCCCTCGGGCTAGAGGAGATGAGACATAACTCTTTGTGAAGCTAAAACGTATCATAGATCATAAGGGGATTTTAAATACAAGAACGTTTTGTGGAAGCTAATCACAAACAATTAGTGGTCTGGCCATCTGGAGATCGTCCCTCGCTGCTTGGACTATTTTGATCTATGCTTTCAGGCACACTTTGTTACTTGGTCATATGCACTTAATTTAACTGTATTTTCTTCTTCTGGCCAGAAGTAATTTGTCATTATGGAGGCATGTAGTGTTTTTATCATATACAGTTATTTGGTCAGTGTGATGGGGTCAGTAAAATGGTTCTCCATGTAGTTGGGTGACAGAAAGTTGGTAGGTTATGCTATTTGTCGTTGCAGGCTGTATGTTTAGCTAAGTGTTTTTGACTCTGCTTTTTTTGTCCAGTTCAGACTCGTGAGACACGTCAAACCGACTCAAATGTACAGCTCAGGTTTGGGTTGTGGCACTGTCTTTTGGAACAACCATACCAATGTTTTACACTGTTCAGTTACCAATGGATAGGGCCTAAATCTAACCTGAAACACATTCGTCCCTTGAACATTGGTACAGTCTTTAGACTCCAATGCCAGGCAGTGTCATGCAGTGTCCATATGAATTTGACATTGGTTTTAATGTATCTAAGGCATCTGGTTTGAGACTGATTTCTTCATCCCACTCCAGCTTTTCATACCGCACCCGTCTGCTCCCGCTTACTTTCTGTCCGACTCCCACCTGCTCCTGCAAGAACTGGTCCCGAAACCAACCGCAGTCCCGCAATGTTATTTTAGGCGTATGTGACACAGCTCACTTGCCAACCATGGTCCCAGCAATTTTGCACCCTATAGGCAAAATCAAAATGCGGAAAAATAACCTAAAAAATAGGTTCAATTACCAGAGATGATCAAGTGGCCCATTTATATTAGGCTTGGCTATATCAGTATTACTGGACTATATCAGGCAATGGGCTAAACATACAGTCGTTTGAAGAGAGCACATTTGGAGAGAGAGTGGACGGACACTTTCTCTTGAGCTACGTTTTGCATATGGCCTACCTTTTTAAGGAGTGTGACGACTTTCAGACGGAGACAAATATGGGTGATCAATATTTATTTCTATGCAATGTAGTCTATAGCCTAATCATATTTAGGAAGTTAATTTCATTGAAGAGATAACTGCCCTGTGTTTCTCCGCCCATGCATAGCCATAGCCTACTCTATTTCATTGAGACCACATGCGCACCTGAAGAATGATGAGAGCAGACACTTACACTTTCTCTTGAGCTACGTTTTGCGTATTGGATATAGCCCTAACTTTTAGGAGCAGGACGATTTGCAGGCAGAGACAAATGGTATGCGCGTTGCACATTTTCCTTTTCAATGATGATCAAATTGTTTGATTGCACCTCAACTCACGTTGGTTGAGCGCCCTCCACTTCTTTCCATTATCAATATTTATTTACCGACACTCTAGGAAACTATAGCCTAATCATATCTAAGTTAATTTCCTTGGAAAGATATCTGCTACGTGATTCTCTGCCCATGCATAGGCAGCCTACTTTATTTCATTGAGACCACACATTTATCTTGCACGTCCGACTAGGAGAGGAGAGGTAGGCTACTTAACTTGAAGTAGTGAATTCTACAGTGTGTGAAATAATGCGACAAAGATGTGCTTTTAATACAATAGGTAGGCAAACTCATACAAAGCAGAAAGACGACAGTTTCCCCTCCCCCCAAAAAAATCATCCCAAAGTTGTCTGTCTGACCACTCTCTCCCGCAGCATGAAAAATGACAACCATGCCGCGATCTCTGTTTGGACCCGCAGGTCCCGCGTGATGCCCTCTAGCGTGAACCCCATGGAGGTCCGAGGTTAGGACCCTTTACTGTTGCCATCCAGACCGAGACTGTGGTGAGGAGCAGGAGGGACACACTCCAACACACGCGTGCGCACGCATACACACACTCCAACCCGTCTGCTTTTGTCTGGAGCAGGATTCTGTAAGCAGGATTCCTAGAGCATGTTTCTGTAAGCAGGATTCCTAGAGCAGGATTTTGTGTTTCACCCCTCGCTCAGGAACGGGGACACGGCGTGGTATCACCTTTCATTAACACCCCCCACAAGGGTCAACAGTATTTCTGTTCCTGTCCGATGGAGGTCAACCCAGGCGAGGTGGCGCTAATCTGTCTGGCTATCTGACCCACAGCGGCCATACCGCTGGCGTTGGTAGCCATGGAGATGTTGAGGTTCATTCCGTTGCCGTTGTACATGGTTGCCCCCCTGTTGGTCTGTTGCTGCTGGGTGAACTGGGGCGGAGACTGCTGCGTACTGAACATAGTTTCCTTCCATAGTCCCCTGCGGCGGCCAGCCGTTAATGTCAGGTGAGGCCTGGAAGGCGGCGTTGCCCTGGCCCTGCTGTTGCATCATGGGAGACTGGGTGTGGGCCATCCTGGGGGACAGCAGGGGACTCTTGGGCATGGTCTGACCCACAAACTCTCTGTCAGGCTGCTTGGACATACCTGAGTTTGGGAACTGAAAGGCACTGTTCTGCTGTATATAATGAGGGCTGACTACAACTGTCCTGCGCCCCCCATGCAGGGCTGGGGGAGAAGGGGCTGGTAGTAAGTCAACGTAAGGCTGTAATTGCACCCTATTCTTCCCTCCGAAACACGACCCCGCCAAGCTGCACTGCTTCTTGACACACTGCTTGCTTAACCTGGAAACCAGCCACACCAATGTGTCGGAGGAAACACTGTACAGCTGGCAACCGAAGTCAGCGTGCATGCGCCCGGCCGCCACAAGGAGTCGCTAGAGCGTGATGGGACAAGGACATCCCAGCTGTCCAAACCCTCCCCTAACCTGGACGACTCTGGGCCAATTGTGCGCTGCCTCATGTGTCTCCTGGTCACGGCTGGCTGCGACACAGCCCGGGATCGAACCCGGATCTGTAGTGACGCCTCTAGCACTGCGATGCAGTGCCTTAGACCGCTGCGCCACTCGGGAGGCCGAATTGGTATCATTTACTTAAATCTTTTGAACTGAGAACTACAATAAAAACAGTAGCTAAATGGAATGGATGTCCTGTTCTGATTTTTTAATCATTGTGGGAAATTTGAGTTGAATCAAGAGGCATTCAGACATGGCATTGTAAACATTTTCGTTTGATAAGCTAGTTAGCATAATTACCTAGCTACTTCTGTGCAAATTACATTTTTGCTGTTACTAAAGAAACGTCTGGGAATGTGTTTATGGTTGAACTTTCTGAAAGGTTTCTTTCAAAAGTATTGCTCAAACCTGCGAGCATAGTGCAGAGAGAGACAGACAGTGCTACAGCCGCACTGAGGTATATATCCGTATGAACGGTCAGCAGAGCGTGTTGTAATGTTGTCACGATACCAGAAATGTTACTTCGATACCAATACCAGGTTTAGTATCACGAATCTCGATACTCAATACCAAAACGATACCATGGCAAACAAATAAGCCATGTTAATCAAAGTCACAGAATGGCAGTTCAATCGTTGGGCATCTTTTGAGTTCAATATCATTACATTAGAACATTTTTAAGTCAACATTTTTCAGAGACTGCCATGTATGCATTAATGAATAATTTATACAATCATACAATCAATTTGACTTTGTTTTTACCAATCTAACTACATAACATAATGGTAATCATTTATATGAATGGTAAATCACTGTCGATAAACTGGGTAAATTAAGATGTAGTCTAGGCCTATTCACAATACAGTTGAATGCATATTCAATAGGGGGTTTTACATGCATTGAGTTATTGATCTTGTTTTGGCTGATTTCATGGGGCTACAGATGACAAACAATCTATTTCCCTTCCATTTGGGACTTATTTTATTGTACTGATCAACAACATTTGCATAGAAGTGGCTTATTTTATAAAAGTGCGGGCTGTCTCTTTAACCAGTAATGATGTCATTCACGAGGCAATAGGGGGGCGGCCTGTCGAAGCTATTTACAGACCGTCAGTTCGCTGAGGCAATAGACAATCTTTGGGAGAGCCGTGAGAGAGAGACTGATTCACTTTAAGTGAATTAATAAAGTTTTGGTGGCAATCTGCTTTGAACACTTTGAAGTGCGGCTTGCAGGCAGCCTAGCAGTTAAGACCATTGGGCCAGTAACCGACAAGGTTGCTGGTTCGAAACAATGAGCGGACTAGGTAAAATATCTGCCTCTGCCCTTGAGCAAAGCACTTAACCCTAATTGCGCCTGTAAATCGCTCTGGATAAAAAAAAAGTTAGAATAAAAAAGTCACTCTAGATTAGAGCGTCTGCTAACTGGCAAAAATGTAAATGATAATCAGCATATTTTGCATTATGGTTGGTTATCACAAACAAAGTACTAGGGTAGTGAATTGATGTTAGTTTTAGATGTAAGCTACCAAAAAAAGTTAGCCTACAAAGCTGGAAGCTACCGGTATCTTCTTTAATTGTAAAGTGTTCTAGCCTATATGGACATTGTTTTGCAAACAGTAATGAACAATTTCTACATACCATGTCGCATTATTCAAGTAGGTCTCCTGTAGCTCAGTTGGTAGAGCATGGCGCTTGCAACGCCAGGGTTGTGGGTTCGATTCCCACGGGGGGCCAGTATGAAAAATGTATGCACTCACTAACTGTAAGTCGCTCTGGATAAGAGCGTCTGCTAACTGACTAAAATGTAAATGTAAATGTTAACTCCTGTGCAGTATGAGTGGGGAGCAGGATGCAGCTCAGACTCCCAGGGCAGGCTAAATGGAGCAGGCACAGTGCTTTCGCACTATACGGGGGGCATCGGCTGCACTGATAGACAGAGACACATTTGACAGAAGCACCAAAAGTTTTTTTTTGTAAATATAGTACCAAACCGTTATTCATGTTTTAGCCTCGAAAGAATACAGACGTTTTGGTATACCATGCAACACTAGCATGTTGTGTGTTGTGCTTAAAAAGGTCAGTACGGTGAAAAAAATGGAAATGTGATTAATGGGAGCAAAAAAAAATTACGCCGTTAAAATTTTTACGCGTTATTAACAGCCAACTTTGACAGCCCTAGTTGATATTGACAGGATCTAAACAAAGGTAGCGCTGCACTTGGATCAGCTTTCTCTAATAAAATCTTACTTTAACATTAGAATGTATGAAAAATGTATGCACTCACTAACTGTAAGTCGCTCTGGATAAGAGCGTCTGCTAAATGACTAAAATGTAAATGTAATGAGCTTTTTTTATCAAGCGCTGCACTTGGATCAGCTTTCTCTAATAAAATCTTACTTTAACATTAGAATGTATGAAAAATGTATGCACTCACTTAACTGTAAGTCGCTCTGGATAAGAGCGTCTGCTAAATGACTAAAATGTAAATGTAATGAGCTTTTTTTTATCAAGTAGGCTTACTCTTGAAGGATCTCGTCTCCCTCACCTTCAATCACTGGTCTATTTCATCCATCCATGTAAAGACCTTATTTAATCCCATAAAGACATGAACCCAAACAGACGTGTTGACTGATCTCTTCACCAGGAAAAACCTCTTAACTCCCTCCACAGTCATTAAAGGTGCGTTCCCACTCCCTCCAAGTCCCTAGAGTGTGTTTCCGTTCAACACTGACCAAGGCTGCGTCCCAAATGGCACCCTATTGCCTATATAGTGCACTATAGGGCTCTGGTCAAAGGTCCCACTATGTAGGGAATATTGTGCCATTTGTGACGTAGACTAACAGTGTGGAGATCCTTTGTGGAGGACCTATGCTCCTCACATGGTAAACGGTTTTAAGTAAGTAAGTGTGTCCTGAACTAGGCTTAACTCTGAGCAGGACAGATCTTAGAGGAAAAAATGAATTGCAGTACCACAGAACTGACCTTCAATAGATAATGTGCTGTCCTGTCTCAATGTAATCTTGTCTCCATGTTACAGTTGATTTCCTTGTCTCTGGGTCGTTCTACCTCAAAAAGCACAAAGAGGATTTCCACACCCACCATCTGATTGTTCTAAAATCGTTTGTGTTAGAAAGCGATAACATTTGCATTCCTGCAACATTATTCTGTTGAAATATAATGTAATCTCTGAGAAGTTTATATTAAGATTGCACCCAAATTGGCCATTTAAATTTATAGGATTCATATAATATTTAATAAATATAATACCTAACATCCAATTTGGACAACTTTTTTTCTAACAATGAGTTAGACTAGAAATGGTAAAAGTCCACCCACGGACACCCCGCGTCAATCCCACCCCAACAACGATATATATATATATATATATAGTATCAGTTCTCTATGTCTGACAAGTAGTATGGAGCTGCGGCTCAGAGTAATTTTTTTTATTGAAGTTGATAGGTTCATGTCCCATCCAACATCCCGATATTACCAGGTTTTAATATGATAACTGGTGATCAATGGGCCCCACCCCAGTCGGTAATTCGACCATGCTTAGTACAAGTTTACTGTAGATAGCTGGCCAGTAGACTAATTAAGTGACTGCTGATGCAAAATGTGGCAAAGCAATTCACTTTTTGTCCTGACTACACAGTGTTATATTTGGGACAAATCCAATACAACACATTGAGTACCACTCTGCATATTTTTAAGCATAGTGGTGGCTGCATCATGTTATGGGTATGCTTGTAATCGTTAAGGACTGGGGAGTTTTTCAGGATAAAAAAGAAACGGAATGAAGATAAGCACAGGCAAAATCCTAGAGGAAAACCTGGTTCAGTCTGCTTTCTACCAGACACTGGGAAAGGAATTCACCTTTCAAGCAGTTCAATAACCTAAAACATAAGGCCAAATCTACACTGGAGTTGCTTACCAAGAAGACCGTGAATGTTCCTGAGTGGCTGAGTTAGTTTTGACTTAAATCTACTTGAAAATCTATGGCAAGATCTGAAAATTGTTGTCGAGCAATGATCAACAACCAATTTGCAAATGTTGCACAATCCAGGTGTGGAAAGCGCTTAGAGGCTTACCCAGAAAGACTCACAGCTGTAATCGCTGCCAAAGGTGCTTCTACAAAGTATTGACTCAGGGGTGTGAATACTTATGTAATGAGATTTCTGTATTTAATTTTCAATAGATTTGCAAAGATTTCTAAAACATGTTTTCACTTTGTCATTATGGGTTAATATGTGTAGATGGCAGAGGGGGAAAACATATATTTAATCCATTTTGAATTCAGGCTGTAACACAACAAAATGTGTAATAAGTCAAGGGGTATGAATACTTTCTGAAGGCACTGTAATTGTATGTGTGGGTACAGAGATGAGATGATCATAAAAAATCAGGTTAAACACTTATTGCACACAGAATCCATGGAACTTATTATGTGACTTAAGCAAATTTTTACTCCTGAACTTATTTGCCATAACAAAGGGTTTGAATACTTATTGACTCAAGACATTTCAGCTTTTCATAAAAATAATAATAATTGACATTATAGGGTATAATGTGTAGGCCAGTGACACCAAATCTCAGTTTTATCCCCTTTAATTCAGTCTGTAAAACAACAAAGTGTGGAAAAAGTCAAGGGGTGTGAATACTTTCTGAAGGCCCTGTATGTCTCTTATGCCTGGAACCAGCCCTGACCATGGAAACAAAGTCATGCCACCTCAGCAAAAGCCTTTAGAATTTCTGTCATAGATGATTCAACGAGTCACGCTAGGTCTATAGGCTGTCTTCCTCTTTTTGGGCATGTTTATTTCAATTAAGGACACCAAGCAGACATTTTGTTCTTAGTTACTAGTCAGTCAGTATGTGAGCGGTGGCGAAAGGGACTGTATCCCAGCTAACATGTTTTGGTTCCCAGAACGGTCTGGGAATGTACATTTCTTTGGTTGTGGGAATGTTCCCTGAACGGTTTCTAGTGATCTGGAGGCAGATGACCTCCACTTAAGAGATGATTGCTGCATTAGATCACAGGTTAAAGGTCAAAAGGGTATTTTTACTGTGGAGACCAAGCCGTCTGTAACTTTCCTCAACAACCTACTGTACTGCAGATGCCAGCGTCAAAGGTAAGGAAGAGTCAGACAGCTCGTTATGTCTGGCCCGTACGATTTAAATGTATATGAAAATCGAATGTATATTGCTATGAAATCGACTTTGTTGCTGTTTCTCTATTAATTTTCTATTGAAAGTTGAGCAACATGGGTCAGTTAGGTTCAATGGTAAGAGAGTCTCGGTGAATCTGTGAGAGAAGAGTTGTCCTGATCATAAACCTTATCATTAGGTTATAATACGATGGTTATGATTTCTCTTTGCCATCGGATTTGGATGATTATAGAACGGTCTGTACAGGCATGCCAGGGTAACATTACAAATTTATAGTGCACATTGCACAGTAAGTTGCAGGATCTAGGCTAACCTACATTACTTTTAGAAGTTGGATGAAGGTGATCTAAGCTCAGTTCTTCTCCCCCTGAGGTGAGGAACTCAGTGTGGGCCCATATAAATTGAAAATTTGAGCCCCGCACCCGACCCTAACCCACAAATATAGAAAATGAGCTGTACAGTCAGATGGCAGAATTATTGTCACGGTTTCGGCCGAGACTGCTCCTCCTCCTGGTTCGGGCAGGCTTCGGCGTTCGCCGTCCCCGGAGTACTAGCTGCCACCGTTGAATGTTTCGTGGTGTGATTGCTTTGGTCTGTCTTGTACACCTGTGTCTGTTTGTGTTCTGATTACGTGTCCTATAAGTTCCCTGTTTTGTATAGGTTAGATTGTGTGTTGTTGTCTGCCTGTATTTCGGAGCTGCGTGTTGACGCTCTGTTTGTTTGTTTAGTGTTTACGCTTGGTTTACGTATTCACTCGCCTCTGTTTGTTTCGAGGCCGTGTATTGTATTTTTGCACTTTTGACTAGTAAAGTCTGTTGGACGAAGCCTCTGTGTCCTGCGCCTGACTCCTCCACCACATCCACATCGGTTCATCTGACAATTATTTTGGGACAGGCCTTTTTAGATATGCTTATGTTTCTGCTTATTTAGGGACCGGGGAGAAAATGCAATAAGTCAACAACAACAAAAAGGAATGATTTTCCGTGTAAAATCACCAAATAACATCAGTTTCACCAGTGTTAAGGAAATTGAAATCTGTTAAAACGACCCAACATGTTTTAAGATTTCAGTTCGGCTTCAATGCATATTTTATGTGGTTGAAATACTATCAGCTTTTAGGATGCTGGTAAAGATAGCACCGCCACCACGCATTCATTCTCTCAAGATGCTGAAAGAAAGAAGTCATATTTCTCTACTCCTGTTTCTGAGTCAAAATGTACATTTGGTGTATCATTTTACTGCAAGAAATGCTTAATTCTGCATGAGTTAATATTATATTACGCTATGCGAGAGGTTATAGACCTACAGTCAAGATTTCAGTCAGGCTAATATTCCATTTAACCCATCGGAACAGTACAGTTCCCTTGATGTGCCATTTTGAAGTCCCCGTCTTGTGACTGTCGAATTTGTATAGCGCCTCACAATTATCACACATAACATACACACTGCTATCATCCTCTTTTACCACTTCACCAAATCTTTTCCAAACATTAGATGACTTTTCTGGCCCTCCCTTCTATTTATTGTCAACTCTCCATTTCGCAGCTTTTCTCTTATTAAATTAAACTCCGACGTTGTCCTTTATGCCTCAGTGGATCGACGTTAACTTTTTCTACCCAAGTTCCCAAAAGCATTTAGAAATTGGCGTGTATTTGGCACGCTGCAGTTAGTGCGTAGCCTAAGCTTTAGAGCCTAGCACCAAATAAAAATAATGAAAGAAAACCTTAGTGTAGCCTATAGAATTGCACAAGAATTATACTTTTGGGGATTTTTGTTATGCATTGTTTTCTCTTTATTCAACCCACCACACAATATTTCATGGCCCCAAACTCGCCTGCCCCGTGGATATACCTGTGTATCACTAACACACACACACACGGACACAGACACACACATATGGACACACGCATGAACACACACACACACACACACACGTATGCTCCTTCTCCTACTCCTCCTTTTTCTTGTCCTCAGCTGTGATTTTGGCTATGCTCAGTTACCAGCATTGTGTAACTAAAGGGTAGCCTAAAATGACAACAGCCCTACCTCCTCCTCCTCTGGTTGATTTTGCCCGGCACCCACTTGGACTATCGCCACGGCAGCCAAGGTTAATCAGACGTACCGGGCCCCTCTGTGCCACCTGGGGCGACGTGTGTGTACTGTATGTCTCTGCGTCCGTGTGTGTGTCGTTTTTGTTTGTGTGTTTGTGTGTGTGTGTGTGTGTGTGTGTGTGTGTGCTGATGCTATGTATTGGCCATTGAGAGCTTTGACGCCACCGGTCAGCCATATTGGCACTCTCCAGTAGGAACAGTCCTCCAAAGGAATGAATGGAATTCTACGGTATTTCAATTAAATGTTTCAAGGACAAAATTACAAGTATTTGTTTTGTTGTGGTGGTAGACAGTTACATTTAGTCATCTAAAAAAATTAATCTAAGGAAAATACCAAAATAATACCAAAAATAAAGTGTATCTATCTTACATAATATAATTTTAAAGGATCTATTAAGGCAGGGATCATCAACTACATTCAGCCGCAGGCCGATTTTGATTCTTGAGCGGATGGATGGTCGGGGGGCTGGAACATAATTACAAATAATTTGTAGTCCGCAAATTGACTGCAAGAAGCCCAAACCGATATAATATTTGACTAAAACATAATCATTTCAAACCGTGCTTACATTTGTATACGATCACGTGTCTCTGTATTATGTTTGGAAATACTTGGGAACAGATTGCCTAACTTAAAATAACTTGCAGCTGGTGCTTTTACAGTCTATTATGGCCAGGAATAATATATACAGTTGTTCAGAAAACTTTGGGGGCCAAATAAAACCACCCGCGGGCCGCCAGTTGGGGAACCCTGCATTAAGGTGTCTGTAATAGAATAAATGTGGCAAAAACGAATGTAGACATTAATAAATGCATTTCTATAGGTAAAAGTACAATAGTGGGGCAGTATCAAGATGGCGGCATGGTGGCTTTACAACCCCCCCCCGTTAGTCATCTAGTGTATATAAAAATCATTGGTGTGTCGCTCTGCGTCTCTCTCTCTCTCTGTGTGTGTGTGTGTGTGTGTCTCTCTTCTTTACCCATTTGCGTAACACACCCGAGGCCTCCGCCATTGAACTCTGTTATCGCCTCACCCATCTGCAAAGGCTTCGCACTGAGCAAACGCTTTTATCAGTGACCTCTAATCCACTCGCTGAGTTAGTGTGTGTGTGTGTGTACTCTCTGCATCTCTTAGTGCCCCGGAAAGGACATTATGTACTAGTGTTACCCCCCCCCCCCCCCCCCCCCCCATACATAGTGTCCAACACTTCACTCCCTGTACAGTAAATTCATTGTAATTGTCCTTTTCTCCCTTTACACTACACCAGGGGTTGCTTCGACACACCAATTGAAGTGTCTTTTGATTCGCGACCCACCATAATGGTTGAGTGGTGACAAAAACATACACAGACCAAAAATAAGTAGAAAATATCATCTTGGCAGCGAAGAGAAAATGTTGCAGTTTCAAAGCTAATCTTTGAAACTGTAAGTATATTGTCTTTTCTACATACTTTCTATTTTGTTTTAGTTGTTTAAGTCTACACTGAAAGCGTTTTCACATACAGAACATTTAAATAAATAGTAATTTGCTATTCACAAACAATGTCATCCCGCGACGCACCTGGACCCCTGCCTGGGTTGAGACCCACACTACAAAATGAGACTCGCTCTCGCTCTCTTTCTATTTCTTTCTCTCTCTCTTTTTCTCACATTTTTTCTCTCTCTCTCCCCTTCTCTCTGTTTCTTGCACGTTACTGACTGGTAGTTTAAATAAACAATGCACCAATAAACATGTCATCCCCCGCGAATGATGCAGCACCCCCCATGGGCCAATTCATTTTGTAAATGGCGGATCTCTATGCGAAGACGCATCATTCACCAAAGTTTCGTACAAATCGGGCCAGTGGTGCCTGAGATATTGCGTGGGTTAGCTAGACTCATATTCCTGAGCATGTGTGCCAGATTTAATCACTCCGAGTCAAACAGATCAAGAGATATAAACATGTGCCCATTATAGCACCACCGTGTGGTCAATGTGAATCTTCTTGCATATGTTGAGTTTTGTCAGTGTTTGCAACGTGTACCAAATGTTGTTACAATATGAATATCCTTGACTGATTTATATGCATTTATGTGCCAGACCACGCGTGTTTATTGGTCAATATTGTATATTGGCCATGTTTTTTAGGTACTAGTCTGTAAAATATTGCGTTGAGAGACCGTTGTCCATAAATGCCACATATCAAGTTTCGTGCAGATCGGTCATTCGGTGCTAGAAGAGTAGTGTTTTTCACAAAATTCAAAATGGTGGAAAATTCATCATGGGGACCTTATGGGTCAAATTTGATCATTGTGAGGAGAGGGACGGATGTACCAAATTTCATCAGGCCAATCAGTGTAATTTTGTAAATGCCGGATCAAGACGCATGATTCACCCAAGTTTAGTCAAAATCAGGACAGTGCTGTCTGAGATATTGCATGTGACTAACGTACGAACGAACGGAAACAGATCCACACCCCTCCCCAATTTCATTGTGTGGGACAATTAACAAGTCCAGTGTTTTAATTAAGTGTTGGATCTGACGATCTACTAAGAGAAACACTCTCTAAAGATTAGGCTATGCAGTGAAGTATATTCTCACTCAAATGTAGGCTTCTCTCTCCTCTCGCTCTCTCTACTCGTTCATCTCTCTACTCGTTCATCTCTCTACTCGTTCATCTCTCTCTCTTCCTCTCTATTTTTCTCTCTCTCTTTTTCTCTCTCTTTTTCTCTCTCTCTTTTTTTTTTTTTTTTTTTTTTTTTTCTCGGGACACCTAAGTCCAAGCAATTTAATTATTTTGATTATACATTTTCGGGATGGAAAAACACCTTCAGTGTAAAATTAAAGGACTAAAACCAAATATAAAGTATGTAGAAATGATATGGACCTATATATTTTTTTAAATAATATAATCTTTGAGAACTAACAATCACCAAAAAATAAAAGCTAAACAGTCAGGGGAATTGAAAATTCACAAAACAATGAATTTAACAGTATTGATTTTGTTATTAGGTTTGAACAAAATCACACAGCATTATCCATGGTAAAATGCATATAATTGCAGGAAATTATCTTTAAAACAGCTAATTGTTCTCTCAGCTACATGGCAGAATTAGTAGATTCCCTGGAAATTTGCTTTAAAACTGCAACATTTTCTCTAAGCTCCATGGCTAAATGTGTAGAATTGCAAGAAATGTACTTTAAAACTGCAAAAGTGCAGACAAAAAAACTAAACAAAAACAAGATGAGGCCCAAAATGTTGTCTACATGTTGTCAAAAATGAGCCACCCAACCCCCTTTTTGATCCAGAAAAAACCCCTGTTGAACCCCAGGTGAATCTGGCTATGACCCCTTATTGATCTCACTTGTTAAATCCATTTCAATCAGATGAAGGGGAGGAGACCAGTTAAAGAAGGATTTTTAAGTCTTGAGACAATTGAGACTTGTGTATGTGTGTCATTCAGAGGGTGAATGGCCAAGACAAAAGAGTTAAGTGCCTTTTGAAGGGGGTATGGTAGTAGGTGCCAGGCGCACCGGTTTGCAAAATGGGGTGCCACTCAATATTACGAAGGTGTTCCTAATGTTTTGTACACTCAGTGTATATGGCAGTGATGTAGTTGAGTCACTAAACCTCGAGGTCGAGTCCCAAGTCCCCTGTGCTCGAGTCCGAGTAGTCATGATTCCCTTTGGCAGAAGACAGAGTGCAAGTCAGTCACCAATGATAGTCACACCGCCACCAGATGGCAGTATATCAGCACGCCATCATAAAATAAAAACGAATTTACTATTCATCACTACCTCACAAGTTCTACTCAAATGAATGGTAAGTCAGCTACTTTTTTGTATGCCTGGAAATTGCCAGGGACGATACTTAGGTGCCAATACGATATGTATTGCTATTCTCATGATTGTATATGTATTGCGATTCGATACTTAAATTTCGATGATCCAAACATTACTCACCATATGTCTGCTGCAGAAGGACATGAGAAAACAAGTTTTGATCAGTCATGGAAATAAAAGTGCTGAAAACAAATTGGTTCCCTATTTTTAAAAAGATGGCGAACAAGCTATGAATGAAAAATACTGGAGTTTTGGTGGAGGTACAGCCAACGAGCGCAAAAATAATATTGCGATATTGTCAAAACAATACAATATATAGTCCAAAAGAATATCCCCATATGTCACTTTTTCTTCTACCATCATACATTTTTTGTAATCGCCCACTGATTTTTGTGTAGTTTATTTTTTTTTTTCAGTGTGAAAACTAAACGGGGACTTGGCTATGGGATGCAGAGGGGAAAGTGGGAGGGCAGAGCGAGATGACAGACAGCCTAATTTCCTATACTCAAGGGGAGAAAGAGACATAGCTAGACTGTTGTTTTACTATTAAACTCAATTCTAGTATTGTTTTCAATTTCGTAAAGCAGTTTGTGTTTATTAACCAGGCAAAGCTAAATAGTAGGCTAGTGACTGGTAGTTACGGGGAAGCAAGAGCGTCGCTTGCGTGATGTGTAGCCTATGATCGGAGGCAGAGCCAGAGCCCACAATCATTGCTTGCTCCCATGCAGCTCACCAGCTTATGCGGGCTGCGTGTGCTGGTTGTGGCGCGTCCATCCCACTGCTAGAGAACAGAACCCTCACTGCTCTGCGCACCCAGTGCTGCTAATATTCAGTGGAGGCTCCTCATGAGGAAGGGGAGGACCATCCTCCTCAGTAAATTTCATTAAAATGTAAATAGTGAAACATTTTTAAAAGTTATCCTTTTTAGATAAATATATATTCACGTCACCAAATAATTGATTAAAACACACTGTTTTGCAATGAAGGTCTACAGTAGCATCAACAGCACTCTCTGGGGTAGCACCATGGTGTAGCCGGAGGACAGATAGTTTCCATCCTCCTCTGTGTACATTGACTTCAATACAAAACCTTGGAGCCCCCTTCCATAGACTTAAACAGTAATTATGACAACTTCCGGAGGACATCCTCCAACCTATCAGAGCACTTGCAGCATGAACTAACATTTTGTCCACCCAATCAAAGGATCAGAGAATTAATCTATTAATGAAAATATTAGGTACAGCTAGCTAGCGCTGCAGTGCATATAATGTGGTGAGTAGTTGACTCAAAGAGAAAGACAATAGTTGAACAATTTTGAACAAATTAATTTCTTCAAAAAATGAAGGAGAATCAAGAGAGAGAGCTAGGGGCCCGCCGGTGTAACTGCTAAACTGCTTGCTGTACACTACTGTATGATTGTAGCGGGTTTACTAACGCGTTAGTTCTAGTAGCTATGTTGACTATGATGTTAGCTAAGATGATGACAACGATGTAGGCTGTGTGTAGCGGTTAGCGGTTATGGTATGAAGGTTTAGCTTGGAAAGGTTTTTTCGCCTGGTCACAGACAGCTGATGTGTTGTGCACTGAAGTCCGCAAGTGAAGGGAAAAGGTACGAGGAGGAATTATACAACGAGCAAAGTGATCATGCTGTTTGTATGTGGCTGCTATGACGGTGAAGTGTGTTTGCGGGTGATCAGGGGTGTATTCATTCCTCCGATTCTGTTGAAACGATTCTTAAACGGAAGAAAATGGAACGAAACAGGGATAAACATACCTGAATATGTCCAATAGAAACTATTGTTTGCAACTGTTGGACTAATGATTACACCCTAGATCAGCTAGATGCAGGCAAGAGTGTGCAAGGCTGTATTGAATGTGTCACTGTCGGGTCACATTGATTACTAAAATGTTTCTCTCTACCTGTGCACCTACGTTGTAAACTTTCATTCATAGGCTAGGTTGTAGCAACCTCATGATGGGTATAGGGAAAATGTGTGTATCATGTTTGTAGCCTAAACCTATCGATGTTACATTGAGCTTGGAGAATGGAATATGACTGACAGTCATCCAATATGCTGTTGTAGAAATAAGGCCATGCTCATAAAAATTGAAAATCGTCCTCCCTCATCGACCGCCACTGTCTGCTTATCATAGTAGCCTATCCAGTCCAAATGCAAATACAAAAAGTGCAAGTGCACAAGTCACGAGAAGACGAGTCCAAATAGAGTCACCAATGGTCGAGTCCAAGTTGAGTCACAAGTCAGGAAACATTTCTGTTACCCCTTTTTTCTCTCCAATTGGTAGTTAATCTTGTCCCATCGCTGCAACTCCCGGCACACAATTGGCCCAGCGTCATCCGGGTTTGGGCGGTGTAGGCCATCATTGTAAATAAGAATTTGTTCTTAACTGACTTGCCTAGTTATATAAAGGTAAAATAAAAATAAATAAATAAATAGACCGCTGTTCCACTCGGGGGGCCCCTTTTCAAATACTTTAGCTGGGCTTGTATGGTGCAATGGAATAGAATAGTCGTAAAACTGCAAACCCCGCCCATACAGCACTCCAGGCAGGTTAAAGCAAACGCTTAAAGTATTTGAAAAATGTCCAATAGTATTTGAACCCTGTTCTGCTCTTCTCTGCTCTAGAGGTCTTCAATAAATTCACCTCATTAGCATGAAATAAATATGCTGTAGGCTATGCAACACCGTGGTCGGTTCCACTTGGTTCTCTCAGCTGTAGTTACATAGTCCTGATGACAATCAAACAGGACCGGACCCAAGGGAAAAGTAAATTTTGGGTCTCGGGTATTCAGGTTCGGGTGGACCCGTGAAGACCTCTGCTCTACTCTCCTCTCCTCTGCCCTCTATGCTCTCCTCTCCTCTGCCCTCTATGCTCTCCTCTACTCTGCGCTAGTACTACTCTACTCTGCTCAAGTACTACTCTACTCCACTCTGCTCTACTCTACTCTCCTCTCCTCTGCTCAGCTCTATGCTGTCCTCTACTCTGCTCTAGTACAGCTCTGCTCTCTCTCTTCTGTTCTGCTCCGCTGGCTCGGCAGGTTTTTTTGTCCATCAGTCCTGCTTACTATGTTCCCCTTTTAGGAATGTTTGGACACATTCCAAGGGACCTAAATCAGGCCAGGAGCAGACCCTCGCCATCCTCAAGCCTCCCCTCTCCCACCTTATTGTTGTAGATGGGGGAGGGGGGGGTATAATATAAGTTATGTATAGGGAGAGTGCCTTTTTAGACAGAGGGTGGGGAAGGGAGACGGAGGGAGGGAGGGGGGGACGGGGGTCGAGAGGGAAGATGTATCCATGTAGGTTATATGCAGAATTCCACCCTAGTCGTTGCTCAGGCAGGCCTCTGTGCTTTGACTGGCTGACTGGGTTAGGTTTAGGACTGATCGCTCCTTTCCTCATATACCCTCAGCTAACCCATACAGCAAGGGGCCCTCAGGGGTGCTGCTGCACAGAATGCATAGTCACTCACTGTGCCATAGGCTACCTCTCGCTTCCTTTCTCCTCCTCCCTGTCCTTTCAGAGGTAAAGGAAGCTGTCAGTAACTACTGACACATATCTGATGTGACATCACAGCAACCAGTAGCATACTTCTATTTCCTCCTAGCAGCGTTCTGCTTAGCGTGGAAGCAGTTGTGTCAGGTTGGGGCATGTAGAGTGGACGTGCTGTTCTTTTGCTACTAGGCTACATTTGGTCAGTACACTGTACACGTGGCTGTTGAGTTTAAACCTGTATCACTAATCTCTAGGTTACACAATCAATGCACCAGCTGTGATAGTTACTTAAAGTCACAATCAAATGGGCCCATCAACAAATCTTATTGGTTATGACGCTACAAGCTTGGTACACCTGTATTTGGGGAGTTTCTCCAATATTAGAAAGGTGTTTTGTACACTGTGTAGATATACTCATGGCTAAAGAGTTTGTTTGTTGGGGATATAACTTCATAAATGTCTTATGAGCTTAGTTCAACTGTTGTACCCCATCAGAACCGAGAATATAAGCTTGTTTTACTACTATGTCTGTAGATGTAAACATACACAATATAGCCACAAAATATGGTTAAAACTATAATTTTGAAATAATGGATAGTCAGTCAGTCTATGAATTTGAGAGTGGTTAGATTTCTCCAGCCCCATCCCTCAGCTTTTTACTGAAAAAAGGGCGGGGATTATGCTTGGTTATTGTTTCAAATGCTGATTGCCGCTTTAAGACATGTTTACGTTTTCACTTCATATGGAACCAACCCACCAGATAAAGACTATAGTCGTTACTATTGTGTCTGGTTCCAGACTGACTCGACTTCCACAACACAGATTGATCATAGTTATTAATAGGCCCCGGAGTCATTACATGTCTCTCTCTCTCGCACACACACACACACACACACACACACACACACACACACACACACACACACACACACACACACACACACACACACACACACAGCGGCCCAGAAGAGGTGTTGTTAGTGTAGAGCCTTCTCACAGATGGGTATCTATTGCCACTCACTCTCTCTCTCTGAGGGAGAATCAGATATTCCAGCCCTTAGAGAACAGAGGTAACCAGATCACTACAGGGCGGAGGCCATTTTACACTCAACATTTTTATTTCATCATCGCTAAGCAATTGCTTATAAAATGCCTAGTTTTCCCTTTAGGTATCTGTTCACTGTATATACTTATTTTTGTCGGTCTTTAAAGAGGAATCCATTACAATTGTATTACAGTATCATTAGGTAAAGTTAAACTAATTGTGTGTATTTTTAATGATAAAAGTAAAGCACAAGACAATACAGAAGAAAACGGCGTCCAATCTCTGCTAAAGCACAAACACTAGGTCACCAAGGCTCATATTGTCTAGTCAAGAGGAGCATCCGTTTTACAGTCTAGAGGTTACAATGACAGCTGTTTCACACTCTAGTCTGTGTGTGTGAAGTGTGTGTTTCATTAGTAGTATGTACAGGATACACATAGTATACACTGTCCAACGAAATGCTTACATGCAGGTTCCTTCTCAACAATACAACAACAATATGAAATAATAAAAATATAAGAATATGAACAAGTAAATAGCTCAATAGAATAGAATAAATATTTTAGCATAAGTATAATACAGGAAGGCACAATTTATAGAAAAATATTTGCATGTGTTTTCAGGGAACGTATGTACGTCCCACCACATGACGTTCCTTCCTAACATCTGTAAGGGACTCTTCATTTAACATGATAAAATACATGACATACAGTGCCTTCAGAAAGTATTCTTACCTCTTGATTTATTCCACATTTTGTTTTTACAGCCTGAATTCAAAATTTATAAAATATGTATTTTTTACACAGAATACCCCATAGTGACAAAGTGAAAAAATGTTTTTAGAAATGTTAGCAAATGTATTGAAAATGAAATCGAGAAATATCCCGTTACATAAGTATTCACACCCCTGAGTCAATACTTCGTAGAAGCACCTTTGGCAGCGATTACAGCTGTGAGTCTTTTTGGGTATGTCTCTAGGAGCTTTGCACACCTGGATTGTACAATATTTGCTAATTATTCTTAAATCAATTCTTCAAGCTCTGTCAAATTGATTGTTGATCATTGCTAGACAGCCATTTTCAAGTCTTGCCAATAAATATCCAAGCAGATTTAAGTAAAAACTGTAACTGGGCCACTCAGGAACATTCAATGTCGTCTTGGTAAGCAACTCCAGTGTAGATTCGGCCTTGTGTTTGAGATTATTGTCCTGCTGAAAGCTGTTGTCTCCCAGTGTCTGTTGGAATGCAGACTGAACCAGGTTTCCCTCTAGGATTTTGCCTGTGTTTAGTTTAGTTTATTTTTTATCCTGAAAAACTCCCTAGTCCTTAACGATTACAAGCATACCCATAACATGATGCACCCTCCACTACGCTTGTAAATATGATGAGTGGTACTCAGTAATGTGTTGAATTGGATTAGCCCCAAACAACCCTTTCTATTCAGATCAAAAAGTACATTTCTTTGCCACATTTGCAGTATTACTTAAGTGCCTTGTTGCAAACAGGATGCATTTTTTTGAATATTTTTATTCTGCACAGGCTTCCTTTTCACTCTGTCATTTAGGTTATTATTGTGGAGTAACTACAATGTTGATCCATCCTCAGTTTTCTCATATCACAATCATTAAACTCTGTAACATCTTATTTCCTCCTTGTCAGTGTGTCCTTGGCAGAATGTTACATTTTAACTAATTTAATTAAAATGTTAGCAATCAGTGACTAACTAATTTAATGTTTTGTTTATTATACGATTGCGCTCCCTCTGTCTCTCTTTCAAGCGTTAATTCATTCCGCGGCGCACGCCGCCAGGGAGTCAGTCTGAGTCAGCCTCTCCTTGTTTGTTCAATGGCTAAAAATCACAAGGCCGTTACCAAAGTAACGCGGGGAAAATATGTCCTTGCCTTGCCCATCATGACTGTATGGGCTGGCCTGGAAGAGTAGTGGAAATGTGTTCATGCTGTTCATAATGTCTCACAGAGGAGCTGGGTACAGTGGGTTTGACACTAGCTAGCTGGAACTGGAGGCCTGTAATTCACAAATAATGATAGAGCATGAAGTAGTCTTGAATGGCACATCTTCCCCCCAGAGTACTTATTTTTTGTCTTTTTGTATTTATTTTTTACGATTGCTGGATACTCAATTCCACAGTAGAAGTGTTAGCTCTGCCAGTGGCAACTACTTACAGTGCCTATAGAAAGTCTACACCCTCCTTGGATTTCATCACATTTTATTGTGTTACAAAGTGGGATTCAAATGGATTTCATTGTCATTTTCTATCAACGATCTACACAAAATACTCTGTAAGAAAAAATCTGTAAAAAAAATCTCTCCAGAGATGTTCAATGGGGTCAAGTTCGGGCTCTGGCTGGGCCACTCATAGACATTCAGAGACTTGTCCCGAAGCCACTCCTGCGTTGTCTTGGCTGTGTGCTTAGGGTCATTGTACTGTTGGAAAGTGAACCTTCGCCTCAGTCTGAGGTCCTGAGTTCTCTGGAGCAGGTTTTCATCAAGGATCTCTCTGTACTTTGCTCCGTACATCTTTCCCTCGATCCTGACTAGTCTCCCAGTACCTAACGTTGAAAAACATTCCCACAGCATGATGCTGCCACCATCATGCTTCACTGTAGGGATGGTGCCAGATTTTCTCCAGACTTGACGCTTGGCATTCAGGCCAAAGAGTTCAATATTGGTTTCATCAGACCAAAGAATCTTGTTACTCATGGTCTGAGAGTCCTTTTGGCAAACTTCAAGCGGGCTGTCATGTGCCTTTTACTGAGGAGTGGCTTCCGTCTGGCCACTCTACCATAAAGGCATGATTGGCGGAGTGCTGCAGAGATGGTTGTCCTTCTGGAAGGTTCTCCCATCTCCACAGAGGAACTCTGGAGCTCTGTCAGAGTGACCATCGGGTTCATGGTCACCTCCCTGACCAAGGCCCTTCTCCCTGATTGCTCAGTTTGGCCAGGCGGCCAGCTCTAGGAAGTGTCTTGGTAGTTCCAAACTTCTTCCATTTAAGAATGATGGAGGCCATTGTGTTCTTGCGGACCTTCAATGCTGCAGAAATTTTTTGGTACCCTTCCCCAGATCTGTGCCTCGCCACAATCCTGTCTCGGAGCTCTATGGACAATTCCTTCGACCTCGTGGCTTGGTTTTTGCTCTGACATGCACTGTAAACTGTGGGACCTTATATAGACAGGTATGTGCCTTTTAAAAAATCCAATCAATAGAATTTACCACAGGTGTACTCCAATCAAGTTGTAGAAACATTTCAAGGATGATCAATGGAAACAGGATGCACCTGAGCTCAATTTCAAGTCTCATAGCAAAGGGTCTGAATACTTATGTAAATACGTTTTTACATTTGCAAAAATGTCTAAGAACCTGTTTTCGCTTTGTCATTATGGGGTATTGTGTGTAGATTGATGAGGACCATTTTTATTTAATCGAATAAGGCTGTAAAGTTAAAAGAAATGTGGAAAAAGGGAAGGGGTCTGAATACTTTCCGAATGCAATGTCTGATTTGTTATTGTTACCCATCTACCAATCACTGCCCTTATTTATTTACATTTACATTTACATTTTAGTCATTTAGCAGACGCTCTTATCCAGAGCGACTTACAGGAGCAATTAGGGTTAAGTGCCTTGCTCAAGGGCACATTTACGTCATTTAGCAGACGCTCTTATCCAGAGCGACTACAAATTGGTGCATTCACCCTATAGCCAGTGGGATAACCACTTTACAATTATACTTTTTTTTTTTTGGGGGGGGGGGGAGGGGTAGAAGGATTACTTTATCCTATCCCAGGTGTTCCTTAAAGAGGTGGGGTTTCAAATGTCTCCGGAAGGTGGTGAGTGACTCCGCTGTCCTGGCGTCGTGAGGGAGCTTGTTCCACCATTGGGGTGCCAGAGCAGCGAACAGCTTTGACTGGGCTGAGCGGGAACTATGCTTCCGCAGAGGAAGGGGAGCCAGCAGGCCAGAGGTGGATGAACGCAATGCGCCTGGGTGTAGGGACTGATCAGAGCCTGAAGGTACGGAGGTGCCGTTCCCCTCACTGCTCCATAGGCAAGCACCATGGTCTTGTAACGGATGCGAGCTTCAACTGGAAGCCAGTGGAGTGTGCGGAGGAGGGGGGTGACGTGAGAGAACTTGGGAAGGTTGAACACCAGACGGGCTGCGGCATTCTGGATGAGTTGTAGGGGTTTAATGGCACAGGCAGGGAGCCCAGCCAACAGCGAATTGCAGTAATCCAGACGGGAGATGACAAGTGCCTGGATTAGGACCTGTGCCGCTTCCTGTGTAAGGCAGGGTCGTACTCTCCGAATGTTGTAGAGCATGAACCTGCAGGATCGGGTCACCGCCTTGATGTTAGCGGAGAACGACAGGGTGTTTTCCAGGGTCACGCCAAGGCTCTTCGCACTCTGGGAGGAGGACACAACGGAGTTGTCAACCGTGATGGCAAGATCATTGAACGGGCAGTCCTTCCCCGGGAGGAAGAGCAGCTCCGTCTTGCCAGGGTTCAGCTTGAGGTGGTGATCCGTCATCCATACTGATATGTCGGCCAGACATGCAGAGATGCGATTCGCCACCTGGTTATCAGAAGGGGGAAAGGAGAAGATTAGTTGTGTATCGTCAGCGTAGCAATGATAGGAGTGGCCATGTGAGGATATGACAGAGCCAAGTGACTTGGTGTATAGGGAGAAAAGGAGAGGGCCTAGAACTGAGCCCTGGGGGACACCAGTGGTGAGAGCACGTGGTGCGGAGACAGCTTCTCGCCACGCCACTTGGTAGGAGCGACCGGTCAGGTAGGACGCAATCCAGGAGTGAGCCGCGCCGGAGATGCCCAGCTCGGAGAGGGTGGAGAGGAGGATCTGATGGTTCACTGTATCAAAGGCAGCAGACAGGTCTAGAAGGACAAGAGCAGAGGAGAGAGAGTTAGCTTTAGCAGTGCGGAGAGCCTCCGTGACACAGAGAAGAGCAGTCTCAGTTGAATGACCAGTCCTGAAACCTGACTGGTTTGGATCAAGAAGGTCATTCTGAGAGAGATAGCAAGAGAGTTGGCTAAAGACGGCACGCTCAATAGTTTTGGAAAGAAAAGAAAGAAGGGATACTGCTCTGTAGTTGTTGACATCAGTGGGATCGAGTGTTGGTTTTTTGAGAAGGGGTGCAACTCTCGCTCTCTTGAAGACGGAAGGGACATGGCCAGCGGTCAAGGATGAGTTGATCAGCGAGGTGAGGTAGGGGAGAAGGTCACCGGAGATGGTCTGGAGAAGAGAGGAGGGGATGGGGTCAAGCGGGCAGGTTGTTGGGCGGCCTGCAGTCACTAGTCGCAAGATTTTATCTGGAGAGAGAGGGGAGAAAGAAGTCAAAGCATAGGGTAGGGCAGTGTGATTTATGAAGCTTTTGAAAAGCTCCCTGGTCTTTGTAGTTGAATCTGTGCTTTAAATGTAATACTTGACTAAAGGAACCTTACAGATGTATGTATTGGGGACAGGGGAAATCATGCCAACCGCTATTATTTCACACAGTGTCCATATACCCTATTATGTCATTTGTTAAGCCAAATTTTACTTCTGAACTAATTTAGGCTTTAGACTTTATTTTAGTTATTTAATTTGTATTAATTTGTAAACATTTGTAGAATTTTCTTTTCACTTTGACATTATCAAGTATTTTGTGTAGATCAATGACAAAACATTTCAATGAAATCTATTTAAATCCCACTTTGTAACGCAACGAAATGTGGAAAAAGTTCCAAGTGGTGTAGACTTTCTTTACGCACTACGTGTCAGAGGGGCTCCTGTATGCGTTACACACAAACACATTCTCATCATGTCTGCATGTACATACACTACCAGGCTATTTGAAGAATCTCAAATATAAAATATATGTCGATTTGTTTATCACTTTTCTGGTTACTACATGATTCCATATGTGTGTTATTTCATCGTTTTGATGTCTTCACTATTATTCTACAATGTAAAAAAATAGTACAAATAAAGAAAAACCCTTGAATGAGTAGGTGTGTCCAAACTTTTGACTGGTACTGTATATATGTGCAGTATAGGGGGTATGTGTGCGTGTATTCGTGGGTGCGTGTGAAATGTGTGTGTTCATTTGAGCAACAACTATTAATTTCTCGATTTCAAACCTGTCATGCAGGTGTTAGCGGCTGCTAGAGCAGACAGGTATTGGAGTATAAACATTAACTTTACGATGTTCATATCCTGTTGTCTAGCCATTGTAAACAAAAACCGCACCCTTTCGAACAGTGATTAATAAAGGCCAGTTGCTCTCCTTGCTCTAACAGGGTGAGAGAATAGATTCACTCGTGTTTGGGACTCCATCTATTCAAGGTTTTACATTTGAACTGTTAAGTGCACATACTAAGTCAGGCCTAAGTCATACTACTTTAGCCGACTTACATTGTGCCAGAAATTGAATAGGCTATTTCATACTTGCACTGTATCTATACTTGCACTGTATGAAAAAATGTATGCACTCACTTAACTGTAAGTCGCTCTGGATATGAGCGTCTGCTAAATGACTAAAATGTCAATGTAAAATGTGTCTGAATCGAAGTCATTTGAGTTAGCAATTTATAGATTTTCTAATATGCTGTTCTCCCTACTTGAACATGTCCTCAAGTAATACCTCCCTAAAAATAACTCCACAATACCACAACAGCAAGGCAGACCCAACTCATAGACACACCAGTAAAATCAAGGCTTTGACTGTTTTTACAGTATCTACCCTGTCAGTTTGACTAGGCTTAATCGATGTTCCGGAAACCAGTCCTCTGATAATCTACCCTGTGTGTTTGAAGGTGTTTCGTACTCAGTCAGCTTCTCTGTGTTTATGTCGAACCCTTCTGCTCTGTGTGTGTGTGTCTTACAGGTGCAGGCAGACTGATCCACAGGAGAGCACCTTTTCGGGAGGTAGACAAGGACAGAGCAGTGGTGCACGTCTCGGAGGCTTTGAGACCCAGGGCTAGCCGAGCTAGCGTGTTGCCGCCAGAACCCAACGCGGAGAGAGCCTGAAAACAGTTTGGCTGGGGGGCAGCATCACATCATCAGACCCAGGAAAATGGCACGCCTGGGAGGCAGTCAAAACCAGAAAGCTGCGTGCTTGGGGGTCAGTCACTTCCATTAAACAGCACAGCGGCAGGCCTGAATGGTTTCGGGACCCTGAAAGGAGCGCGCTGCCTTAGGGGCTGAGAGGGACTGAAAGGGGAGACTGTGCTGCATCATCTCCCACTAGGAGGCAAGGGCTGTAAGAAGAACAGTAAGACCCAGCAGAGCGAGGGTGAGAAGAACAATCCACAGGTGAGTTGTCTGGTTCCTTCCCACTTGGCCCCTTCTCTCTGCCTTATGATGGAGTGGGTGAAACAACAGGAGTAGTAAGAATGGGGCCTGGTTGGATAGCTCAGAGCTTCAGCTCTTTTATATCCATATCTGCACATTGAATTTGAGAAGGAGGGGCAAGGTTATCTCAAGGCTTAAGGTATAGATTTAGGGTGCTCTTAAGGTGCTCTTGAGTCAAGGAGTTGTTCTAAACACGGTCGACTAATTTATTTTTCAACATGAGTAAGCTGAGTAATCCAGTACACTGCCTCTTGTGTGTTGTCTGGCTGTGGGGGTTAATCCACTGGAAACTCTGTGTACCTCTGACCTTTTGATTGGCTAATCCTCCATGACCCGATAGGTGGTGTGAGGGTTTCTGGGAGATAGAGTCAAAGTAGAGACTGTGTCAGAGAAGTGACTGATCCAACTGAACAGGGCCCATGTTCCAAAAGCATCTCGGACTAGGAGTGCTGATGGAGGATCAGGTCCTCCTTTTCCATATAATCTTATTCATTATGATCTAAAAGGTTAAACTGATCCTAGATCAGCACTCTGTATGAATACAGGACCTGGTCCGTGATCCAAGCCCTTTTCTGAATGCTTTTTAACACGACTGTGCTAGTGCACTCCAGATTGTTTGACTGTGGGGCTATGGCTATATCCCACTGCTGACACCATGCCTCCATTCTTTATTTGACATAAACAATGCATTTCCGTATTCCTCATCGTGTGACAAAACGCTAGTTTCTTTGACCCTCGTCCTCAGGGATCTCACTTTATACAGTGGGGAGAACAAGTATTTGATACACTGCCGATTTTGCAGGTTTTCCTACTTACAAAGCATGTAGAGGTCTGTAATTTTTTATAATAGGTACACTTCAATTGTGAGAGACGGAATCTAAAACAAAAATCCAGAAAATCACATTGTATGATTTTTAAGTAATTCATTTGCATTTTATTGCATGACATAAGTATTTGATCACCTACCAACCAGTAAGAATTCCGGCTCTCACAGACCTGTTAGTTTTTCTTTAAGAAGCCCTCCTGTTCTCCACTCATTACCTGAATTAACTGCATCTGTTTGAACTCGTTACCTGTATAAAAGACACCTGTCCACACACTCAATCAAACAAACTCCAACCTCTCCACAATGGCCAAGACCAGAGAGCTGTGTAAGGACATCAGGGATAAAATTGTAGACCTGCACAAGGCTGGGATGGGCTACAGGACAATAGGCAAGCAGCTTGGTGAGAAGGCAACAACTGTTGGCGCAATTATTAGAATATGGAAGAAGTTCAAGATGACGGTCAATCACCCTCGGTCTGGGGCTCCATGCAAGATCTCACCTCGTGGGGCATTAATGATCATGAGGAAGGTGAGGGATCAGCCCAGAACTACACGGCAGGACCTGGTCAATGACCTGAAGAGAGCTGGGACCACAGTCTCAAGAAAACCATTAGTAACACACTACGCCGTCATGGATTAAAATCCTGCAGCGCACGCAAGGTCCCCCTGCTCAAGCCAGCGCATGTCCAGGCCCGTCTGAAGTTTGCCATTGACCATCTGGATGATCCAGAGGAGGAATGGGAGAAGGTCATGTGGTCTGATGAGACAAAAATAGAGCTTTTTGGTCTAAACTCCACTCGCCGTGTTTGGAGGAAGAAGAAGGATGAGTACAACCCCAAGAACACCATCCCAGCCATGAAGCATGGAGGTGGAAACATCATTCTTTGAGGATGCTTTTCTGCAAAAGGGACAGGACGACTGCACCGTATTGAGGGGAGGATGATGGGGCCATGTATCGCGAGATCTTGGCCAACAACCTCCTTCCCTCAGTAAGAGCATTGAAGATGGGTCGTGGCTGGGTCTTCCAGCATGACAATGACCCAAAACACACAGCCAGGGCAACTAAGGAGTGGCTCCGTAAGAAGCATCTCAAGGTCCTGGAGTGGCCTAGCCAGTCTCCAGACCTGAACCCAATAGAAAATCTTTGGAGGGAGCTGAAAGTCTGTATTGCCCAGCGACAGCCCCGAAACCTGAAGGATCTGGAGAAGGTCTGTATGGAGGAGTGGGCCAAAATCCCTGCTGCAGTGTGTGCAAACCTGGTCAAGACCTACAGGAAACGTATGATCTCTGTAATTGCAAACAAAGGTTTCTGTACCAAATATTAAGTTCTGCTTTTCTGATGTATCAAATACTTATGTCATGCAATAAAATGCAAATTAATTATTTAAAAATCATACAATGTGATTTTCTGGATTTTTGTTTTAGATTCCGTCTCTCACAGTTGAAGTGTACCTATGATAAAAATGACAGACCTCTACATGCTTTGTAAGTTGGAAAACTGCAAAATCGGCAGTGTATCAAATACTTGTTCTCCCCACTGTATCTCTTTCAGCATTCCCTACTCTCTCTGCTGTGAAAATGTCACTTGTAATAACTTCTATTGATAATCGTCTCACACATCATACTAACGACATAACACCTTCCCCGTTCATGCGCTTTGTGTTGCCATGGTAATGTCCTCCCTTCCCCTGGGAACAGCTGAGCAACAGGTTAATGTATAGAAACCAGAACCCCAGGTCGACCAATCAGAGAGGCTCCTGCCATGGGGGGTGGAGGCTGTGATTGGAGAAAACGCCTACTTAGAGCTCACCTTATGGAACTTGTGGAAAGCTATGTGTGTGTTCGTGTGCGTGCGAGCATGATTGCGTCTATGTGTTCGCGTTTGTGTCCATTTGTCTGTGGGCGTATGTTAGGGTCGTGTGTCTGTGTATATGTTAGGGCCGGGACTATACCAGTATTGTGATACTTGTAGGTATCATACAGATCAATATGTTACCAGTCAGAGACGACACGCAGGTCAGCTGGAGAATCTGATGCTTGCCTATAGCCCTATAACTAGTGTTGTCACGATACCAGAATTTTGACTTGGATACCGATACCAGGTTTAGTATCACAATACTCAATACCAATACGATACCACACAAAAAAGAAGGCGCATTAGCCAAAGTCACAGAATGGCACCTGATCCAGACAGATAAACTCAGCTACTGCTCTATCATTGTGGTCCTCTGTAGCTCAGCTGGTAGAGCACGGCGCTTGTAACGCCAAGGTAGTGGGTTCGATCCCCGGGACCACCCATACACAAAAAAAAAAAAAATATGCACGCATGACTGTAAGTCGCTTTGGATAAAAGCGTCTGCTAAATGGCATATTATATATTATATTATTATATTAAATTTCACATTTTTTATGTCAATTATTTTGAGAAAGCCATGTATGCATTAATTGAATCAATTATACAATAAATGTTACTTTGATTTTACCAATCTAACTACCAAACAGCAGAATGGTAATAATTGATTTGAATGGTAAGTCTCTATTGATAAACTGAGTAAATGAAGATGTAGCCTAGGTCTATTCACAAGACTTCACAATACAGCTCAATGCATATTATTCAGTAGGAGTGTGTGCATGCATTGAGTTTTATTGAGCTTGTTTTAGCTGATTTCATGGGGCTACAAATGACAAACACTCCCTTCCATTTAGGACTTATGTTATTGGAAACTTTTAAGAGAACATTATTTTATTGTACTGCGTAACAACATTTGCATAGAATAAGTGTGCGCTGTCTCTTTAAGAAATGAGCGACGTTATTGGCCAGGCAGAATGTGGCTGTGGAATCTGACTTTGTGGGAAGCAAAGGAAGACGAAGAAGTTAATTTGTTTTTGGTGGCGAGGGAGACTCAGTGAATTATAAGTCTGCTTTGAAATCAGCACGTTTTGCGTTATGATTTGCATATTATCACAAACAAAGTACTAGGGTGGTTAAGCTAGCAAGGAAAGTTAGCCTACAATTAAAGCCAGACGCTACCAGTATCGTCTTGCATTGTAAAAGTGTTCTAGCCTGTATGGACATTGTTTTGCGTACAGTAATGAACAGACTCAACATTTCTATATGCTGTGCTGCATTATTCAAGCGTGTAAACTTCTGTGCAGCATGCATGGGGACTGGGAAGCGAATGCAGACCAGACAGCTCTAGCAATGAATGAGTAAGTGGATCAGGCTTTGCTCTTCACGCTATAAAGGGGCTACGCTGATACAGACTTGATCCTCTCAATCACTTGAGACACATTTGACAGAAGTACCGGATGTAACAGCCCAGTTGGGTAGAGTTGGGTAGGGTGTTCTGGGGAATGAATGTGACAGCCTGCCTGGGGCCAGATGGAGATTGTTGTTGGGGTTGTGGGGGCCTTGTGGCTCGTGAAACTCCCCATCTCCTACCCTACCCAGGCTCCCTCCCTGGGCTTTAGATACACCGAGTGTTTTCTGGGTGGATGGAGGGAGTGATGGAGGGCGAGGCATCATGGAGGCGCCAGCGAGGTGTAGACTGCTCCCAGATGGCCAGGCCTGCATCGGGATTTGAGAGCAAAACATTCTCAACACTTCATAAATCCCACCTGGGGCCTACTGCTCTGCTCTGTTAGCCTCACGTGCCAGGCTTCAAGGCTCTGTCGACTTGTCAGACAGACAGATGGATGCATGGCGAACAAGAATTCACACCCACACACTATATCAAGTCAGAAACCAGCATGTACAGTATATCAAGTCTGAAAACAGCCCAAGCCATATTTTAATAGCAGGCCTGGTCTGCCTAGCACCAGCCAACAGGTCTGGCTTCTATTCCCTCCAAGCCCCAGTTCCATACCCATCGCACATGCTAAACTTCAGCTTCAAGTTAGGAAGTCTGCAGTTGATGTCCAGTTGTTGACGTGTCCACAGAACTAGAAGTATTCCACAATTGTAATGACGTGCAGAACCCCCCCCCCCAACACGTACAAAATTGACAATTCCTTTCTTAAAGTCGGAATCCGTTGTGGTGAAACTGCCACGTCGGTTTGCGATATTACAACAACAAAGACTTTAATTGAAGCTAAACAACTAACACTGTTTTATTCCCTCGGACATCGTTGTACACCATTGCACACACAATAGAACAGCATCGTATTTACTATGTCGCTGGATGCTCATCTCCTCTTCAAAAAAATTACAAAAACAATATCCAATGCACCTGTCCTTAATTCTCACTAATAAATACTGGTAGAAATTAATATATTGTCTGTTCTCTGTAAGGATTACCCCGTCTTCCTCCCAATGAATAGCAGTGATCCTCTGGTTGGGAACACTACCTTGGCCAACTGATTACAGCTTGTTACCGTCCCGACACACTGACGGCGTGAGGCGTGATGCCAGTCTGAAGTCTGGGGCTTCAACTTTAACCCATTTGGAATGCCTCAACCTTAATAAACAAACACAACAAGTTGTTGAGTACTCCCTTACAAACACACACACACATTCCACCTCTGCCTATCTGTTGGAATGAGATGTGGAAGTCAGACAAAGGGCAGTAGAGAATCTTAGACATGGTTAGGCTCACATGTCAACACTTTAGAACTGGGCGGGGGGATTGGGTGTTAGAGGTGTGTATGGGTCAAGTTTGACTGAGTGTTGTGGTTGTGTTTTTTCCGAGACCTGAGAGAGAGACCATGATTTTCAAAAATAAATTCACTGTTAAAGTGTTTCTACACATGCACGGTTTGCTCCGAGGTTTGGTGTGCTTTCTGCTTCCCATACTGGAACTTGGGTGTGTCCCCACACACCTATCACCATATTCCTGCCATTATTGCCTTTGCAATATCCGCGTACACTTAGGGTCTTTCATGTCCATTGATTGTGTAGGGGGGCTCGGTTTTACAGGGGCCCTATAAAAGGCCAGGGCTGCCTCGCCTTTTGAAGTACATTGTTCGCAGTCATGCAAGATTATGTCTGTAAGGAAACCAGAGACCCTCCACCACCCCACCTCTGCCCTTCCTCTCCCAGTCACCTCCCCCTGGAGAACAATACAGGTATCTACTGTAGACCCTGTCTGCATCCCAAATGGCACCCTATTCCCTTTATAGTGCACTACTTTTGACTAAAGCCCTATGGACCCTGATCAAATGTAGTGCACTATAAAGGGAATAGGGTGCCATTTGGGATGCAGTCAGGGTCTAAATACCTGTATTGTTCTCCAGGGGGAGGTGACTGGGACACTTGAGATTTTTTTTTCCTTATAGACATCATCTTGAATGACTGCGAACAATGTACTTCAAAAGGCGAGGCAACACTGGCACACTCGCTCTCAAACACACGTACACACACACATAGTAGTAATAATAATAATATGCCATTTAGCAGACGCTTTTATCCAAAGCGACTTACAGTCATGTGTGCATACATTTTTACGTATGGGTGGTCCCGGGGATCGAACCCACTACCCTGGCGTTACAAGCGCCATGCTCTACCAATTGAGCTACAGAGGACACACACACATAGTACACTCACACACACTCCGGTTGCAGCTAGGGGAAGAGGATTCCCTGTGCTGTGTGTTTGGGTGTGACGCAGCCAGGCAGGGGTTTTGGGCTTGCCCCATTCATAAAAGCAGCCAGGCATGCAGGCTGAGTGGACTGACTAGCCGCCAAACCAACCCCTTGGCCAGGGCAGCTGCCTGGGAGGCATTGCTCCTGTTGCGGAGTAGAGGAGCTCTGTGATGAGAATGCTCCATCAGCATTAACACTAGACTTCCCACTTGTGGCTCAACACACGCACGCATGCAGGTATACACACACAACACACACATACAATCACACACATTCTGAAAACTGGAAGCAGGCGTGTACCTGTGAGGACAGCAGAAGCACCTGGTTGTAGTAGCGAGGTCTTTATGTTCTATGATTTCGATTGAATCGAGCCCATGTTTTTAGGCAGGCCAGCAAAACACAGAGCCAAAAACACTGCCTACACGCGATGTACAGTAGATGTAACATGAGACCGTTACTATAAAGATAGCTGCTGCTTAAGCCACAGACTTCCCACCATGAGCAGATTTTGGCTGCACCACATAAAGCTTTACATTACCATTCTACAACCCCCCCCCCCCCCCCCCCTCTCTCTCTAATATAGCTCAACATATGGAACATGACTGCCTTCTGGTTATAGAGAAGAAAGAGAAAGAGAAAAAAATACGAGAACTTCCATTTTTAATAAAGTGTTAATGAGATGAGATGTGACAGTGGTTCCACTCCCCGATCCTCGCTTAGGAGGCCATGGATCTACCGTTTTTACAATAAAGAGCCTTCCTCTCCTTCTGCTTCTTGTCCACTTCGCCACCTCCTTCTCCTCCTCCTCCTTATCTCATTTAACATTTACATTTTAGTCATTTGACAGATGCTCTTATCCAGAGCGACTAAATTAATGTTCCTTTCCCCACCGGGGTTTTGGACAAAGAGTTCTTCTCCAAGCTAAGCAACCAGCAACAGTTAATAGGATAACATTGTATATCATTTTAGTCAGCTCACATCCATGGCTAATTACTTGTACGTATCCATTTGACTTGTTTGAAGATTAAATATTGCAATTATTGATCATGCCATCTTCAGAAATCAGCGATTCAGACAGCTTTCTAGGCACAGTCTTATCACAATTCTGTGAATAATTATCTTTATATCTGGCTCATTTGGTTGTGTGTTCCACATCACATATTATTGGGCATAATACAATTATATTTCATACCAGTATGGTAATGAGAAATTGATTCAATAAGACCCCATTGAGTTGTTTGGCGGCCATATTGGAAAAAGGCTTCTGTGGGGTTAATACGTGAATCCTGTGATAGCTCTGTATCCACAAATCTTTTTAAAAGCCTGCTCTAGCTGTGTGTGTGAAACGTGGTGCTTCCATCACCAAAGTTACAATCCAAAAACATATCTGCCCCACTACATGGAATTATATGGCTAAGCTTCCAACATTCTAATGGCACAATATGGCCTCGTTTTAAACAATAGCTGTAGCTGGTGCTTTCAAAGTTGGTTATATTATATATCATTTGAAAGGTAATTTCATGACCTTTCAGAACCACTTGTCAAACAAAGATTCATGTATCAGGGTTTCCTTTAAGCAATTTTATACAGGCAATTCTTATATCTACCCTAGAGGTCAAATGTCAAGATTCTGTTGTCCTGAACATTCCAAAAATGTCTGATGGCTAGCTGTGAATGTAAGCTTTCCATTGATATATTAAAGGGTATATGTGAGGAATAACTTGTATACTGACATTTGTTTGTCATAGGGTAAAATCCCTATGGGGAAACTGAATGGGATGGAGGGATGAATGAGAGTGATAACAGGTAGCTGTACTGCTATCACACATTTACCAACTCTAGGGACACAGACCTTCAAGAAAATCACTATGAGACATTGTCGGCCCAAGTGAGCCTGACGGACAGATTTGGGGGTCTGGCTCATGGACTATTTATCCATATGTGTGTACAAAATAATAATAATAACAATAGCATGTATACACAAGTGGTTATGACAAAAATAAATTAAAAAGTTGTGTTATGGTAATGAGCAATTGCTAAATACATTTTTTTGTGCATAATATCTAATCAAATAATAATAATTATGAAATAGATATGTACAGATCCTAATCTCAGTGATCCAAGAGGAATTTTTTTGTGTCAAATGTCAGTTTCGTGAGAATGACCCGTGTGTATTAGAGGGAGACTTAGGTGCCCTGTTCAAATGCCATTCCATTAAGCAATAACAAAAGAGAGACAGAGCTACATGGTCGGACAGAATACAATATTGGAGGGAGGGAGAGAGGGAGAGAGAGAAAATGCAATTACGCAAGATAGAAAAAAAAAAATAATAGAAAAAAATTAATCAGGTCAGAAAGATAAGCAGCCAGAAATTGTATGACATTTCTGCCTCGGTAATAATTAGTAGGCTAATTCCCTGCCCCGAGGCATGTACACAGAAATAATAGTAATTGTCTCCCCAATAAATCGTAATTGAGAGGAGCAAGAAATGTGCACAGAAGAGAGAAATGTAAAGGCTAGGGATTAATGAAAAGAAAATGAAAGAATTGAGATAAACAAACAATAGCCAGAAAGGCTAGTGTAGGAAAAGAAATGGTAGTGGAAGGAGAGAGTGCAAAAAGAGAGAGTAAAGGAGAGATTGAGGAGGTGAAAGAAAGGGGAAAGAAGGAGTGAAAGTCAGACACTCATCCAGTATAGCAGAAGTACTCCATAGTCCATTGGCTTTGTGCAGCTAGCCTATACAAAGCGATCTGTTATGCTAATGCTAGTAGACCTACACATAGCCAAAGCTATCTGTTATGCTAATGCTAGTAGACCTACACACACAGCCAAAGCTATCTGTTATGCTAATGCTAGTAGACCTACACACAGCCAAAGCTATCTGTTATGCTAATGCTAGAAGACCTACACACAGCCAAAGCTATCTGTTATGCTAATGCTAGTAGACCTACACACAGCCAAAGTATGCTAGCAAGCTAGCTGCAACATAATTATCTGGGTCATTCTACAGAAGTAGTTCAAATTGGGGGTTCAAATTGCAAATTTGTATCCTATTTTTCCCAAATATTCAGCGTCCATGTCTTACAACATACAGTATGGCAGATAGACATCTACTACTCACACACTTTGTTTGTATTGCATATTTTTTATATTTTCTAATTAATCCAGTGCATTAACTTTTCAACTGTGCCTCCAAATCTTTTGAAATCTGAGCATATGCGCCTGCATTTCTACATCACAAACATTGTAACCGGGATATCCATAATTTTCCTGCCACTGCACTGTGAACCGCGGCAGATTTGAAGCTTGTTATTGGTTTAGTAAGGGTCCGGGACCAAGGCGATTGAATGCGCGTTTGCAAAGAAATGCCCCTTGCTATTAGAATGTAGTAGGCAGACTGGGCAGGCACGTTCGTTCTCTGTTGAACAACATTTTCAAAAGAGCAGCACGGCAACTTCTAGTGCTGTTTTGTACAAAATAATTTGCTCTCACTTCTGTCTATGTCGCAGACTGCTTCCTTTTGTCAGCATGTGATGATACTAGTGATTGAATCCACCACTTGCATGAGCCCAGATCCATAGGCTACATTATTCACCTCGTTTGGTCATTGGCAATTTAGCACTAGGTTCATTAGGCTGTAATATCGAAAAGGCAGCGTTAGCAGGAATTTTGGTAGGGTGACCTTATTTGTCTAGCTATGAACATGATTTTGCCCAAACAGATTTTGAACCCAAATGTGTAACTGATTTTAGTGGGGGGACAATACATTGAAAGATAATTTGGGTTGGATGTAGGTGCAGATTTAGGTCTTCAGGAGATTTTATTATCTGTTTAATTTATTTTGTCTTTCACAATAGCTGATGTAAATCATTAGAACAATTCCCATCCCCTACAATGGGCTAAAATACAGTACCAGTCAAAAGATTGGACACACCTACTCATTCCAGGGTTTTTCTTTGTTTTTTACTATTTTCTACATTGTAGAATAATAGTGAAGACATCAAAACTATGAAATAATACATATGGAATCATGTAGTAACCAAACAAGTGTTAAATAAATCAAAATATATTTTAGATTCTTCAAAGTAGCTACCCTTTGCCTTGATGACAGCTTTGCACACTCTTGGCATTCTCTCAACCAGCTTCATGAGGTAGTCACCTGGAATGCATTTCAGTTAACAGGTGTGCCTTGTTAAAAGTTAATTTGTGGAATTTCTTTCCTTCTTAATGTGTTTGAGCCAATCAGTTGTGTTGTGACAAGGTAGGGGTGGTATACAGAAGATAGCCCTATTTGGTAAAAGACCAAGTCCATATTATGGCAAGAACAGCTCAAATAAGCAAAGAGAAACAACAGTCTATCATTAATTTAAGACATGAATGTCAGTCAATCCAGAACATTTCAAGAACTTTGAAAGTTTATTTAAGTGCAATTGTAAAAACCAACAAGCGCTATGATGAAACTGGCTCTCATGAGGACCGCCACAGGAAAGTAAGACCCAGAGTTACCTCTGCTGCAGAGGATAAGGTCATTAGAGTTAACTGCACCTCAGATTGCGGCCCAAATAAATGCTTCACAGAGTTCAAGTAACTCTCAACATCAACTGATCAGAAGAGTGCGTGAATCAGGCCTTCATGGTCGAATTGCTGCAAGGAAACCACTACTAAAGGACAACAATAAGAAGAAGAGACTTGCTTGGGCCAAGAAACACGAGCAATGGACATTAGACCGGTCAAAATGTGTGCTTTGGTCTGGAGTCCAAATTTTAAATTTTTGGTTCCAACTGCCGTGTCTTTGTGAAACGCGGTGTGGGTGAACGGATGATCTCTGCATGTTTATTTCTTACTTTAAAGCATGGAGGAGGAGGTGTTATGGTGTGGGGGTGCTTTGCTGGTGACACTGTCTGTGATTTATTTAGAATTCAAGGCACACTTAACCAGCATGGCTACCACAGCATTCTGCAGTGATACGCCATCCCATCTGGTTTGCGCTTAATGGGACTATCATTTGTTTTTCAACAGCACAATGACCCAACACATCTCCAGGCTGTGTTAGGGCTATTTTACCAAGAAGGAGAGTGATGGAGTGCTGCATCAGATGACCTGGCCTCCACAATCCCCCGACCTCAACCAAATTGAGATGGTTTGGGATGAGTCGGACCACAGAGTGAAGGAAAAGCAGCCAACAAGTGCTCAGCATATGTGGGAACTCCTTCAAGACTGTTGGAAAAGCATTCCGGGTGAAGCTGGTTGAGAGAATGCCAAGAGTGTGCAAAGCTGTCATCGAGGCAAAGGGTGGCTATTTGAAGAATCTCAAATCTCAAAAATATTTTGATTAGTTTTTTGGTTACTACGTGATTCCATATGTGTTATTCGCTTCAGGGAAAAAAAGAGGACTGAGCACGCCCCCATTCTCATCGACGGGGCTGTAGTGGAACAGGTTGAGAGCTTCAAGTTCCTTGGTGTCCAAATCACCAACAAACTATCATGGTCCAAATACACCAAGACAGTCGTGAAGAGGGCACGACAAAGCCTATTCCCCCTCAGGAGACTGAAAAGATTTGGCATGGGTCCTCAGATCCTCAAAAAATTCTACAGCTGCACCATCGAGAGCATCCTGACTGGTTGCATCACCGCCTGGTATGGCAACTGCTTGGCCTCCGACCGTAAGGCACTACAGAGGGTAGTGCGTATGGCCCAGTACATCACTGGGGCCAAGCTTCCTGCCATCCAGGACCTCTATACCAGGCGGTGTCAGAGGAAGGCCCTCAAAATTGTCAAAGACTCCAGCCACCCTAGTCATAGACTGTTCTCTCTGCTACCGCATGGCAAGCGGTACCGGAGTGCCATGTCTAGGTCCAAAAGACTTCTCAACAGCTTCTACCCCCAAGCCATAAGACTCCTGAACAGCTAATCATGGCTACCTGGACTATTTGCACTGCCCACCCCCACCACATCTTTTTACGCTGCTGCTACTCTGTTAATTATTTATGCATAGTCACTTTAACTCTACTCACATGTACATATTACTTCAACTACCTCAACTAGCCGGTGCCCCCGCACATTGACTCTGCACCGGTACCCCCCTGTATATATAGCCTCCATACTGTTATTTTATTTTACTTCTGCTCTTTTTTCTCAACACTTTTTTGTTTTATTCTACTCTTTTACTTTTTTATTAAAAATAAATGCACTGTTGGTTAAGGGCTGTAAGTAAGCATTTCACTGTAATGTCTGCACCTGTTGTATTCGGCGCATGTGGCCAATAAAATGTGATTTGATTTGGTTATTTCATAGTTTTGATGTCTTCACTATTATTCTACAATGTAGAAAATAGTAAAAATTAAGAACAGCCCTTGAATGAGTAAGTGTACTAAAACTTTTGACTGGTAGTGTAGATGCAAAAGATCTTGTAGAGTAAGAAGATGGCAAGATTTTGCAAATAAGAATCAACCTCCTAAAGATTGATATTCATTAGAAATGTGGATTAATTTGAAGAAATCAAATATCACATGAACATATTCAATCCACAGGATTTGGGAAACAGCAGGATTTTTTACGGTCCTATTTTAAAGGGATAGTTCACCCAAATGAATTATATATTTACATGTTTGTTTCTTATGGACAAGAAGAGACTGCAATCCATCCTGTGGTTAGCCACTGCCACGAACCGTTAATATTAGTATTTTCTAACCAAAAAACTATATAATTCAATGTCCCGCAGTTAGCATACTCAAAAGTTCATGCCTAAATCATTTCAAAGTATCTTCAAACCAAGTGGTCAATTTTTTTTGTGAGTATTCAACTTTAAAAGAGTCCTTAATACATCCGGTCTGTGATTTTTGTATATTTTTTTATTCCACCCTGGTCATGGGGTTAAGCCATGTGAAATGATGGAGAATTGCAGGAAATGAGCTTTAAAACAGAAATGAAATGTCCAGTTTGCAGCCGAACATGTAACATAGAGAAGACAAGCAAGGGGACCGTCGCATGTTTTGTCCCAATTCACCTTCATAACCTAGCCTGGTGGAAGCAACCTGATTTGCTCTGTTTACCATTCTATCATGATATCTGAAGTGAAATAGAAAGGTGAATGCAGTGATCAGGTTAGTTCCACCATGCTATTCACCACCATTGAGGATAAGCATTATAAATCCAGGATTAGCCATGGGCTAGCCGCTCACTAAAGAAACTGTTCCTAGAAAAGCTCAAAGGAATGGTTTCCTAGATAAATGGTCTGTTTCTAGAACATTCTCATACACACATGACCTGCACTGTGTCACCAGGTTTTAGTCACACCTCCTGGTAACTGAGTTATTGCTATACTGAACAAAAATATAAACGCAACATGGAACAATTTCAACGATTTTACTGAGTTGCAGTTCATATAAGGAAATCAGTCAATTCATGGATTTCACAAGACTGGGCAGGGGCCCACCCACTTGAGAGCCAGGCCCACCCACTGGGGAGCCAGGCCCACACACTGGGGAGCTAGGCCCAGCCAATCAGAATTCGTTTTTCCCCACAAAAGGACTTTATTAGAGACAGAAATACTCCTCAGTTTCATCAGCTGTCCGGGTGGCTGGTCGTACTGCCAAATTCTCTAAAACGATGTTGGAGGCGTCTTATGGTAGAGAAATGAACATTAAATTATCTGGCAACAGCTCTGGGGGACATTCCTGCAGTCAGCATTCCAATTGCACGTTCCCTCAACTTGAGACATTGTGTTGTGTGAGAAAACTGCACATTTTAGTGGCCTTCTTTTGTTCCCAGCACAAGGTGCACCTGTGTAATAATGATAATGCTGTTTAATCAGCTTCTTGATATTCCACACCTGTCAGGTGGATCGATTATCTTGGCAAAGGAGAAATGTTCACTAACAAGGAGTTGAACAAATTTGTGCACAACATTTTAGAGAAATTCTGGGATCTTTTATTTCAGCTCATGAAACATGGGACCAACACTTTACGTGTTGCGTTTATATTTTTGTTCAGTATATTTAACTAGAGGGGACAACAACAACAAAACTGTCATGAATTATTTATTGCTCTCCAAAACATTTAAAGGCCATACTTTCAGTTTGACCTCTACGGGATCGGTGTCCCGTATACGGGACGGTTGAGCTAACGTGCGCTAATGTGATTAGCATGACTGTTGTAAGTAACAGCAAACCTTCCAGGACATAGACATGTCTTATATGGGCAGAAAGCTTACATTCTTGTTAATCTAACTGCACTGTCCAATTTACAGTAGCTATTACAGTGAAAAAATACCATTGTATTGTTTGAGGAGAGTGCACAACAACAAAACGTATCACGGCAACTGGTTTGATACATTCACCTCTGAAGGTAAATAATGTACTTACATTCTTGCTCTGATTTGTCATCCTAAGGGTCCCAGAGTTAAAATGTAGCATAGTTTTGTTTGATAAAATCCATTTTTATATTCAAATGTAGGAACTGGGTTCTACAGTTTGAACCCCTGCTGTCTCTGGCTCCACACCCACCCCGTCCGGCCATCTAGATGTGTGAAAGTTAGTGTATAAGCTAATGATCCATCATGTATGACATTCCTGGGAGTGTGTAAACATTTTGTATTACCATATCGTTTTTGTATGTTCTCTATAGTTATGTACTTGAAAATGTATCAATTGACCAATTCGGCACATTTGGGCAGACTTGATACAAAATAGTCCAGTATTGCAATGCTTCACTGGATCAATCTGAAACTTTGCACACACACTGCTGCCATCTATTGGCCAACATCTAAATTGCGCCTAAACTGCAATATTATATTGTGGCCTTTCTCTTGCATTTCAAAGATGATGGAACAAAAAAATAAATAGAAAATGCATGTTTTTCTATTTGTATAATCTTTTACCAGATCTAATGTGTTATTATTTTCACATTTCCACAAACTTCTAAGTGTTTCCTTTCAAATGGTATCAAGAATATGCATATCCTTGCTTCAGGTCCTGAGCTACAGGCAGTTAGATTTGGGTATGTCATTTTAGGCGAAAATTGATCCTTAAGAGGTTAATGATTTCAGTTGAATTTATCAACATCTATTAATAAACCTTTTAGATGTAACAGCTATTATAATTTCATAAAGGTTACCAGTGGTGTCATAATGCATTTATGCACTACTATGTGTTGTATTTATGTATGTTTATGTGTCTCTTTGTCTTTTCTAATCTTCAACATGGTTCCAACCTTTTCTAATTTCCCCTCACAGGTTTTGTCCCCTCACAGGTTCAAGCTGGGTCTCCTCTTCTCAGCACATCACGTGTTAACCTCTAGAACCGGGGGTGGGCCTGCCCCACCGATGTTCCACACAACCATCTCCGGGGAACGCTTCACCGCTGCCATCCATCGATGGCCGTCGTTTGACGGGGCCAACTGCGAATGCTGAGCAGGCTAGTGAGGTTGGGGCCCGCCCTCAGTCTCCGCTCATTGGCCGCTGGATGGAATTGAGGTGAATGGAGCCCATTTCCAACGTTGAGGACCCCAACTCACCAGAGGGAGATGAGAAACGGTCAGTCCATGTTCCTCCCTGTTCCATGTTGTGTACGAGGGGGATTTCTGTGTGTGTCTTGTCTGTGGGTTTGTAACAACAACGTCCGTAACATTTCAGATACACAATACAGCTCTTAGTTCATCCAAAAATATTTTTTTATGCTGCCTCTGGGGATTGCATAGCAGTATGTCATATGTAGAGAGGAAGAGTTAGAAGTTATATAATGCAATTTCATGTATAAATCTAGAGATGAGACGAAGCAAATGTCTCACCATTGTTGTTGTAAAGAGAGGTTTTACACACACACACACAAACACAAACACTAGCACGCACACGCACACACATGCCATCAACAGTAAATACAATGTAAACATGAGGGGAGGAATGTTGAGGGAGTTGTAGAGAATCACTGCCTCCGTCCCAACACGTGTGCTCACATGCGCAGCGCCTTCCTTCTCATTAAATGTGCAGCAAATTGGAGTCACATTTTTAAATGAGCACAGACCGCGGTGGAGAAATGCACACGTTCGATTTGAAATCTGTGTCGAATGTACTGTATTTTATATGTTAGTGAAGGGATGTATGGGTTATAGGTCTATACTGCAGAGGATGTGGTGGAGGTGTATGGTGTATGTTTGTGTGTGCATGCGTTCATGTGTGTGTGCACTGTGCAGGGATTAACAGAACAGAGTGTAGGATTAGGAGGAGGGGAAGGAGGAGGGGGGGAGGGGGGGCGGGCAGATGGAACAGCAGGAAAGCAGAGGACAACTCAGGACACATCAATATGTGACGCCAGCAGGGGATTGTCTCTGGTGTGTCGCTATTTATGTCTCTGTGTGTGTATGTCGCTGTGTGTGTGTGTGTGTATGTCGCTGTGTGTGTGTGTGTATGTTGCTGTGTGTGTGCGGAGGATGTCTGTGCACATGCACGTGTCCTTGTGTGTGCTGCCTCATGCATGCACCCCCCCCCTATCTGTGATCTCTTGAGTCACTCAGCTCTTTGGTCTCACACTCATACACGGGCACACACACACAGCCCTGGGGCAATCACAGTGACACTGCTACTGTGTGTGCATCCGTGCGTGCATCCGTGTGTTTATGCGTGTGTGTGTGTGTGTGTGTGTGTGCGCATTAGGATTAACTCTAGAGAGCAGCGTCTGAACATTCTCAGGGAGGTTTGGCGCCCACCACATCAATTCACTTACCAGCTTTAATTTAATAAGGAGTGTGAAAAAGGAGGAAGCATTTATGAATGCAAGTCAATTCAGGGGCCTTGCTTATCCACTCTGAAGATCAACAGCGGAACCAAAGAGAGTCCTCAAGCTGTTTCAAATTCAAATCTTTGTTATTCATTAACTTCAGGTACAAGTGGACATTGATTTTAGGATCGGTATCTACAGTAACTTCATGCATTGATCAATATACTCTTACAGTATCACTTTAGATCAGGGCTCTCCAACCCTGTTCCTGGAGAGCTACCCTCCTGTAGGTTTTCGCTCCAACCTCAGTTGTAAATAACCTGATTCAGTTTATCAACCTACTAATTATTATAAGCAGGTGCGCTAGATTAGGGTTGGAGCTAAAACCTGCAGGACGTTAGCTCTCCAGGAACAGGGTTGGAGAGCCCTTCTTTAATACATATGAATATTCGATAATACATTATCTAGATAAGTGAATTAAAATAATTACATTTCTCTGTACTCTGTGGCTTCCTAGACTGTGTCCTTACGTGTTCTGTAAAATGGGGGCAGTGTTTAACATGATGCACAGAATGTGTGTACACATACAGCATGTCCACAGAGATGACTGTAGATAAGATTTAACAACATTTCTCTATATGTATGTTGTTCCCCAACCTGATCTCAGAACATTTTGTATTATTCTGTACGTAAATCTGAGACACTCCATTTAGTATGATATGTTACTTTTCGTATGGTATGTATTAATTTGTGGATGTCCATCACCGATTTCGTATGATATGTTACGAATTACAATTCGTGTTATACATTATGTTAAGAATTTGAAAAACTTTTTACATGTTATGAATATGCAAAACGTATGATATGTTACGAATTCTAGCTAGGTGGCTAGGCTAGGGGTAAGGGTTATGTTTAGGAGTTAGGTTAAAGGGTAAGGTTAGGGGAAGGGTTAGCTAACATGGTAAGTAGTTTCAAAGTAGCTAAAAAGTAGTAAGTAGTTTCAAAGTTGCTAAAGTTGTCTGATGAGATTCGAACTCGCAACCTTTGGGTTGCTAGACTTTCGCGTTATACGCCCGACCAGCCACCCTACTTTAGTTTTTGCCTTAAGTAATCACCTGTCTTATGTAACCATGCCAAACGTAAAATATCATACTAAATTGTGTATACGGATTTACATACAGAATAATACAAAATGCTCTGAGACCAGGTTGTGTTCCCACCAGACTATGTCCTGTCCTGTCCTGCAAGAACAAGCCTGTTTTATTATTCACAAGCTTTTTCCTGCATGGATGACGTCCTAGTACCGTGTGTGTGCACGTATACGCGTGCATGTGTGCACGTGCGTGCGCATTTATTGATGAATGTTTGGCCTGATGGGCTGCTCAGTGACTGAGAGAGTATTGTAATGTTTACGCACGTTAGTTTACTAGATGGTTAAAAGTACAAACTGTAAAATCACATTTGTTATCGCAAATCACAGTCACAGCCAGATAGTGACAACAGCTACTAGTCATATCAGTGATGACAGTGTGTGACATCACAGACTTGATTACCGAAAGCTATGCAGTCCAAGAACCCAGCCAAGTTGATAGGCAGAAACACACACACACACACACCTGACTGCTGAGTGAATAGGCAGTTCAGGGACAGGACCAGATATAGAAGACCTCCTGAGGTAAAGAGGATCTGTGAAAAGAGACCAGCCAGCAGACCATTAACCTGACCTCAATGTAATGAAAGGTTCCATAAAGAGAAAAATTGTTTGGCCGGTCAAGCAACTGGAAGACCTTAACAAATATGTCCTGTTCCCTGATGTGGTTTATATAAAGTATGCACTACATGACCACCTGCTCGTCGAACACATTCCAAAATCATGGGCATTAATATGGAGTTGGTCCCCCCTTTGCTGCTATAACAGCCTCCACTCTTCTTGGAATGCTTTCCACTAGATGTTGGAACAATGCTGCGGGGACTTGCTTTCCATTACTGAGGTCGGGCGCTGATATCGGGCAATTAGGACTGGCTTGCAGTCGGCGTTCCAATTCATCCCAATGGTGTTCGATGGGGTTGAGGTCAGGGCTCTGTGCAGGCCAGTCAAGTTCTTCCACACCGATCTCGACAAACCATTTCTGTATGGACCTCGCTTTGTGCACGGGGGCATTGTCATGCTGAAACAGGAAAGGGCCTTCCACAAACTGTTGCCACAAAGTTGGAAGCACAGAATCGTCAAGAATGTAATTGTATGCTGTAGCGTTAATCTTTCCCTTCACTAAAACTAAGGGGCCTAGCCCGAACCATGAAAAACAGCCCCAGACCATTATTCCTTTACAGTTGGCACTATACATTCGGGCAGGTAGCGTTCTCCTGCCATCCGCCAAACCCATATTCGTCCGTCGGACTACCAGGTGGTGAAGCATGATTCATCACTCCAGAGAACACGTTTCCACTGCTGCAGAGTCGGCGGCGAGCTTTACACCACTCCAGCCGACGCTTGGCATTGCGCATGGTGATCTTAGGCTTGTGTGCAGTCTTAGGCCATGGAAACCCATTTCATGAAGCTCCCGACGAACAGTTATTGTGCTGACGTTGCTTCTAGATGCAGTTTGGAACTCGGTAGTGATTGTTGCAACCGAGGACAGATCATTTTTACGAGCTACGTGCTTCAGCACTCAGCTGTCCCATTCTGTGAGTTTGTGTGGCCTACCACTTCGCGGCTCAGCTTTTGTTGCTCCTAGACGTTACCACTTCACAATAACAGCACTTACAGTTGACCGGGGAAGCTCTAGCAGGGCAGAAATTTGATGAACTGACTTGTTGGAAAGGTGGCATCCTATGACGGTGCCACGTTGAAAGTCACTGAGCTCTTCAGTAAGGCCATTCTACTGCCAATGTTTGTCTATGGAGATTGCATGGCGGTGTGCTCGATTTTATGCACCTTTCAGCAACTGGTGTGGCTGAAATAGCCTAATCCATTAATTTACTTTTTCCACATTTTGTTGTGCTACAGCCTGAATTAAAAAATTATAAAATGTAGATGTTCAAGAGTAAAAGTTTGCCTAACAGGTCACATAATGAGTTGCATGGACTCACTCTGTGTGCAATATTAGTGTTTAACATGATTTGTGAATGACTACTTCATTGCTGTAACCCACACATTCAATTATCTGTACGGTCTCTCAGTCGAGCAGTGAATTTCAAACACATATTCAACCACAAAGACCAGGGAGGTTTTCCAATGCCTCGCAAAGAAGGGCACCTATTGGTAGATTTTAAAAAAGAAAAAGCAGACATTGAATATCCCCTTGAGCATGGTGAAGTTATTAATTACACTATGGATGGTGTATCAATACACCCAGTCACTACAAAGATACAGGCGTCCTTTCTAACTCAGTTGCCGGTGAGGAAGTAAACAGCTCAAGGATTTCACCATGAGGCCAATGGTGACTTTAAAACAGTTTCAGAGTTTAATGGCTGGGATAGGAGAAAACTGAGGATGGATCAACAACATTGTAGTTAATCCACAATACTAACCTAATTGACAGTGAAAAGAAGGAAGCCGGCCTGTACAAAATGAAAATATTCCAAAACATGCACCCTGTTTGCAATAAGGCACTAAAGTAATACTGCAAAAAATGTGGCAAAGCAATTAACTTTTTCAAGCATAGTGGTGTCTGCATCATGTTATGGGTATGCTTGTAATCTTTAAGGACTGGGTAGTTTTTCAGGATAAAAAAGAAACTGAATGAAGCTAAGCACAGGCAAAATCCTAGAGAAAAACCTGATTCAGTCTGCTTTCCACCAGACAATAACCAGACAATAACCTAAAATCCAAGGCCAAATCTACACTGGAGTTAATACCAAGAAGACAGTGAATGTTCCTGAGTGGCCGAGTTACAGTATTGACTTAAATCTACTTGGAAAATCTATGGCAAGACCTGAAAATGGTTGTCTAGCAATGATCAACATCCAATATGACAGAGCTTGAAGCATCCCGGAGTCGCCTCTTCACTGTTGACGTTGAGACTGGTGTTTTGCGGCTACTATTTAATGAAGCTGCCAGTTGAGGACATGTGAGGCATCTGTTTCTCAAACTAGACACTCTAATGTATTTGTCCTCTTGCTCAGTTGTTTCTGGCCATTTTGATCCTGTAATCAAACCCACAATTGCTGATGCTCCAGATTCTCAACTAGTCTCAAGAAGGCCAGTTTTATTGCTCCTTTAATCAGCACAACCATTTTCAGCTGTGCTAACATAATTGCAAAAGGGTTTTCAAATGATCAATTAGCCTTTTAAAATGATAAACTTGGATTAGCAAACACAACGTGCCATTGGAACACAGGACTGATGGTTGCTGATAATGGGCCTCTGTATGCCTATGTAGATATTCCATAAAAAAACAGCTGTTTCCAGCTACAATAGCCATTTACAACATTAACAATATCTACACTGTATTTCTGATCAATTTGAGGTTATTTTAATGGACAAAAAAATTACCAAAAACTTTTGAAAGGTTGTGTGTGTGTGTGTGTGTGTGTGTGTGTGTGTGTGTGTATATATGTATATATATATACACAGTGGGGAGAACAAGTATTTGATACACTGCCGATTTTGCAGGTTTTCCTGCTTACAAAGCATGTAGAGGTCTGTCATTTTTATCATAGGTACACTTCAACTGTGAGAGACGGAATCAAAAAAAATAATCCAGAAAATCACATTGTATGATTTTTAAATAATTAATTAATTTGCATTTTATTGCATGACATAAGTATTTGATCACCTACCAACCAGTAAGAATTCCGGCTCTCACAGACCTGTTAGTTTTTCTTTAAGAAGCCCTCCTGTTCTCCACTCATTACCTGTATTAACTGCACCTGTGTATAAAATACACCTGTCCACACACTCAATCAAACAGACTCCAACCTCTCCACAATGGCCAAGACCAAAGAGCTGTGTAAGGACATCAGGGATAAAATTGTAGACCTGCACAAGGCTGGGATGGGCTACAGGACAATAGGCAAGCAGCTTGGTGAGAAGGCAACAACTGTTGGCGCAATTATTAGAAAATGGAAAAAGTTCAAGATGACTGTCAATCACCCTCGGTCTGGGGCTCCATGCAAGATCTCACCTCGTGGGGCATCAATGATCATGAGGAAGGTGAGGGATCAGCCCAGAACTACACGGCAGGACCTGGTCAATGACGTGAAGAGAGCTGGGACCACAGTCTCAAGAAAACCATTAGTATCACACTACGCCGTCATGGATTAAAATCCTGCAGCGCACGCAAGGTCCCCCTGCTCAAGCCAGCGCATGTCCAGGCCCGTCTGAAGTTTGCCAATGACCATCTGGATGATCCAGAGGAGGAATGGGAGAAGGTCATGTGGACTGATGAGACAAAAATAGAGCTTTTTGGTCTAAACTGCACTCACCGTGTTTGGAGGAAGAAGAAGGATGAGTACAACCCCAAGAACACCATCCCAACCGTGAAGCATGGAGGTGGAAACATCATTCTTTGGGGATGCTTTTCTGCAAAGGGGACAGGATGACTGCACCGTATTGAGGGAAGGATGGATGGGGCCATGTATCGCGAGATCTTGGCCAACAACCTCCTTCCCTCAGTAAGAGCATTGAAGATGGGTCGTGGCTGGGTCTTCCAGCATGACAACGACCCAAAACACACAGCCAGGGCAACTATGGAGTGGCTCCGTAAGAAGCATCTCAAGGTCCTGGAGTGGCCTAGCCAGTCTCCAGACCTGAACCCAATAGAAAATCTTTGGAGGGAGCTGAAAGTTCGTATTGCCCAGCGACAGCCCCGAAACCTGAAGGATCTGGAGAAGGTCTGTATGGAGGAGTGGGCCAAAATCCCTGCTGCAGTGTGTGCAAACCTGGTCAAGACCTACAGGAAACGTATGATCTCTGTAATTGCAAACAAAGGTTTCTGTACCAAATATGAAGTTCTGCTTTTCTGATGTATCAAATACTTATGTCATGCAATAAAATGCAAATTAATTACTTAAAAATCATACAATGTGATTTTCTGGATTTTTGTTTTAGATTCCGTCTCTCACAGTTGAAGTGTACCTATGATAAAAATGACAGACCTCTACATGCTTTGTAAGTAGGAAAACCTGCAAAATCGGCAGTGTATCAAATACTTGTTCTCCCCACTGTGTATATGTGTATATATATATATATATATTAGGAGTGGGCGATATACCGGTTTGATAGTAAAAACCGGTATTGTGCCGCGCCATGATATGGATTTAGCAATATCATGGATACCGCGATTTATTCAGAATTCATAAATTCGAATTTTGCATCAATATCCAACCTTTCTTGGTTCTTACGAATAAAAGAATGTATGTTAATATGTTGACCTATTTTTATGAGCGCACGTCGCATGCACTTGTTGCACGCATGTAGTGCTAGCAACAAAGAAGTGTGCAGGCAGCTGCAGTTAGGAGGCAGGTTAACTATTGGGGGAAAACTTTACAATCCAGGATGAGCGAAAACACAGAAATTGATGTTGCTCAAGAGCAGGAGGATAAATTGGTTAAGAAGAAAGGGGGCACCTCTGTTGTTTGGAACTGGTTTGGCTTTAAAATCTCCGACCCCGACCAAAACACTACCCTATGCAAGTTGTGTCGTCGTGTTGTCTTAGCAAAAGGTGGAAACACGACCAACCTGTTCAATCACTTAAAAAACATACATGTCCGTGAGTATGAACAATGCACCAGAATGCGTGAGACAGTAAGCCCAGGAGCTCGCCCGAAGACAAGCCAGACTCGCACTCAACAATCAATTATATCATCATTTGCTGCCGGTACTTGCTATGAGAAGACGAGCAAAAAATGGATAGACATCACAGCTGCGATTACAAATCACATAGCGAAGGACATGGTACCGATTCAAACTGTGGAGAAAGAGGGGTTCAGAAAGTTGATTCAAACTCTGGACCCAAGATATGAGATCCCGAGCCGCAAATATTTTAGCCAAAAATGCCTGCCACAGCTTTACACAGAATGCTGGGACAGAGTTTACAGTGAGATAAATAACATTCCATTCTTCTCCACTACTGCCGATCTATGGTCAAGTCGTACCACAGAACCTTATATAAGCCTCACAATCCATTACATAGACGGTGACTGGAAACTGAAAAGTAAGTGCCTACAGACGTCTTATTTCCCAGACGACCACACCGGGGAAATAATTGCAGGTGGGCTGAGGGACATACTGTCGTCCTGGGGATTAAAAGAGTCGCGTCAAGTTTGTATGACGACCGACAGCGGATCGAACATGATCAAGGCATTGCAGCTGAACAAGTGGGCAAACCTTGGATGTTTCGGACACAGGCTGCACAATGCTATTGGTAAGTTTCAGGACTGTAGCCTAGGCCTACCCTGTATGATGCTTATTATTAAGAAAAAATACAGCTCACATCAGCCATGTACCGTAGGCTAAATCTAAGCACATCAGATTTGTAAAATGTGTAACAGTTGAATGTAAATGCCGTAAATCCTCAAACAAAGATTAAAAGTTATATTGTATTGTGATTTCTATATAAAAATGCATTATTATTAATTATTATTGTATTGTGATTCGATTATTTTTCACCCTATTATTTTGATTTCTTATTCCCAATTTCCAGAGAGGAGTGTCCAAAACGCTCCCGGGCCACAGGGGTGTGCGATTTCCCGGGCCACAGGGGTTTGCAAAAAGGTGGTTAGCACGTTCTCATACAGCTGGAAAAAGCAGAAGGCCCTGATGACAGCACAGAATGAACTAAGCCTGCCCCTGCACAAGCTCATCACAGAATCTCCGACAAGGTGGGGATCTCGTCTGAAAATGATGGAAAGAGTCCTGGAGCAGGAAAAGGCCATTACACAGGTCCTGGCAGGGGACAAAAAGACACGGCACCTTGTACCTACCTGGCAAGACATCCAGGTCTTGGAATCAGTCACAGCAGCACTGAAGCCACTCCAGGACTTTACAGATGCCCTGTCAGGAGAAGCGTATGTGAGCGTGTCCTATTTGAAGCCTGTCATCAATCTGTTAAATGCAGAGGTTCTAAATCTGAGCAAGGACGATACAGAACTGACCAAAGAGATCAAGATCAAGGTTCTTGATTACTTGAATAACAAGTACACTGACCCTGCAACAGATGAGCTGCTCTCCATGGCTACCTTTCTAGATCCAAGGTTCAAGACCAGGTACATGTCCGCTGAGAAACTGGAGGACATTAAGGTATTTATTCATTTGTTCTTGTTTTATTGCTTCAAATGTAAAGCACTTTGGGCTGCATTTTATGTATGAAAGGTGCTATACAAATAAAGTTTAATTATTTTCATTTTTTAAGGTGAGAGCTGCCTCAGAGACCGAAGCCCTCCTGGTGGAGAACACAGCCCTGGGAAAATCGTCTCTTGCAGAGGATCACACTGACAGGGAGAAAGAAGCTTCCACTGCTCATCAATCAGGCAAGAAGCCCAAGAAGAGCCTTGGGAGCTTCTTTAAGCAGACCAGCAGTGCACCTGCCTCATGTTCAGAGAGGCAGATCATTGAGCAAGAGCTGAATAGCTACATTCTGGCAACGGCAGCAGACAGCGAGTCTGATCCTTTGGAGTGGTGGCGATTTCACGGATCTAATTTTCCACGTGTGAGTTGTCTGGCAAATAAATACTTATGCATCCCTGCCACAAGTGCCCCCTCTGAGAGGGCATTCAGCACTGGGGGCAATGTGGTGACATGTCACAGGGCAGCACTAAAGCCAGAAACAGTCAACATGCTGGTATTCCTGGCACGGAACTTGTGAAGAAAGTTCTAGTGAAGATTTGTTGATATTGTTGATAATTGATGGTTGAGGCTTGAAAGGTTTAGTTTCAAACGGTTAGTTTTTTACATATCTACGGACCGTAGCCAAAACAAACACACGTATTTGAATTTGTAATTACCTTATTTTCTTTATCTCCTGTTATTTTTTATTTAATTTTACTTAATATCTAATTTATATATATATATATATATATAGGCCTACCTACCTCATGTTTACGGAATGCATGTTTGCACAATACAAATAAAAACTTTTCAGGTCCATACGGTCCAATGCCTCACTCTTTCTGGTTATATAAGGTTCAAATACATATTTTTCCTTAACTAATATAATTTAACCAAGAAGGGATATTAAAATGTGATTCATATTTTTTTACGTCATATATCGTGATATCATATCGATATCGTCTGGACAGTGGAAAATATCGTGATATGAATTTTAGCTCATATCGCCCACCCCTAATATATATATATATATATATATATATATATATATATATTAAACAAAAATATAAATGCAACATGTAAAGTGTTGGTCCCATGTTTCATAAGCTGAAATAAAAGATCCCCGAAATTTTCCATAAGCACAAAAAGCTTATTTCTCTCTAATGTTTGTTTACATCCCTGTTAGTGAGCATTTCTCTTTTTCCAACATAATCCATCCACCTGACAGGTGTGGAATATCAAGAAGCTGATTAAACAGCATGACACAGGTGCACCTTGTGCTGGGGACAAAAAAAAGCCACTCTAAAATGTGCAGTTTTGTCACAAAACACAATGCCACAGATGTTATAAGGGAGCGTGCATTTGGCATGCTGACTGCAGGAATGTCTACCAGAGCTGTTGCCAGATAATTAAATGTTAATTTCTCTACCATAAGAGAATTTGGCAGTATGTCCAACCGGCCTCACAACCGCAGACAACATTTATGGCGTTTTGTGGGCGAGCGGTTTGCTGACGTCAACGTTGTTAACAGAGTTCCCCATGGAGGCATAAGCTACGGACAACAAAAACAATTGTATTTTATCGATGGCAATTTGAATGCACAGAGATACCGTGACGAGATCCTGAGGCCCATTGTATTTTTTTATTTAACCTTTATTTAACCAGGTAAGCCAGTTGAGAACATGTTCTCATTTACAACTGCGACCTGGCCAAGATAAAGCAAAGCAGTGCGATAAAAACAACAACACAGAGTTACATATGGGGTAAAACAAAACATAAAGTCAAAAATACAACAGAAAATATATATACAGTGTGTGCAAATGTAGCAAGTTAGGGAGGTAAGGCAATAAATAGGCTATAGTGCAAAATAATCACAATTAGTATTAACACTGGAATGAAAGATATGCAAGAGATGATGTGCAAATAGAGATACTGGGGTGCAAATGAGCAAAATAAATAACAATATGGGGATGAGGTAGTTGGGTGGGCTAATTTCAGATGGGCTGTGTACAGGTGCAGTGATCGGTAAGCTGCTCTGACAACTGATGCTTAAAGTTAGTGAGGGAGATAAGAGTCTCCAGCTTCAGAGATTTTTGCAATTCGTTCCAGTCATTGGCAGCAGAGTACTGGAAGGAATGGCGGCCAAAGGAGGTGTTGGCTTTGGGGATAAGCAGTGAGATATACCTGCTGGAGCGCATACTACAGGTGGGTGTTGCTATGGTGACCAATGAGCTAAGATAAGGCGGGAATTTGCCTAGCAGTGATTTATAGATGGCCTGGAGCCAGTGGGTTTGGCGACGAATATGTAGTAAGGACCAGCCAACAAGAGCGTAAAGGTCACAGTGGTGGGTAGTATATGGGGCTTTGGTGACAAAACGGATGGCACTGTGATAGACTACATCCAATTTGCTGAGTAGAGTGTTGGAGGCTATTTTGTAAATCACCGAAGTCAAGGATCGGTAGGATAGTCAGTTTTACGAGGGCATGTTTGGCAGCATGAGTGAAGGAGGCTTTGTTGCGAAATAGGAAGCCGATTCTAGATTTAACTTTGGATTGGAGATTCTTAATGTGAGTCTGGAAGAAGAGTTTACAGTCTAACCAGACACCTAGGTATTTGTAGTTGTCCACATACTCTAGGTCAGACCCGTCGAGAGTAGTGATTCTAGTCGGGTGGGCGGGTGCCAGCAGCGTTCGATTGAAGAGCATGCATTTAGTTTTACTAGTGTTTAAGAGCAGTTGGAGGCTACTGAAGGAGTGTTATATGGCATAGAAGCTCGCCACACCTCATGTTTCAGCATGATAATGCACGGCCCCATGTCACAAGGATCTGTACACAAGCTGAAAATGTCCCAGTTCTTCCATGGCCTGCATACTCACATTGAGCATGTTTGGGATGCTCTGGATTGACATGTACAACAGTGTGTTCTAGTTCCCGCCGATATCCAGCAACTTCGCACCGCCATTGAAGCGGAGTGGGACAACCTTCCACAGGCCACAATCAAAAGCCTGATCAACTAACTCTATGCAAAGGAGACGTGTCAAGCTGCATGAGGCAAATGGTGGTCACACCAGATACTGACTGGTTTTCTGATCTACGACCCCTAAAGAAAGGTGTCTGCGACCAACAGATGCATATCTGTATTCCCAGTTGTGAAATCCATAGATTAGGACCTAATGAATTTATTTAAAATGACTGATTTCCTTAGATTAACTGTAGTATATGGAAAAAAACTGCTTGTTTCAGTTTGTGGTTTCTCTAAATTTAACCCGGCAATGAACTTAAACACATTTTGATATTATTGATTAATCAAACACATTTACCTATTTTATTTTCCTTTGTAACACCATTCAAAGACAATCGCTGGAATACTTCCCAGGTGTTACATAATAATGTCACAACATGTTAGCTGTGGGTTCCATTGTTTTCAACAATCTCCATGATTACATAAGCAAAGCCTCTGTGATTTAGGATTGAAGATCAAGTAATTCTGAAAGTAAGGAGGGGGAGGACTGAGGGATTTTGAGATGGGAAGGATAGAACAGAGCGAGACAGTGGTTTCTTCTAAAGCTCTGTCACAAGAGGTGATAGTTATCACTAATAGGATGTCATCGGGGGGAGGGGTCAACAGATGAAAGCGTGAGCGAGAGAGAGCGGGAGGGAAGGATAGAGAGACAGATGGAAAGAGTGAGAGAGGTTGGGAGAGTGAAAGCAAAGCTACGTACTCCCTGCCAGAAAAGGAGAGGGAGAGGGAAAGAGAGAGGGAGGGTGTGAGAGAGAGTAGTGAGAGAGCTGAAGCACCCAGCCAACATCACAGCATCCCAGATACTGTACCGAGAGGATCGCTCTGGAAGGATATACTATACAGATCTCTCTGGGATATACAGACTACAGCTATGCATATTCTGCAACCCTACTGCATCAACAGGTTGGTGTCCATGCATATGACAGCCAAAGCCAAGTTGACCACAGTGTATTTGAAATGTAGGTGAATGTTGTTGCTTTAAGCGCACCTTTACTGTGAAAGGAATGGAAAACAATCTGAGAGAGAGAGAGAGGCAATGTATCTTGATGTTATATAAAGAAAAACCAGTCATTTAGATTAAGCACAATTTAAGAGGATACTTGACGGAGGTTGATCTGTAAAACTGTCATACATGGATGAATGATTGTATCAAGGAAATTAGTCTCCTTGTGATGCCTGTGAGTGTGTGTGCACGAGCGTGGATAAGTGAATGTCCTGGCGCGGACCCCTCCACATAACCCAGAACCCTTGAGGCTAGGTGAATGAAAGAGCCAAAAACGAATGCTGTTGTTAGGGAGTGACTGTGTATCATATTGACAATGTCAGAGAGGATATGAATAGAGAAAGACACAGGGACTCCTCCAGGACAGAGAAAGAGCTCTCTGATTCCATGAAAACATGTCCTTATGAAACCAGCCTGATTCCACAATAGCTTCCATTCTGACAAGTGAAGTGAAAGGAAGCGTGAGTGCAGCGGTCAGCCTGCTTGACCAGGCTGAATAAAACAGTTCCTCCTAAGGGGAGCAGCAGCACACGTCAATGACGTTGATGTTCAAATAAAACAGAAATACCCAAATAGATGTGTTGTAACATTGGGTATCAACTGATGGTAATGTGTGTAGTGTGTGCTAGGAAACCTCCATTTTCTAAGCGGAAGTGACATTTGTGATTCAATTGCACATATTTCTCTTTCTAGCTCTCCCCTCTGTTTCTAATGTCTGTCTGTCTCTCTTTCTCTAACACACTCTCTCTCCCTCAGTACCTCTCCCTCATGTCTTTTCAGGCAGTAGTCCAGATGTTGGGTCACTAAGATGGTCATGTCATGTGGTTTTAAGAAAAATACGTGTTAAGAAAGTATTTACTAAAATAAACTGAAGTAAAAAATGAATAAATAAAACAATGAACCAGGTTACTGTGAGCCTAGTAACTGAATGACATTGGGGGATTTTCAGAATAATATGTTGTTCGGGGGATGGGAGGTAGTTTGTCCTGGCAATGAAATGGTAATCAGTTTGCGAAGAGATTTGTACGGCTGCCTTGCTTTGTAGTTGTTTTGGTTGAATGTTTTGATCGTGTTTTTGGGTGTGGTGGGATTTTTGGTTTAAGGGCAGTTAGGTTGGGGATTGATTGGTGGGTGGTGGCTTCTATTTTGGAATGTTAAAGGAAATGTGCTGGTTGTATGTTCGAATTAAAAAGTTAAAATATATGTCTCTCTCTCTCCCTCCCTCTCTCCAGGTGGCCCGATGGGCCGAAAAGGAAGAGAAAGAACAGCACAAGTTCAGTGAAGAGCATGTCTGGTAAGTTTGTACAAGCCATTGGCCACCATTCCTCAGTTAAGGACAAGTCAATGCTCATTTACACATTTTTTTATCATTTAGCTGTTCCATGCACTTACTCTCTAGCCACATGCTTTGGATACCCTTCTATAAAGCATTTTTATGAGGGGGGAGCATTAAACACACAACAGCATTCCTAAGTGGTCAGTGAAAATCATTTGAAAAATATTTATTTTCCCATTAACCCATATGCTGTATTACAGTATGTGGAGTATCTGCCAAATAATTGCTTTCAGTGTTGTTTTAGACTAAGACGCGCGCACACGTTTCATGAGATGAATTGGAGAGAGAAACCATTTATTTTAAGTAGATCATTTGAAAAGAGTTAGACATGTCAGGAATAAATATGTTTGAGCTGTGTAGTCTTGGCACTGCCATGCGGTAAATGTGGTTCTCTACTCTTTAGACTTTAGGTGGTGAGTGACTAGGATTTCCCCTGGAGTGCTATTAGGTCAGGGTGGTGTGTGTATATGTGGGTGTGTGTATATGTGTGCATGTGTGTGTGCCCACACAGGACACACACAGACCTAATGAAACACACGCATACACACTTCTCCTGTACATGTGCTTTTGTTGCTCCCATGTTAACACTTCTCTCTCCTCCTCCTCTTCTTCCTTTCTCCTCCTCTTCCTCCTCTTCTTTTTCTCCATCTCTCCCTCAGCACTGAGCCTCTCTGTCCCAGGATACATCCCCAGCTACTTGGAGAAGGATGAGCCGTGTGTGGTATGTGGAGACAAGGCCACCGGCTACCATTACCGCTGCATCACCTGCGAGGGCTGCAAGGTGAGAGACATGGTCCATGACTGGCCTGTAGGACTTCAAGAACTGTTTTGGTAACATTTTATGTGATCTAGGCATTCCACAGTAACTACTAGGGAATAACCTGATTTTACTTTCTATATGCATTAAAGGAGTTAGTGTTATTTCTGATTTCCAAGAAAATACTGTGTAAATTAATAATTTCATTTAATTATCGCAAAACTATCGACATATCTTATACTAGTGACATTTAAAATATATATACAGTTGCGTCCAAATACACTACATGACCAAAAGTATGTGGACACCTGCAAAATCATGCCCATTTTAATATGGAGTTGGTCCCCCCTTTGCTGCTATAACAGCCTCTACTCTTCTGGGAAGACTTTCCACTATATGTTGGAACATTGCTGTGGGGACTTGGTTTCCATTCAGCCACAAGAGCATTAGTGAGGTCGGACACTAATGTTGGGCGATTAGGTCTGGCTGCAGTCGGCGTTCCAATTCATCCCAAAGGAGTTTGATGGGGTTGAGGTCAGGGCTCTGTGCAGGCCAGTCAAGTTCTTCCACACCGATCTCGACAAAAAATGTCTGCATGGACCTCGCTTTGTGCACGGGGACATTGTCATGCTGAAACAGGAAAGGGCCTTCCACAAACTGTTGCCACAAAGTTGGAAGCACAGAATCGTCTAGAATGTAATTGTATGCTGTAGCGTTAAGATTTTCCCTCACTGGAACTAAGGGGCCTAGACCGAACCATGAAAAACAGCCCCTGACCATTATTCCTCCTCCACCAAACTTTACAGTTGGCACTATGCATTGGGGCAGGTAGCGTTCTCCTGGCATCCGCCGAACCCAGATTCTTCCGTCTGACTGCCAGATGGTGAAGCATGACTCATCACTCCAGAGAACGTGTTTCCACTGCTCCAGAGACCAACGGCGGCGAGCTTTACACCACTCCAGCCGACGCTTGGCATTGCGCATGGTGATCTTAGACTTGTGTGCGGCTGCTTGGCCATGGAAACCCATTTCATGACGCTCCCGACGAACAGTTCTTGTGCTGACGTTGCTTCCAGAGGCAGTTTGGAACTCTCAGCACATGGCGATCCCGTTCTGTAAGCTTATGTGGCCTACCACTTCGCTGCTGAGACGTTGTTGCTCCTAGACGTTTCCACTTCACAATAACATAACTTACAGTTGACAGGGGCAGCTCTAGTAGGGCAGAAATTTGATGAACTGACTTGTTGGAAAGGTGGCATCCTATGACAGTGCCATGTTTAAAGTCACTGAGCTCTTCAGTAAGGCCATTCTACTGCCAATGTTTGTCTACTGCATGGCTGTGTGCTCGATTTTATACACCTGTCAGCAACGGGTGTGGCTGAAATAGCCAAATCCACTAATTTGAAGGGGTGTCCACATACTTTTGTATATATAGTGTATATTGTCAACCTTGCACTCTTCTTAAATAATTCCCTATTTCTTCTCAAATAAGTTGAAATTGAAAAAATACTTTTGGTCTCCACACATTGTTATTGGACTTTCAACATTGCAGAACCAAATGTATTTGTGTAAACTTAGTGCCTAAGCTAACAAACTAGCTGTGGTTGCTACAATGTCATGATGTTGATAACGTACTTTGAAATAACTACGTTGATGCAACCGACGTCCACAGGGTTTCTTCAGGCGCACTATCCAGAAGAACCTTCACCCGGCTTACTCCTGTAAGTACGATGGCTGCTGCATCATCGACAAGATCACAAGGAACCAGTGCCAACTGTGTCGCTTCAGGAAGTGCATCGCAGTTGGCATGGCCATGGACCGTGAGTGTCCCCCACACACACACACTCCATGAGTGTGGAACCATGAGTGTCAACCATATATTTCACAATATATCACGCTTACCTGTTCACTGCTTTACGCTCCCATTACCTCTACATTTAGTACTGAAATACAGTAGGTTCACAAACCAACTATGTTTGTGTCTTTAGTGGTGCTGGACGACTCTAAGCGGGTAGCTAAGCGGCGACTGATTGAGGAGAACCGGGAGAAGAGGAAGAAGGACGAGATCGTGAAGACCCTGCAGACGCGTCCGGAGCCCGACAGCTCGGAGTGGGAGCTGATCCGCCATGTGACAGAAGCCCACCGCCACACCAACGCGCAGGGCTCCCACTGGAAACAGAAACGCAAGTTCCTGGTGAGATGCTAGGCTAATCTAAAGTTGGCTATAGGCTAAAATAGAATAGGCTAGGGCTAAGTTAAGCTAATCAACAACAGGTAGATTTGTGTGTGTACTCGATTTACTCAGTAAATCAAAAATCTTTATAAAATAATGGTCCATTCACCAATTCGTGAATGGGGGTTTGACTCACTGACGGAATTGCACAAGTCTAATTTAACTCCTCTCCGTACTCGTTGTTTTACGTCAGATAGCGCGACGACTCGTCTGTACTGATTGGTGGAGGACTGCGTGTCACATAGGAATGCTTCCTCCAGTTAGGAGACGTTGCACCGTACTAACCGTAGGAATGCCATTCAGAAAGGCACTTCATGAATCTGCCTTGTTACCTTAGCAACCAATTCTACGTCGCCCCCTCTGAGAGGAAAGTGTTTCCTGCGTACACACGTGTCTCCGTAGCGATGTCTCCGAATGGATTGATCCAGTGCATATCTGAGATGTCGATAACCACAGCCTCGAAAACAAGCATAACAGACAGAGTACTGGTACAATCTCTTTTTCTCTCATTCACTCACTCAGTACCTCACTCACGATCTCACTCAGTACATCACCTCACTCAGTCACTCACTCACTCACTCACTCACTCACTCAGAACATCACCTCACTCACTCACTCAGTACATCACCACACACACACACACACACACAAAACAGGCTGCACTAATGAATACATACATCACTGGAGCCTGGATAACATAATAACTGTAAATCAAATGTAACATTACTGTTCAGTTAGAAATCCACTATAGATAATAGGACAGATGTCCTGGCAAACCTTCTGGCAGCAGATCAGATGATAGAGCAGTACTGGCTCCTGATCACAGAGCTCATCTGTCCAAGCTGATCTGAATACAGCCGTAACCAGCCCTGTCCAACACTGTCTGTATCCACCCACAACCACATTGTAAATATAAGTGTATTATGTGGTTAAATTGTGTAATACTTTAACCTCTGGGCCAAAATCTATAATTGTACAAAAACATTTAAGCAGATTTGTCGACATTGACAACAAGACCTGGGTTCAAATACTATTTCGGGTATTTCAATTACTATATATATATTTGAAAATACACTTGGAAAGTTGGACATGTGTTTGAAAGTACTCAAATACACAGACACATTTATTTTCAAGTACAAATATTTAAATATTCCATGCATTTGAACCCAAGTCTGTTTGGTCCTAGGGGTTTTTGAAATAATGTATTTGGAAACAAGTATTTGAAAGTAGTTTCAAATAGGCTATTTATAGGAAATCATTTAAAAATAGTTTCAAATACTTAAAATAGAAGTCATTTATTTCGGCCACATTATTTGAAAATACTAAAATACACAGAAAATAAGTACTGTATATAAATACAAAATCCTTAAATGCGCATATATTTGAACCCAGGTCTGGTGACAACCCATTGAATATTAAACCAGAAGTGGATGTTGGTTGATCTGACTGTGTTTGCCCAGTGGGACTATTCATTAGACGCCATCTTTGTGTCCCCAGCCTGAGGACATAGGTCAGTCCCCCGTGGCTCCCACCCCAGACGGAGACAAGGTAGACCTGGAGGCCTTCAGCGAGTTCACCAAGATCATCACCCCCGCCATCACACGCGTCGTCGACTTTGCCAAAAAACTGCCCATGTTCTCAGAGGTGGGTTTAAAGCACTGTGTGTAGTGTGTGCGCCTGTATGTTTGTGTGTGTGTGTAAGTTCCTGTGTGTATCTGTCTCTGTCCTGTGTCCTCATTTGTCCCTGTGAGTCTCTAATAATGCTGCACTCTCTCTCTCTCACACTCTCACACACACACACACACACACACAGTACTCAGACTAGGGTGCACAGGACTCGCAGATTCACCAGTTATGTAATCTGTAGCTGGACGATCATTACAAATAAACATCAACTCAGTCTCACTGGCCAGCAGAGGAATAATGTAGCTAACTGTTGTGGTGATGGTAGCTGCTAGAATTACTGGATATTTAGTAACATGAACTCTTTCAGTTTGTTCCCAGGCTGTGTGTATGTGTGTATAATGTACTTATGCCCTATAGTTGCCTTGTGAGGACTGCAGTCTGTGTGTGTGTGTGTGTGTGTGTGTGTGTGTGTGTGTGTGTGTCATGCCCTTTAGTGCTCTCTACCTCAGACTATAGGTTTCCTCTCAGGCCCCTCACTGCCATGGGACGACCTGATTGTGTTTGTGGTGTACACTAACTGTCTCCCCTCCTCCCTGTCTCCCATCCTCCCTCCTCCCTGTCTCCCCTCCTCCCTGTCTCCCCTCCTTCCTGTCTCCCCTCCTCCCTCTCTCCCCTCCTCCCTGTCTCCCCTCCTCCCTGTCTCCCCTCCTCCCTGTCTCCCCTCCTCCCTCTCTCCCCGTCTCCCCATCTCCCCTCCTTCCCGTCTCCCCTCCTCCCTCTCTCCCCGTCTCCCCTCCTCCCTCTCTCCCCGTCTCCCCTCCTCCCCGTCTCCCCTCCTTCCCGTCTCCCCTCCTCCCCGTCTCCCCTCCTCCCTCGCTCTACCTTTCCCTCTCCTCTCCTCCTTCCAGCTGCCTTGTGAGGACCAGATCATCCTATTGAAAGGCTGCTGTATGGAGATCATGTCGCTGCGCGCCGCCGTGCGCTACGACCCCGAGAGCGAGACGCTTACCCTGAGCGGCGAGATGGCGGTGAAGAGGGAGCAGCTGAAGAATGGCGGGCTGGGCGTGGTGTCGGACGCCATCTTTGATTTGGGCAAGAGCCTGGCGCAGTTTAACCTGGATGACTCGGAGGTGGCCCTGCTGCAGGCCGTGCTTCTCATGAGCTCAGGTGAGGAGCCAGGAGGCTGTGAAAGGTTATAACTCTATGAACCGACATAACAGCTCTATGAACAGACATAACACCTCTATGAACATACATAACAGCTCTGAAAAAATATGTGCTTTGAACAGACATAACACCTCTATGAACAAATGTAACTGCTCTATTAACAGACATAACAGTCAATCGATGGAAGGACGTCAGAGGATCATAACCACTTCATGAACAAACATAACCACTTTAAGAACATACATAACCACTTTATGAACAAACAACAGCTGCATGAACACACTGAAGGTCTCCCTATGTTTGTAACATTTTATGAACAAGCTTCAATATCTCTACCATTTCTCTATGATTATTGGTCTCTGAAGGTATGTATTTATGCGTTCCTCTCAGATCGCTCGGGCCTGACGTCGGTAGATAAGATCGAGAAGTGCCAGGAGATGTACCTGCTTGCCTTCGAGCACTACATCAACCACCGCAATCACAACATTCCCCACTTCTGGCCCAAGCTGCTGATGAAGGTGACAGACCTGAGGATGATCGGGGCGTGCCACGCCAGCCGCTTCCTCCACATGAAGGTGGAGTGTCCCAACGAACTCTTCCCTCCACTCTTCCTGGAGGTCTTCGAGGACCAGGAAGTATGAACTGACCCCTGACTTCTGACCTGGAAGAGATAGAAGAGAGAGGGGGGAATTATGAGGGGAAAAGAAAAGGGGTTAAAAATGGGCCTCTTTCTTTGTTTTGTGAAACACAATATCACCACCACCAGCAGCAGCAGCACGGATAGTCACCAAGAAAAAAGTTACAGAGAAAAACAAAAAGGCTTTCTTTTGCGTAGCCGTTTTGATGATTCGTTTCTGTCCCCTCCTGGCTGCACTTGGGCCTCTTGTGGCTACTGGGCCCCTCTCTGAGTTGTGGTTCTCTGGCTGCGGGGCCCCTCTCTGAGTTGTGGTTCTCTGGCTGCGGAGGCCCCCTCTCTGAGTTGTGGTTCTCTGGCTGCGGAGGCCCCCTCTCTGAGTTGTGGTTCTCTTGCTGCGGGGCTCCTCTCTGAGTTGTGGTTCTCTTGCTGCGGGGCCCCTCTCTGAGTTGATGGTCTGTGGCAGCGCTGTGTGTCTCTATCTGACAGAGAAGCTAGCAGCCCTGAGCGGTGTTCTGCTCCTGTGTTGTAATGTACACCTGGTGAACATATATGCAAACCCAAGCCCCCGAGGTCTGCTTGGAGTACCGGTACTGGTGGAGCTCTGTGTTAGTGGAGGGAAATCACTCTGAGAGGCAGATGGTTGACAGACACACACACACACTTACATTCACAGACAATCACACACCTTTACAAAATCATACCTCACACATACAGCCACTGATGTACATCTACATTCACATAACACACACACACACACTATTATAGACAAACATATTCATACATGGACTGACGTAGCTTTTCAGAGCCGCCCATCACTCGAGGAGGGCAGACAGCTGCTGTATTTTGTCCCACAATCGAGCTTCCATCAGGGGCTCCACCCTCCACCTGCTCCCCTCTTCACCGGCCTCCTCACCAGCCTCCACTGGGACAGTTACCAAGTGAACCCCCACACTTCTCTCTTTTGGACTCTTCCCTTCCACCCCTGATGTGCAGCCCAAACTCCTCCTAGCCAAGACGTGTACTCGTGAACCTACCTCCCTATACCTTACATACCTCCCTTACACAGAGTTACACATATACCTCCCTTTAAGACAATGCAAACACACATACCGATTTATGAATACAAACAATATCCAATATGTTGTGCAAAGGTGCAAGTGTACCTACATTTATATACACAACCCTTTACCGTAATACATACATGTACTGTATACCTATCTTACCGCATGTATACAGTACACCGGTCTACCTGCATGCACATATACCTCTGTACCTGCATATATACCCACTGGTTTACCTCCATATACTTCTCATCATATACATACCTCTCTTATCCCATATGCATATATATATATATATATATACACACACACATACCTGTCTACCTGAAAACAGCCATACCTCTTTAACCACATATATACAGTAAACATAACCGTCTACCTGTGTATATGTGTACCTCTCCAATACATACCTCTCTCTTTGTGTACACACACAAAACAATAGTTTGCTGTTCTTTTACCTCGTATGACAATTGATCCTCACCTAGGTTGTGTCATTCCACCCATCCCAAACCTCCACTACATCTCCCGTTTGGGCTGCACTGCACTTCCTGGTTGCAGACTGTGCGTGTCTCCTCTATGGTGCCCTGCCCTGCCCATCACACAGGACTCCCGCCCCCTCTGATGTGGGATTGGTTGAGGGACGGGGGGGGGTGTCACTAACCTCGCCGTGGGCTACACCACAGGCCCTGCCTCCATACCGACAGATTCTACCTCACCTCTCATGTCAGTGCAGCTGCCCACCTGAGTGCATAACACATACACTTCCACAGTTGCCAATATGGACCTGTTTGGTCCCCTACTCCACCGTTCAGTATGGTTCTATAGCCCCTGAAATGTGAGAGGCCGCAGATCAACGTACATAGTAGTCTTTTTCTTTGACACTTTTCTTTTATCACACAGGACCAAGTCTCATACTGGATTCCCCTATCTATCTTTGTTCAAGACAGGACAAACAACAAATCCACTGGTGGTATAAAGATGCTGTGTCTGATGACAAACGCAAAGGAAACTTTCTTTCAGAGGAAAAGACAGACAGGATACCTTTGAAGCCAACTGAGCTCGATGGAGGGGCGAGGCCAAAGCGTTGTTATTGTAGACGTTGTTGTTGTTGTGGTGGTAAACAAACACGAACAATACTCAAATCTCTATCTCAGTTCAGCAGTATTCACCTGTGGATGGATACCCTGGCTCTCAATGTGGCAGGTCCAGAGACAAGACAAGACTGAGAGGCCTAGCCGATGCAACCTGCCACATAATGTACTTTTTACAGCACCATTCACATTAGCAACCCCCTTTCTCCTAAAGTGTGAAAAATGGTTGCCCCAGAGAGCCATAAAGCCTTTGAGATGACTCTCTGACTGTCCTCCCCGCACATCCAATCCTACACCCAGCCAGCTCTGAGCTTTCTCTACACGTCCCCCTCCCCTCTCCTTCAAAGCCATTGACAGGTTTTTGTTTTGCACTAAAGTGATATCTCCCCCTGTATTTTCCATATATATGCCCTCTGTTGCTATACAAGCCAGATCACCACCTAATACAATACCTCTCCTTTCCTGCAGTCTTACCCTAATGCCGAGCTTCTGCCAGGTGCCTAACATTCTGTCACCACACACACTCTCTCAGTATTACCACAAGGGGGTTTAAAGGAACCTAGAAGCTCGTAACTGTATGGAAAATAGGATGTCATTCAAACACATGCGCAGAGATGCGATATGGCTCACTTGAAAAAGAGATGCCGATCTCAATGTGACTTTCCTGCTTAAATAAAGGATACATAAAAGATATGCAGCATAATGATAATCAGCTCTTTATCACTGTGAACGAGCCAGGCTTTGACCAGACAGTTGGTTTGGATAAGGTGTAGAATAGGGTTGGCTTTAGCTGTGAACGACATTGAAATGTTCCCCAGAGGGGTGGTGATTAACAACATGTAGAAGAAATGAGCTTTTTCACACAGCCAGTGGTCCCTAGACTACTGACAATCTCAGACAGAATCAGACTCACCAGCACAGCAGATAGTTCCTCCGGCTCTAGCTGGCCATCCTCGTGTTAGGACAGTGTGGATACAATCAACCGACAAATGTTAGCTTAGGTATGTCCTTCCACGCTACCCCCAAACCTCCCATTCTCCACACTGTTCCTATTGCACCACCTTCACTAACCACACTACTAAGCCAGGGATATCATCTACATTCTAGAACTCAACACATTTCTTCCCGTACACAAATTAATTTATTTAAATGGAGAATTTTCCATCAAACATGCTTCTTAGTCCAGGACTAGTCTTAATCTGGGTCCAGGAAACTAGCCCCAATGTCCCCCCTCCCCATTATGACAATCTCATGCTTTGCCCTCACTCGCTTTAACCTCCCCATAACTTCTTCCTCCCCACAACATGGCTGTCTCGCTCCCCTCAACATCCAATTGAACCCCAACCAAAAGTAGCACTTAGAGAACTTAGAGAGGAAGGAAATCCCAGGTACATGAATGATACAGTGAGGGAAAAAAGTATTTGATCCCCTGCTGATTTTGTACGTTTGCCCAATGAAAAAGACATGATCAGTCTATAATTTTAATGGTAGGTTTATTTGAACAGTGAGAGACAGAATAACAACAAAAAAATCCAGAAAAACCCATGTCAAAAATGTTATAAATTGATTTGCATTTTAATGAGGGAAATAAGTATTTGACCCCTCTGCAAAACATGATTTAGTACTTGGTGGCAAAACCCTTGTTGGCAATCACAGAGGTCAGACGTTTCTTGTAGTTGGACACCAGGTTTGCACACATCTCAGGAAGGATTTTGTCCCACTCCTCTTTGCAGATCTTCTCCAAGTCATTAAGGTTTCGAGGCTGACGTTTGGCAACTCGAACCTTCAGCTCCCTCCACAGATTTTCTATGGGATTAACGTCTGGAGACTGGCTAGGCCACTCCAGGACCTTAATGTGCTTCTTCTTGAGCCACTCCTTTGTTGCCTTGGCCGTGTGTTTTGGGTCATTGTCATGCTGGAATACCCATTCACGACCAAACACGGCGAGTTGAGTTGATACCAAAGAGCTCCATTTTGGTCTCATCTGACCACAACACTTTCATCCAGTTCTCCTCTGAATCATTCAGATGTTCATTGGCAAACTTCAGACGGGCCTGTATATGTGCTTTCTTGAGCAGGGGGACCTTGCGGGCGCTGCAGGATTTCAGTCCATGGCGTAGTGTGTTACCAATTATTTTCTTGGTGACTATGGTCCCAGCTGCCTTGAGATCATTGACAAGATCCTCCCGTGTAGTTCTGGGCTGATTCCTCACCATTCTCATGATCATTGCAACTCCACGAGGTGAGATCTTGCATGGAGTCCCAGGCCGAGGGAGATTGACAGTTCTTTTGTGTTTCTTCCATTTGCGAATAATCGCACCAACTGTTGTCACCTTCTCACCAAGCTGCTTGGCGATGGTCTTGTAGCCCATTCCAGCCTTGTGTAGGTCTACAATCTTGTCGCTGACATCCTTGGAGAGCTCTTTGGTCTTGGCCATGGTGGAGAGTTTGGAATCTGATTGATTGATTGCTTCTGTGGACAGGTGTCTTTTATGCAGGTAACAAGCTGAGATTAGGAGCACTCCCTTTAAGAGTGTGCTCCTAATCTCAGCTCGTTACCTGTATAAAAGACACCTGGGAGCCAGAAATCTTTCGGATTGAGAGGGGGTCAAATACTTATTTCCCTCATTAAAATGCAAATCAATTCATAACATTTTTGACATGCGTTTTTCTGGATTTTTGTTTGTTGTTATTCTGTCTCTCACTGTTCAAATAAACCTACCATTAAAATTATAGACTGATCATTTCTTTGTCAGTGGGCAAACGTACAAAATCAGCAGGGGATCAAATACTTTTTTCCTTCACTGTATGTCTTCATGAGGAATGTAAAAAAAGACAATGAACTGGAGAAATTGAGAAGTCCCAGACTGAAAATTTTGTGCACTAATAAGTGTTTCTCTGCATATTTGTGAACTGGATGGATGGATGTTGGATAATGTCACACTTTCGGGTTGAAATGCTGTTTGTCTGACAGATTGGTTTGAATAAAGGTTTTTTTTTTTTTTTTTTTTTTTTTTTAAGAGACTCCGTTAGGACTGAAAGCCCAGTATCGGAGGGAAAGAAAATACGATTTGGAACTTAATTCACGACTTGGATAACTATGTTGAGGTTTTTTGTTGTTGTTATGATTATTGTTGTTCATTTGTTGTTTAGCATTTGATTTAATTGCTAAGTTAATATCTGTGTTGTCGGAGCTTGACTGATATGATATGATGCTTTACTGTGTAAAACAAACAGCGGTAGACACTTTCTGAACATCTGTGCAGTGTAGGGCTGCGTCCCAAACTGCCCCCTATTCTGACGCCCCAAACTGCCCCCTATTCTGACGCAGACCAGGTCTTCATGAAACTTCACTTTGATCTCAGCTGGTTTGTATTGTTCGCTCCAGGTGGAAGACGCCCCTAACTCACTGATCTGGGTTCTGTTTATACTCTGCCCAATCTTAACCTTGATCTATAAATTGGTTAAAGTAAAACTGACCAGATGAGAGCTTGGTGGAAACGTCGCCCAATGAATTTGCCGTCTGTCTGTCTTAATGTAAACAGGAATATTATATACGTTTTTTAAGAAAAAGTGTCACTGTAAAAATAGAAACAAACTAGAAAAATTACAAAACAGAAACCAAAAAAATAGATTTAAACAACTGTTCATACCTCAGACAATGAAGTTGAAACAGAATGAAAAGGAGCTGTGGGCCTCCCGAGTGGTGCAGTGGTTTAAGGCACTAGCTGTGCCACTAGAGATCCTGGTTCAAGTCCAGGCTCTGTTGCAGCCGGCGCACAATTGGCCCAGGTTAGGGGAGGGTTTGGCCGGCTCCTGTGTTGCGCAATGCATGCGCCAGGTGTACGGTGTTTCGTCCGACACATTGGTGTGGCTGGCTTCCGGGTTAAGCGGGGATTGTGTCAAGAAGCAGTGCTGCTCGGTTGGGTTGTGTTTCGGAGGAAACACGGCTCTCGACCTTCACCTCTCCCGAGTCCGTACGGGAGTTGAAGCGATGGGACACGACTGTAACTACCAATTGGATACCACGAAATTGGGGAGAACATTTTTTCGGGGGGGGTAATTTTTTTTGGGTTTAAATAAAAATAAGGAGCTGTGGTTCGCATGCATGGATAGCCAGCCTCCGTATCGTGCACTAACATTGTTTGTGTGACAGCAATTGTATATAAAACGACACCATCTTCAATTCAAGCACGATATTTGAATCTTTTCACATTCACTCTGACATCATGCAGTTTCTCACAATCACTTCCTCCGATAGGCTCAGATAGACTCACAGGATCAGGAGATGTTTAGCTGAGGTTCCCTCCCCATAGTATGTATTGGCAAATCATACAGACATTGCTGCTCTGCAAAATGCGATTGTGGTTCTTGTGCTCAGTCACTCACCAATCGATTATTTTTGTTAGATGTTTCATAGGTTATGACAAAAAAACATACATGAGAGATGGTGCCATCCCAGAGCTCTATGTATTTGTATTGTTAAAAAGTTAAACTTACAAATATTGTTAATGTCCAGTTTCTTACTTGGGGACGTTTCCTTTCTCAAGCTGCTCTTGAGCCAATAATGTTTATGAAATTAGCCATTGAACTATGTCCAAACAATCTTAAATGGTGTGCTTTCCCTTCTTCCAGCTTACCTTCATGAACACTGATCTGAAATGACCAGAAAGCAGTATGGTGTCAACTCGTCAATTTCCAGTGGTGATCATTAGTCAAGTACAATATATAGAATGGGAGATTGTGGGTTAGCTGGGAGCGAACACATTATATGCAGAGGGAAAAGTCCATTAACTACTCCTGTGTTTCTCAATCCTGGTCTTTGACTTGACAAGCCAAGGGTATTGCCCCAATGTTGCTCACAAGCAAATAACCCTCCTATTGAGGTTTCAGTTTAACAGTTATCTGTACTTCCCACCAGTTGAATGGTGTAGAGCATGTCTGATTGGAGATGGATGGTAAAGTTTCTATACTCAACTCAAGGACCGTGATTGGGGAAACACTTCTATGCACCATATTGGTTCTGGTAAAAAATAAAAACGTCTGAAATTGTTAACGTTCGCTCAGGTCTAACTCAATGTTACATAGAGTGGTGAACGGAGGCTACAGAATGTTGTGTTTGTGGGAGGTGGTTGTGACCACTTGTGACATGACATAAATGTGATTTCATTGGCTTTTGATCCCCCCCACCCCCAGCACATTGTATTCAAACATGTCATATTTCGCACCAAAAGGTGAAAAATAGTCTAAATATTAGCGATGATGCAATAATGATTTAAATTCCCCAGCTAGAGCCAAAATGGCGCATTTGAAGTCCATTCTGAATGTCACGTTGGAAACCGTAGAAGGCATGACTGAAATATGGTGACACAGGCATTTGGAAGGCCCCATCAGCAATGTTATCATGAATAGACACACCAGCTATCTAAAGTATAGGCAAATCTCTTTTCAGAGAAGTTATCCTAAAAAGAGCCAAGAAAAATAAGACAATTGGAGCCTGCACACAGACACATGCACAGGTGCATACTTTCACATGGAATCATTGCGTAGTGGAAAGCAGGATGCGGAGGTGGTTGAACTCAGGTATAGAAGAAAACAATGACCTTTTTACTTTAATAAATGATTATTGTTTAGACTTAAACCATTGTTCATTTCATGTTTCTTTGACTCTGGGTTTGTGCCTTGTCTTGGGCATCTAGATGTGAGAAGTGGGTGTGGCTGTGACCGTGTTGCATGCGGATCAATCTAGTGTTGTGATTGGCTCAAGCTGGGGTAAACAAAACATTTTATACTATTTTGTCATATTGATGCAATAAGCTCTGTCTCACTGCAGTATAAGACATCAAAACCCTTGTCCATAAATGTCAATTTATTATGGTTAAATAGGCATTAATTCTGAATTTCTAAGTTAAGGTTTTTATTTTTAGTTATTTAACCTTTATTTAGCTAGGCAAGTCAGTTGAGAACACATTCTTATTTACAATGACGGCCTACCAAAAGGCAAAAGGCCTCCTGCGGGGGACGGGGGCTGGGATAAAAAATAAAAAATATAGGACAAAACACACATCATGACAAGAGAGACCTAAGAAAACAACATAGCATGGCAGCAACACATGTCAACACAGCATGGTAGCAACACCACATGACAACAACATGGTAGCAACACAACATGGCAGCAGCACAACATGGTAGCAGCACAAAACATGGTACAAACATTATTGGGCACAGACAACGGCACAAAGGCAAGAAGGTAGAGACAACAATCCATCACGCAAAGCACCCACAACTGAATGTTGACAATGGCGCTTGAGGGGATGGCTGCCGTTTTATGGGCTCTTAACCAACCGTGGTATTTTGTTAGTTTTTTCGCATTGTTTATAACTTATTTTGTACATAATGTTGCTGCTACCGTCTCTTATGACCGAAAAGAGCTTCTTGACATCAGAACATAAGGAAAGTATTGGAAACAATAGAACACTATGAGAAATCTGGGAAACCAGGCCTGCTATTCATAGCTGACTTTGAAAAGGCATTTGATAAAGTACGACTGGAGTTTATATATAAATGCCTGGAGCATTTCAATTTTGGAGAATCTCTTTTAAAATGGGTTAAAATCATGTATAGTAAACTGTCACAAGAGTGACACAAGGTTGTCCACTATCAGCATATCTACTTATTATGGCCATCGAAATGTTAGCTATTAAAATCAGATCCAACAATAATATCAAGGGATTAGAAATCCAGGGCTTATAAACAAAGGTGTCATTGTACGCTGATGATTCATGTTTTCTTTTAAATCCACAACTTCAATCATTAGATCATTTGTTTAGGTACTGTCCATTTGTAGCTTGTTTTTGGTCACAGGAATGGCTGAAGGATTGCAATATTTACCTGGAGCTAACCCTGCAGATAGCACTACTGGGTGATCTGAAAATTCATAATCGATCAATAATATAATACTTTAAGCAAAAATCTTTATTTTAAATGTACAATCTGTAGAAACAATGAGAATTGAAAGGTTCAGAACATCACAGTACAGTTGAAACATATATGGCAAATAGAAATCCAATATGGATGGTGTTAAGAGATAGATGGGAGGTGTTGAATGGAGCTGAAGGGTGGGACTAATAACAACTAACATCAACTAATAACAACAAGATAACTAATGTAAAGCATACTGTGTCCATAATAAGTATATAGGTTATAGGTTGAGAGCTTTTGTGAAAGAGCACAGTTAGAAAGACATGGCATATAGAAGCAAATCGGATGGACATCATGAAAATGATCGGAGAGGTTGAGGGTAGAGGAAGTTCAGGAATAAAAACAAACAAAATATAATTATTGTAAAATTGACTGTGTCCATAAAATACTTTAAACTCTCCTTGTGTGTGTGTGTGTGTGTGTGTGTGTGTGTGTGTGTGTGCGCATGTTTTGTGTGTGTTTTATCAGGCTTTTTAACACACCCGTTAGAAACCTCATCTTCATTCACATTACTGTGCTATTCACAACTGTGGAACCAAAACCATATACTGTCCTATGTATCATACAGCACATTATTGTACAGACACAACCTATATATATATATATATATATATATATATATATATATATATATATATATATATATATATATATATATATATATATGGCGCTTTCTTTTGACATATTAAAAGTCCTCGTCTTTTCTTTTAGGCAGATGTTTTCTGAGCAGTATGAAAGCCAACTCAAAGTTATACAACTGATGGACCTAACAGTTAAATCAACAAGTGGCAAAGGAATGTTAACAGAATGATGACAAGTAGCTATCACTCCACTACTGCAAAAAAAATGACCACCACATCTAAAAGTTCAGTTCAGGTATTCAGGGGCACTCAATACTACGTCTGTAGAAGTCACTCTTTGCTTCACTGGCTGCATTTATTAGCAGCACAATTCTAATTATTTGGTCTTTTGACCAATCAGATCAGACCTTTTGCCACTAATTGCGCAAAAGATCAAAATTGGTCTGACTGTTAATTGAAAAGCCTGCATTCATAGTCTTAGATTTCAGTCTACTGACAGGGAACAACAGATTTGTTTTCACATAAGTGATCATGAGAGGGGTCAGGGACTCTGCATCATGGGACATGCTATTAGTGTAATTTATTTAGGCAGTGTGGAGTCCCATTGAGACCAAGGTGTATTTAACAAGGGAGCCCTGCATTACAAGCAATTACACAATCAAGGCAGCATAGGAAATACACAAAGAAAATACAAAAAAAACAATTATAAAAACAACCACATTCCTCAGTGAAGTGGTCCTCAACCCCCCAAAATCTCCTTTATAATAAAGCATTGCATGCATCTATCATCGCATATACACAGTAAGATACAATTCCTAATGTGATGAGTAGACCTAGAGTCAGTAACAGTAGACACTACAGTGCCAAATAAATGAATTAAATTCACAACAGTTTGGGCCTACGACAAGAGGGGAGATGCCGATTGTACAATATGACGTCTATCTAGCCTGGTGGAGGAAATTATAGTATTAAAAATATAGATATATTGCAGAGGCACAGACTCACCCAATGATAAAGTAAATGAAGGTTGGGCTGGGATTCTAGGAATATGTTCTCTCGCAATGGATGGCAGATGCGCTCTGCTGGTCGCTCAATATTCAGAGATTTGATAGCCGAACTACAGACAGATTACAGTCTTCTCTTTTCAGCCGTAGACATTTGATTATCAAACAGTGTTTTTCCAGCAATTGTATTTTGAAATATAAGGCCAATTTTAGCTGCTGTTCACTGACAGCCACAACTCCACAATCAGCTGATTGATTTTAAGCGCTGGGTAGGCCTATGCTCTGCCCTTGTGATTAAAACAATTCACAGCTATTTTTTAAAACAAGCTATTGATCCTCTGTGGCTACATTATCCTCTTTGGTGTAGTATTTTGAATTATTTGATTTAGGCCTATGTACAAACAGGACTAATTATTTAATTTAGGCAATTTACCTGCTGCAGCACCTTCTGCACCCGCACTTCCTGGTCATGTTCCTAACGAAGGCACAAAATGGGAGAAACTATTTCAAAATCGAGGTAGCCTACTAGAATGGCTTTTCGAATAAGAGTTCTCATTTTGGTTTTCCCTTAGAAAAAAATGTTGATAGTGAATGCAACCATAGGGTGTACATTCAGTACCCCTCAGTTAACAGGCTTTTTAATGTATCTTATTTTCAAGCTTTATTTCAAGCATTTAGAAATGACAAGGGTATACCGAGATGGAGAAGGGAGGAAGTTGGAAGCGACAACTCGGAGGTTGAACCCCGGTCTCCGGCGGGGATTAGCATGTGTGGGGAGTGTTACCACTACACCATATATCTGCCACTTAACTGGGCTTTTGATACGTGCAAGATGGCTGATAAATCGTCAAGTTTGGACAGATAATCTCTTCATATGGTATTATTGCTTGAGAAAAGCATCTATTATAACTATGGAAGTTGAAGCACAGTAGTGGTAGTTCTCGTCTTGTTTTTTCCTCAATTTTGATGGCTGCTTGTTGACACTTTTTCTCTAAAAAACGCAATTTGTAGCTCAAGTGAAATCACCGGATGTTAGCCTCAATGTGTCTCGCTCCCCCAGAAACACAACCTCATGCAGTCATCATCAGGGTTTCTCAGCCTAGGTCCTACGACTATTGTCCCATAAGTGTTAAAGTTATATAAACGTTACTGATGTTAAACCATGTGGCTATGTTGTGCCACGGTTCTTAGTCAAATAATAACTTTCAGGGGTTTTGTCAGATAGAATAAAATGTAAAAATGTACAGTACCAGTCAAAAGTTTGGACATACCTACTCATTCCAGGGTTTGTCTTTATTTTTACTATTTTCTACATTGTAGAATAATAGTGAAGACATCAAAACTATGAAATAACACATATGGAATCATGTTTTAACCAAAGAAGTGTTAAACAAATCAAAATATATTTTATATTTGAGATTCTTCAAAGGAGCCACCCTTTGCCTTGATGACAGCTATGCACATTCTTGGCATTCTCTCAACCAGCTTCATGAGGTAGTCACCTGCAATGCATTTCAATTAACAGGTGTGCCTTGTTAAAAGTTAATTTGTGGAATTGATTTCCTTCTTAATGCGTTTGAGCCAATCAGTTGTGTTGTGACAAGGTGGGGGGGTATACAGAAGATAGCCCTATTTGGTAAAAGACCAAGTCCATATTATGTCAAGAACAGCTCAAATAAGCAAAGAGAAACGACAGTCCATCATTAATTTAAGACATGAAGGTCAGTAAATCCTGAAAATTTCAAGAACTTTGAAAGTTTCTTCAAGTGCAGTCGCAAAAACCATCAAGCGCTATGATGAAACTGGCTCTCATGAGGACCGCCACAGGAAAGGAAGACCCAGAGTTACCTCTGCTGCAGAGGATAACTTCATTCGAGTTACCAGCCTCAGAAATTGCAGCCCACATAAATGCTTCACAGAGTTCAAGTAACAGACACATCTCAACATCAACTGTTCAGAGGACACTGTGAATCAGGCCTTCATGGTCGAATTGCTGCAAAGAAACCCCTACTAAAGGACACCAATAAAAAGAAAATACTTGCTTGGGCCAAGAAACACGAGCAATGGACATTAGACCAGTGGAAATGTGAGATTTTTGGTTCCAACCGCCGTGTCTTTATGAGACGCAGAGTAGGTGAACGGATTATCTCTGCATGTGTTTCCCACTGTGAAGCATGGAGGAGGCAGTGTGATGGTGTGGGGATGCTTTGCTGGTGACACTGTCAGTGATTTATTTAGAATTCAAGGCACACTTAACCAGCATGGCTACCACAGCATTCTGCAGCAATACGCCATCCCATCTGGTTTGGGCTTAGTGGGACTATCATTTGTTTATCAACAGGACAATGACCCAACACACCTCAAGGCTGTGTAAGGGCTATTTGAACAAGAAGGAGAGTGATGGAGTGCTGCATCAGATGACCTGGTCTCCACAGTCACTCGACCTCAACCCAATTGAGATGATTTGGGATGAGTTGGACTGCAGAGTGAAGGAACATTAGCCAACAAGTGCTCAGCATATGTCGGAACTCCTTCAAGACTGTTGGAAAAGCATTCCAGGTGAAGTTGGTTGAGAGAATGCCAAGAGTGTGCAAAGCTGTCATCAAGGCAAAGGGTGACTACTTTGAAGAATCTAAAATCTAAAATATATTTTAATTTGTTTAACACTTCTTTGGTTACTACATGATTCCATGTGTTATTTCATAGTTTTGATGTCTTCATTATTATTCTACAATGTAGAAAATAGTACAAATAAAGAAAAACCCTTGAATGTGTCCAAACCTTTGACTGGTACTGTATATATAATTGAATTGTACAAGCATTGTACTACTATGACACAAACACACACAAGACAATTCCGGAAATGCACTGTGATTCCTGTCACCAGCTGCTCAAGCCAGTGTTCTGTTCACGTAGCATATGTTATAATGATGGACGGTGTTATGTTATGTCCGATATGTGTTGGGCTGACTGGTCCAAGCAATCAACCAGCGCAGTTGTAAAAATGTGGTTTTGAGATTGTGTTCATTGTTTTAAAAGAATATATTTTTATGGTAGTTGTTGCTAGTCTATTCGCAATATTTTTATCTAATAAATACATATTCTCTCTTTCTCTGTCTTTATCTGTCTTGTTACAGGGTCTGTTTTGAACTTGAACCTGAATAAGTACAGTACCGTGAACTCAGCGTGAGTTTGCTTTAGATTGTTGTGGAGGAGATGACGTCATAAAGGCAGTCTTCCTCTCCACCAATCCCAGCCTGTCTTTCCCACCTCGCTCCCTGCCCTCGTTCACTGTGCAACAGATAGACAGTCAGAGCTTCAAAACAGAGCTGCTCTCTCGGCTCCCTCCACGTCAGACAGATTGCAAACATCTCTGAGTTCACAGAGTAACACACACACACACACACACACACAGGCTGACAGACTCACTCAGACATCCATTACAGATTTTTCTGCTCAGGAGAGGAGAGTGCTTCAGCACAACAGAAAGGCACAAAAATAGCACACACACACACACTTTCACTCTCACATACACACACATCAAATTGCATTACATTAAAGAAGGACACTATTTAGTGCTCAAACCCACATTTAGAAACCTTGCCGATACTGATATATATATATATATATATATATACTGGTATATGAGACTGTAGTTAAAATGAAACCAGTGCTTGTGAGTAATGTGAAGTGTGCCTGGGCATAGGTTAATCCAAGCACGAGTTCCTTCACTCTGTGAATCTAAATAGTCTGCCGTCCACGCGTCATACAGTACATACAACAATACTGCCCCAACCCCCTCTACACACACATTCATGCAAAGCAGTGTTACATAACCAGTAGCGGTTCGTGGGTACAATCACTGGGGAAGCCGAGCCATATTACAACCTATGTGTTGTGATAATTGCGTTGTTTGCTGTATAGCCTGTTAATTCATATGCCTTGCGACCGTGATATATAGGCCTAAAGGCCGAGACAATAAGAAGACACAGTGGCAGAATAAATTCAACCACACCTTTTTTTAAATCACAAAACTGGAGAGCAACCTCTGTCCAGTGAAGTCCATAAAGCAAATTGCATGTAACAAACAGTTACATGACCTACAGCATGGTAAAGCAAGTTAATGTTTCCGACATTTTCGGACCACTAAACAAATAGATTTAGAACCACAGAGAGTTACTGCAAGTCACAAAGAAAGCAGGAGCTGCCTCTTTCTCTGCCTATTCCAGCACCATTTCAACTTGAACATACAGTGACAACTAAAAGATATCAAAAACAATTTAGTCCAATCAAGGTAAGCTGAATATGATGTGGCTGTCCATGGTTCTGATTTCTGTGTGTGTGTGTGTGTGGACATGTTTAACTATTCTTGTGGGGACCAGAAGTCCCCACAAGAATAGTAAACAAACAAAAATGTGACCAACTGGGGACATTTTGTTAGTCCCCACAAGGTCAAATGCTATTTCTAGGGGGTTGAGGTTAGAATTAGTGTTAGGGTTAGGGTTCGGAGCTAGGTTTAGGGTTAAGGTTAGGTTTTTGGGTTAGGGTAAGAGTGTGGTTTAGGTTTAGGGGTTAGGTAAAATTATGTGTCCCCACTCACCTCCTGGACTAGCTGGCTAGTAGCTATTAGCAACGGTAGCAACTAAATACAATATCCTTTTAGCCAGCTACATTCGTTCGCAGCGACGCCGTTTTTCAAACAAAGTCAACACAGCAGCCATTGCTAGCTAGCCAACACTACCAGCTGGCTGTACTGTGGTAGCTAAATACAATATCTTTGTGCTAGCTAGCCAACGTTTAATCATTGCTGCGTTATGAAAGAACTAGACACGGACACGAATTATCTGTTTAGTGTGTTAACACACTATTGGTAGTTTGTTGTAACCAAGTATTGGTGCTAAACTGTGTGTTATTGGATGCTAGCATGCTAGTTAGCTATGGCGTCATAGTTCGCTAGCTGAATAAAGTAAGTTGAGTCTAGTCCTTGAAACATTGAACCGCTGTAGTTTACAACAATTCTAATTTCTAAAGTGGAAGTTGGGAGAGTTTTATTCGGGTGGTTCACTGAAACAATTATAGTTTCTGAGGTGGAAGTTGGGAGAATTATTTTTTTTGGTGAGGGAGGCCTTGCTCTCTCCTTTCCCAGATGTTTAGCTCATTTCATTCCGATCTCCTCTGCATTATTGTAGCCATCTGCTACAGCCTGTCAACTATGCCTCTGCCTATCCCTGTTCTCTCCTCTCCGCACAGGCTACACAAACGCCTCACACCGCGTGGCTGCTGCCTCTCTAACCTGGTGGTCCCTGCACGCACCACACACCTGGAGTTCCAGGTCTCAGGCAGCCTCTGGAACTGCCGTTCTGCTGCCAACAAGGCTGACTTCATCCCAGCCTATGCTACCCTCCAGTCCCTCGACTTCCTGGCGCTGACGGAAACATGGATTACCACTGAAAACACTGCTACTCCTACTGCTCTCTCCTCGTCTGACCATGTGTTCTCGCATACCCCGAGAGCATCTGGTCAGAGGGGTGGTGGCACAGGAATCCTCATCTCTCCCAAGTGGTCATTCTCAATTTTTCCCCTAACCCATCTGTCTATCTCCTCATTTGAATTCCATGCTGTCACAGTCACTAGCCCATTTAAGCTTAATATCCTTGTCATCTATCGCCCTCCAGGTTCCCTTGGAGAGTTCATCAATGAGCTTGACGCCTTGATAAGTTCCTTTCCTGAGGATGGCTCACCCTTCACAGTTTTGGGGGATTTCAACCTCCCTACGTCTACATTTGACTAATTTCTCTCTGCCTCCTTCTTTCCACTCCTCTCCTCTTTTGACCTCACCCTCTCACCGTCCCCCCCTACTCACAAGGCAGGCAATACGCTTGACTTCATCTTTACTAGATGTTGCTCTTCTACTAATCTCACTGCAACTCCCCTCCATGTCTCCGACCACTACTTTGTATCCTTTTCTCTCTCGCTCTCCTCCAACACTACTCACTCTGCCCCTACACAGATGGTAACGCGCCGCCGCAACCTTCGCTCTCTCTCTCCCACTACTCTCTCCTCTTCCATCCTATCATCTCTTCCCTCTGCTCAATCCTTCTCCCTCCAATCTCCTGATTCTGCCTCCTCAACCCTCCTCTCCTCCCTTTCTGCATCCTTTGACTCCCTGTGTCCCCTATCCTCCCGGCCGGCTCGGTCCTCCCCTCCAGCTCCGTGGCTTGACGACTCATTGCGAGCTCACAGAACAGAGCTCCGGGCAGCTGAGCAGAAATGGAAGAGAACTAAACTCCCTGCCGACCTGGCATCTTTTCACTCCCTCCTTTCTACATTTTCTTCATCTGTTTCTGCTGCTAAGGCCACTTTCTACCACTCTAAATTCCAAGCATCTGCCTCTAACCCTAGGAAGCTCTTTGCCACATTCTCCTCACTGCTGAATCCTCCCCCCACCCCCCCCCCCTCCTCCCTCTCTGTGGATGACTTCGTCAACCACTTTGAAAAGAAGGTTGACGACATCCGATCCTCGTTTGTTAAGTCTAATGACACTGCTGGTCCTGCTCACACTGCCCTACCCTATGCTTTGACTTCTTTCTCCCCTCTCTCTCCAGATAAAATCTTGCGACTAGTGACTGCAGGCCGCCCAACAACCTGCCCGCTTGACCCCATCCCCTCCTCTCTTCTCCAGACCATCTCCGGTGACCTTCTCCCCTACCTCACCTCGCTGATCAACTCATCCTTGACCGCTGGCTATGTCCCTTCTGTCTTCAAGAGAGCGAGAGTTGCACCCCTTCTCAAAAAACCAACACTCGATCCCACTGATGTCAACAACTACAGACCAGTATCCCTTCTTTCTTTTCTTTCCAAAACTATTGAGCGTGCCGTCTTTAGCCAACTCTCTTGCTATCTCTCTCAGAATTACCTTCTTGATCCAAACCAGTCAGATTTCAGGACTGGTCATTCAACTGAGACTGCTCTTCTCTGTGTCACAGAGGCTCTCCGCACTGCTAAAGCTAACTCTCTCTCCTCTGCTCTTGTCCTTCTAGACCTGTCTGCTGCCTTTGATACTGTGAACCATCAGATCCTCCTCTCCACCCTCTCCGAGCTGGGCATCTCCGGCGCGGCTCACTCCTGGATTGCGTCCTACCTGACCGATCGCTCCTACCAAGTGGCGTGGCGAGAAGCTGTCTCCGCACCACGTGCTCTCACCACTGGTGTCCCCCAGGGCTCAGTTCTAGGCCCTCTCCTTTTCTCCCTATACACCAAGTCACTTGGCTCTGTCATATCCTCACATGGCCTCTCCTATCATTGCTACGCTGACGATACACAACTAATCTTCTCCTTTCCCCCTTCTGATAACCAGGTGGCGAATCGCATCTCTGCATGTCTGGCAGACATATCAGTATGGATGACGGATCACCACCTCAAGCTGAACCCTGGCAAGACGGAGCTGCTCTTCCTCCCGGGGAAGGACTGCCCGTTCCATGATCTCGCCATCACGGTTGACAACTCCGTTGTGTCCTCCTCCCAGAGTGCGAAGAGCCTTGGCGTGACCCTGGACAACACCCTGTCGTTCTCCGCTAACATCAAGGCGGTGACCCGATCCTGCAGGTTCATGCTCTACAACATTCGGAGAGTACGACCCTGCCTTACACAGGAAGCGGCACAGGTCCTAATCCAGGCACTTGTCATCTCCCGTCTGGATTACTGCAACTCGCTGTTGGCTGGGCTCCCTGCCTGTGCCATTAAACCCCTACAACTCATCCAGAATGCCGCAGCCCGTCTGGTGTTCAACCTTCCCAAGTTCTCTCACGTCACCCCCCCCCCCCCCCCCCCCAAAAAAATAAAATAATAATAATTGGAAAGTGGTTATCCCACTGGCTATAGGGTGAATGCACCAATTTGTAAGTCGTTCTGGATAAGAGCGTCTGCTAAATGACGTAAATGTGCCCTTGAGCAAGGCACTTAACCCTAATTGCTCCTGTAAGTCGCTCTGGATAAGAGCGTCTGCTAAATGACTAAAATGTAAATGTAAATGTAAGGTTAGCTGTACTAGATTGTGTGTGTGTGTGTGTGTGTGTGTGTGTGTGTGTGTGTGTGTGTGTGTGTGTGTGTGTGTGCGCGTTCGTGCAAGTAGAAAAACATGTTGACTCACCCTACTTGTAGAGAAACGCCAATGCCATCCTCTACTCTTTCATGTTGACGAAACGGTCTATCACTCTGTCTGGCATACAGTACACACTTTAATTTTTTGTTGTCCAAGTCTACCTGGCTAAAATGCTTGCTCGCTAGCCTAACTTCCATTCATTTGCAACATTAACTAGTTAACATTAGCCTTCTACAACTAGCTACATATTGAACTTTCATCCTCTAAGGCCAGGGGCACAATAATGTATGAATTAATGGTTGGATCAGAATCGCCGTTATAATCATTGGCCAGTACGGAGAATTAAGTAAAACCACAAGTACAAATCCCTATTTCCATCCATGGCTAATTTAGGAAAGGGACAATTTTAGCTAGCTAGCTAGCTAGCCACCAGAGGACAACAACACAACGAGATGCAACTATTCAAGTTGTTCTGTCAATTATATATGCTCTCAATGGGATTTGATAGGAGTGATGCAAAAATCCAAGCTGGCTTCCCCTGACACTTTCTTTTGGTGCGCCAGGACCATTCACAGTTGAACTCGCTCAGTTTTGATCCGCTGATTGGCAAATGTTTTATACTTTTTTTTTATCAAGGGAGGCCAAATGCTTGCTGTCTTCACTTGCCTTCAATGCTACGGGCGGCAACAATGCCATACTTGTTTTGGACCAGACAGCATCAGATAGATGGCCTACACGTAGAGAGACAGAGGGGCGCTGTTTCACTCGCTCTGATGCTTTCTCCTGTGAGATAGATTCAGCCTCTTGCGAATTGAAGGAAAATTGTGAAACACAGAGAGACGAACGATAAAACATTTTCTTTTTTTTCTTCTTCCCCTTGACATCCACGCCACTGTACATAAGCATGTTAACCTCTCGTTCACTAGCCTAGATGTGTCCTCAGCTCAACTGAGGGTCTGACGAGGACAGGGGGAGGGAGAAGGGGGATCTCTGGGAGCACGCCCACATTCACCCTGCCTGTCAGAAACACACACACACAAATAGAGCTTTCCCCAGGTTTAATAAGAGACTTGCTAAAGACTTTGGCGGGAAGATGTTGGGGATTTGATGGAAAGAGGAGGGGGGAGGATCGAGGGAGTGGGGGAAAGAAGAAAGGCATTAGTGTATTTTAAGTCAGGAGGGAAAGCAAACTGAATGGAGAGACCGTGAGAAAGTGAGACCATCGAACATGAATCTATACATATGAAAACGGAATAATCAAATGAGCAATAAACAATAATACTAGCATTGAGTGACATAGTTAAAAAGAGGATCTATCTATGGAAGGTCATTAGGAATTTCAGTTTTCAGCAGTGGTCTGATGCTAGTTGGGGAATGAAACTTTGTGGTGTAGGGAGCAGTAGAGAATGTAGGGAATTTTACGGGTGAGAACAACATTGTGGTTTCAGTTGGTCTTGTATGTGATAGGGATAAGGGGTTGTAAAGTCAACCCCAGACAGTCATTGGCTAATTTCTCTGTTTCTCGTCTCTTCCCCATCTAGTAAGCTGTGAGAAAAACTTATATAACAGCTCTGCTGATCTAGGATCGGTTTTGCCTTTTAAATCATAATGAATAAGAATACCAGGCCTGTATTCAGTGTCTCAGAATAAGAGAGATGATCTAGGATCAGTTCCCACTTTCAAGTAATCATTTTTATTATTATTATTATCTAAAAGGCTGATCCTAGATCAGTACTCCTCCTCTGAGACGCTTTGTGAATAAAGGTCCAGTTTTACCCTATTCCTAACAGTATGCAGGCATTACAGGATTATCAGCAGAGCCAGCCCCAGACCAGTTGATAGACAGAGAACACCAAATGTTGTCCGGCCTGATATACTGCTGCTCACATAAAGGTTATAGTGAACTCAATCCCCCTGCTGGTCAATAGCAGAACCTCTACACAACGGTTTCAGTATTGTCAGTATACCTGGTATTTACTGAAAAAATACAATTTGAAAAAATAACGACAAAACTAAATAAGAAATTGGTCACAAATAAGAAATACTATTTGTACTTTCTGGTTACTTCTAACAAACAATTCTATCAAAACTGTTTATTACTTAAAAAAAACATCTAAATAACAGTTTGACTATGTTCAGTTCGCGCAAACTATTCAATCTGAGATACAGTTGAAGTCGGAAGTTTACATACACCTTAGCCAAATACATTTAAACTCGGTTTTTCACAATTCCTGACATTTAATCCTAGTAAAAATTCCCTGTTTTAGGTCAGTTAGGATTACCACTTTATTTTAAGAATGTGAAATGTCAGAATAATAGTAGAGAGAATGATTGATTTATTTCAGCTTTTATTTCTTTCATCACATTCCCAGTGGGTCAGAAGTTTACATACACTCAATTAGTGTTTGGTAGCATTGCCTTTAAATTGTTTAACTTGGGTCAAACGTTTCGGGTAGCCTTCCACAAACTTCCCACAATAAGTTGGGTGAATTTTGGCCCATTCCTCCTGACAGAGCTGGTGTAACTGAGTCAGGTTTGTAGGCCTCCTTGCTCTGCCCACAAATTTTCTATAGGATTGAGGTCAGGGCTTTGTGATGGCCACTTCAATACCTTGACTTTGTTGTCCTTAAGCCATTTTGCCACAACTTTGGAAGTATGCTTGGGGTCATTGTCCATTTGGAAGACCCATTTGCGACCAAGCTTTAACTTCCTGACTGATGTCTTGAGATGTTGCTTCAATATATCCACATAATTTTCCTTCCTCATGATGCCATCTATTTTGTGAAGTGCACCAGTCCCTCCTGCAGCAAGCACCCCCACAGCATGATGCTGCCACCCCCGTGCTTCACGGTTGGGATGGTGTTCTTCGGCTTGCAAGCACCCCCTTTTTTCCCTTCGGCTTGCAAGCTACCCCCTTTTTCCTCCAAACATAACGATGGTCATTATGGCCAAACAGTTCTATTTTTGTTTCATCAGACCAGAGGACATTTCTCCAAAAAGTAAGATCTTTGTCCCCATGTGCAGTTGCAAACCGTAGTCTGGCTTTTCTATGGCGGTTTTGGAGCAGTGGCTTCTTCCTTGCTGAGCGGCCTTTCAGGTTATGTCGATATAGGACTCATTTTACTGTGGATATAGATACTTTTGTACCTGTTTCCCCCAGCATCTTCACAAGGTCCTTTGCTGTTGTTCTGGGATTGATTTGCACTTTTCGCACCAAACTACGTTCATCTCTAGGAGACCGAACACGTCTCCTTCCTGAGCGGTATGACGGCTGCGTGGTCCCATGCGTACTATTGTTTGTACAGATGAATGTGGTACCTTCAGGCATTTGGAAATTGCTCCCAAGGATGAACCAGACTTGTGGAGGTCTACCATTTTTTTTCTGAGGTCTTGGCTGATTTATTTTGATTTTCCCATGATGTCAAGCAAAGAGGCACTGAGTTTGAAGGTCGGCCTTGAAATACATCCACAGGTACACCTCCAATTGACTCAAATTATGTCAATTAGCCTATCAGAAGCTTCTAAAGCCATGACATCATTTTCTGGAATTTTCCAAGCTGTTTAAAGGCACAGTCAACTTAGTGTATGTAAACGTCTGATGCATTGGAATTGTGATACAGTGAATTATAAATGAAATAATCTGTCTGTAAACAATTGTTGGAAAAATTACTTGTGTCATGCATAAAGTAGATGTCCTAACCGACTTGCCAAAACGATAGTTTGTTAACAAGAAATGTGTGGAGTGGTTGAAAAACGAATTTTAATGACTCCAACCTAAGTGTATGTAAACTTCTTACTTCAACTGTATATTATGCAGCTGCTCTTTGACCCTCACCAGGACAAACTGATGAATGTCCCAAACGTACTTTCTGCTCTCTGCTCGTCTCCTCCCCTTCATCTGCACTGTATGGAAAATACTTGACGGGTGACAACAATATGGTGGAAGCTCATCATTAGGCTATTCCAAAATGGCACCCTATGCCGTTGACCCGAGCCCTATGGCACTGTATCATGAAAAGAGAGATAACAATCACAGGTGTCGTTTGAGATCAAGTACACTGACCAGTGTTTGTCTTAATCAGTAAAAGGTGAGCTTCTGTGCCAACGAGAACCGATACGTACACAGCACTGACTTTGCATAATGATTCAGTAATAGGAAAACATGTCAATGATGTGCAGATACAAAAATAAATGCATTTCTGTTTTTCTTCAATCATATTTCATAGCCTACATACAATAAAACACATCAAAATTGTACATTTAATATACAGTACATAGGTTAACCATTTCAATACTACATAAGTCTCTACTAACTAAAAAGTAACCAAATAAACTTCACATTCTGGCAGTGTTTACCATTCTGGCAGTGTTGAATTGAATTCATTTGGTGTGTCACATGATCTGTGTTACCGTCAGTGGGAAGCTGTGGAATAATATGATAGAACAGATGGGATTGGGAGGACTGTCTGTCATACAAACGATTGGTCAGGGGTCTTAGTTTATTCCTCATGCCCTGTGCGTGTGTGTAAGAATATAGCATGATCTCAGTAAGACTGTAGGCCTCATTATGTAAACCATCACACAGTTTCTTATAAATGTGCAAAAAAAACATGCTACAGCAAAATGATAACTATTTCTCATTTAGACACTGAAATGGAACAGGAGGAAAAGTAAACCTGACAACATAACCATTCAATGGTTCTCTTAGAAATCAACTTGACGAGTAAATGCAAGCTTCACAGCACAGAGGCTAGAAAAGACTGGCAGTGTGACTGACTGAAGGAATTGGGTCAAGTTTGGATGGAGAGAAGAAAGGTGCTGAGAGACGGAGGGGGAGTTGTAGGGATGGTAGCAGCATTGTTCCTGAGTGTGAGGATTCACTTGTATACAATGCCTGTCTGAATAGAAATCAAAGGACAAGTCATGCTTGAGCCAGCCTTGCAAGACAAGGAGGGCAGTGAGGTGAATGTATCTGTGTACATTTACAGGTACATACTTTCCAGGTGACCTGAATACATACAGTACATACTTTCACGAGTCTGTTTATCTGTACATACTTGTAAGGTATGAGTACAGGGGAAAGAAACCCCCTCCGCCCAAACTGTCATTGGTTCCAGAACTTTCCTTCAGCCGCCAGCGTCTCGTTGAGGCGACACAGCTGGCGCAGGAAGCCGTCGTTAGGTCCGATCTCTCTCTTCTGTCGTACCATGGAAAGGGCGGAGCGAACGTCCATCCTGTGGCGCAGCATCAGGTAGGCGATGACCAGCGTCGGGGAGCGGCTGTAGCCCTCTCTGCAGTGGACGTACACTTTACCTGAGGGACGTGGAGATTATTTAGAGGTCAGAGAAAACGGGACACAATATTGCATCAACTATTGGGATACAAAATTGCAACAAATAAGGACAAAATATTACATCAAATACTGGGATAAAATATTGCATCAAAATGTATTTCATTAAATATTACTAAGTTGAGACAATTCTGCATTTGAATTCAACTCAATTTCCAGTTTCTAAATGTACGATGCCAAATATATATTAAAATATAATTGATTATTCTGAAGCCGACTCTCCATCCATCCCTGGTGTGACTACGTGTTGAAACTGAATCATCCCATTAGACCACAAAAGCCCATTTTCATCATCTTAGCGCGATGATGTCATGGACTGTGATGTATTGTATTTATTCCACTGATCTCATCCAGAGGCTCACACCAAAACAATGAACTGTTACCTTACCCTTCCCATCTTTGTTTTACCTTAAAGGCAAAAGAAAAAGAGGTGGCTAAACGCTATGTAGCTATACGCTAGTGTTTTGTTCCGTCGGCCTGCACCTCACTAACTCAGGTGTGCATTTTCCCTTGTCTCAAAGGTTTTATCTTACTCTTCCCATCTTGTTGTGCCAGGGCCCTCTCGATGAAGTCCGCCCCCTCCTCGAAGTAGACGCTGAGGTCAAAGTGGTCTGTGTCACTGGCGGCCATGCCATAGTATGTGATGCCCGTGCCAGCCTAGAACTCTGCGTTGGTGTTGACGTGCATGAAGGAGTTGCCTTCCGCTGCGTTCAGGATGTGGGTGATGCCTAGCTTCTTCAGACGCATCGTGTTCATGGCCACAAACCTAAAAAACAAAGTACTATAGGTGTCATAACTGTTACAAACCTAGAGTGGTATTGTATACAGGCATATACAGGGCCTTCAGAAAGTATTCATACCCCTTGACTTATTTCACATTTTGCCTGAATTCAAAATGGTTTAAATATATATTTTTCTCACCCATCTACACAGAATACCCCATAATGACAAAATGAAAACATGTTTTTAAATGTTTGCTAATTTATTTGAAATGAAATACAGAAATATCTAATTTACATAAGTATTCACACCGAGTCAATACATGTTAGAATCACCTTAGGCAGCGATTACAGCTGTGCGTCTTTCTGGGTAAGTCTCTAAGAGCTTTGCACACCTGGATTGTACAATATTTGCCTATTATTATTATTTCTAAATTCTTCAAGCTCTGTCAAATTGGTTGTTGATCACTGATAGACAACCATTTTCAGGTCTTGACATAGATTTTCAAGTAGATTTAAGACAAAACTCAACTCGGCCACTCAGGAACATTCACTGTCTTCTTGGTAAGCAAGTTCAGTGAAGATTTGGCCTTGTGTTTTATGTTACTGTCCTGCTGAAAGGTGAATTCATCTCCCAGTGTCTGGTGCAAAGCAGACTGAACCAGCTTTTCCTCTAGGATTTTGCCTGTGCTTAGCTCCATTCCATTTATTTTTTATCCTGAAAAACACCTTAACATTTACAAGCATACCCATAACATGATGCAGCCACCACTATGCTTGAAAATATGGAGAGCGGTACTCAGTAATATGTTGTATTATATTTGCCCCAAACATAACACTTTGTATTTAAGTTAATTGCTTTTCCAAATTTTTTGCAGTATTACTTTAGTGCCTTGTTGCAAACAGGATGCATGTTTTGGAATATTTTTTATTCTGTAAAGGCTTTCTTCTTTTCACTGTCAATTAGTATTGTGGAGTGACTACAATGTTGTTGATGCATCCTCAGATTTCCAACTTGTTGTGTAATGTTTATGTCCAATGGCCGATGAGCGCCGATACATTTTATCTTTAATTTCTCTTCATATTTTATCTTCATATGACAAGGATTGAAAAGGATTTTCCAGTAGATTGTCGACTTGATTCATGATGATGACTACTAGCTTGCTAGCTAAGATTTTGAAAGTATGATGTTGACATGATCAGTCCAATCAAAGCTACAGTAGATATAACGTGATTTGACGTCATATTATCTGTGACCAATGACCTTGAGCCTTCTTGGATGGGCACTTCTAATGTAACTCTATGGCAGCACCAAAGGGGCTTGAATTTTTGAGCTCTCCCCGTAGATTTTGCGGTGACGTAGTGTCCCCATGAGTGACAGAACACTGAGCCAATCACGGCACAACTAGAGAACATTACCAACCCCTACACTCCGTATTTTCCGCTGGCTGCCCCACCACCACAGAAGGCACTGAGCTAGACAGAAACACCTGCATTTTGGAGCTGCCTTACTCAAGAAAGCAAAAAGAGACCATGTTCGTATGCGGCTTTATTAACTCAAAGATAAAAAATATTTTACATTGTTTGCAAACCTGATATGTGACATGTATTAATGCCAAAATAACATGCAAAAAAGGTGGGGTTCTGCATTCTGAGCAAAGATCACTCGTATAAACGTTAGTTCTGAAACCTCCCGAAAAAGACCTGCGTGTGTTTAGGTAAAAGTATTCTCTCCTACTGCCCCATCCTTCCACTTCAATCCTTCTCTTGAAGATACCAGGACAGTCAATAATATATGAAACACCGTTAGGGAGAAGGAGGCTAGGTTAGCAGCGAGATGCTGCACTTTTAGTCCCATCTACAGCTTTGCCTATAGTATGTACATAAAGATCCTATGGGCAGAATGACGATGAAAAGTTCCATGACTTGTTATAATGTAACACATTTAGTCCCCTTAAGGCAACGTTCCATTAATAAGGTGCCTTTAGTTATTTTGGGTGGGGCTGTTTTTGTTGTTCCTTATTCCACAACTAACGTATATCCAATCAAGCTGGTAATTGAACAGTTCATTAAACACTTTTTCTCTCCATTTGTCTCATGTTAGACAGGTCAGATGTGTTTTACATCCATCCTTAAACCATATAATAACAACATAAGCGTCTGTGTCTGTGTCTGTGCGTCAAAGATTGCTCACCCAAATAGAATCAGTCTATCAAGGGGTGTGGGTGGGGGGGAAGTGTGTATGGTAGATTGAGGTACAGAGCGTGCATGCCCTCAGTTATTTTAATTTTGCCTTATAGTTTAGTTAGGGAATAAGTGTGTCAGCCTATTTTAAACTCGTTTGTCTGTTCCATCATAGACTATTTTATCTGATATGCTAATATTTAATTAATCTAATCAGTTTTGTTTCAGTATGGCTTTTGTCAATAAATGTCTAATTTAAAAACCAGGATGATAAAAGCAAACAAATAAAATAAAACCATTATTTTCACAACATAGGCTACTGTAGTCCTATTGGCTAGCAGATGTAACTACACTGAGTGTACAAAACATTAGGAACCTTTCTAATATTGAGTTGCACCACCTTTTGCCCTCAGAACAGCCTCAATTCGTCGGGCATGGGCAAGGTGACGAAAGTGTTCGACAGGGATGCTGGCCCATGTTGACTCCAATGCTTCCCACTGTTGTGTCAAGTTGGCTGTATGTCATTTGGGTGGTGGACCATTCTTGATACACACGGGAAACTGTTGAGCATGAAAAACCCAGCAGCGTTGCAATTCTTGACACACTCAAACCGGTGCGCCTGGCACCTAAATTTACTACCATAACCTGTTCAAAGGTACTTCAATCTTTTGTCTTGCCCATTCACCCTCTGAATGGCACACATACACAATCCATTTCTCAATTGTCTCAGGGCTTAAAAATCCTTCTTTAACCTGTCTCCTCCCCTTCATCTACACTGATTGAAGTGGATTTAACAAGTGACATCAATAAGGGATCATAGCTTTCACCTGGATTAAACTGGTCAGTCTATTTACTACTACAAACCAATGCTGGCATTAAGATTGCACTCAATTAGCTGTATAAGGCCATAACTAAACAGGAAAACGCTCATCCAGAGGCAGCACTCCTAGTGGCCGGGGACTTTAATGCAGGGAAACTTAAATCCGTTCTACATAATTTCTACCAGCATGTTAAATGTGCAACCAGAGGAAAAAAAACTCTAGACCACCTTTACTCCACACACAGAGACGCATACAAAGCTCTCCCTCGCCCTCCATTTGGCAAATCTGACCATAACTCTATCCTCCTGATTCCTGCTTATAAGCAAAAACTAAAGCAGGAAGCACCAGTGACTCGGTTAATAAAAAAGTGGTCAGATGACGCAGACGCTAAGCTACAGGACTGTTTTGCAAGCACAGACTGGAACATGTTCCGGGATTCTTCAGATAGCATTGAGGAGTACACCACATTAGTCACTGGCTTCATCAATAAGTGCATCGATGATGTCGTCCCCACAGTGACCGTACGTACCCCAACCAGAAGCCATGGAATACAGGCAACATCCGCACTGAGCTAAAGGGTAGAGCTGCCGCTTTCAAGGAGCGGGACTCTAACTCAGACGCTTATAAGAAATCCCGCTATGCCCTCCGACAAACCATCAAACAGGCAGAGTCAATACAGGACTAAGATTGAATCGTACTACACCGGCTCTGATGTGGCAGGGCTTGAAAACTATTACAGACTACAAAGGGAAGCACAGCCGCGAGCTTCCCAGTGACACAAACCTACCAGATGAGCTAAACCACTTCTATGCTCACTTCGAGGCAAGCAACACTGAAGCAAGCATGAGAGCACCAGCTGTTCCGGATGACTATGTGATCACGCTCTCCGTAGCCGATGTGAGTAAGACTTTTAAGCAGGTCAACATTCACAAGGCCGCAGGGCCAGACGGATTACCAGGACGTGTACTCCGAGCATGTGCTGACCAACTGGCAAGTGTCTTCACTGACATTTTCAACATGTCCCTGACTGAGTCTGTAATACCAACATGTTTCAAGCAGACCACCATAGTCCCCGTGCCCAACGACACTAAGATAACCTGCCTAAATGACTACCGACCCATAGCACTGACATCTGTAGCCATGAAGTGCTTTGAAAGGCTGGTCATGGCTCAAATCAACACCATTATCCCATTATCCCAGAAACCCTAGACCCCCTCCAATTTGCACACCACCCCAACAGATCCACAGATGGTGCAATCTCTATTGCACTCCACACTGCCCTTTCCCACCTGGACAAGAGGAACACCTACGTGAGAATGCTATTCATTGACTACAGCTCAGCATTCAACACCATAGTGCCCTCAAAGCTCATCACTAAGCTAAGGATCCTGGGACTAAACACCTCCTTCTGCAACTGGATCCTGGACTTCCTGACGGGCCGCCCCCAGGTGGTAAGGGTAGGTAACAACACATCTGCCACGTTGATCCTCAACACGGGGGCCCCTCAGGGGTGCGTGCTCAGTCCCCTCCTGTACTCCCTGTTCACCCATGACTGCATGGCCAGGCACGACTCCAACACCATCATTACGTTTGCCGACGACACAACAGTGGTAGGCCTGATCACTGACAACGATGAGACAGCCTATAGGGAGGAGGTAAGAGACCTGGCCGTGTGGTGCCAGGATAACAACCTCTCCCTCAACGTGACCAAGACAAAGGAGATGATTGTGGACTACAGGAAAAAAAAGTGGACTGAGCACGCCCCCATTCTCATCGACAGGGCTGTAGTGGAACAGGTTGAGAGCTTCAAGTTCCTTGGTGTCCACATCACCAACAAACTATCATGGTCCAAACACACCAAGACAGTCGTGAAGAGGGCACGACAAAGCCTATTCCCCCTCAGGAGACTGAAAAGATTTGGCATGGGTCCTCAGATCCTCAAAAAGTTCTACAGCTGCACCATCGAGAGCATCCTGACTGGTTGCATCACCGCCTGGTATGGCAACTGCTCGGCCTCCGACCGCAAGGCACTACAGAGGGTAGTGCGTATGGCCCAGTACATCACTGGGGCCAAGCTTCCTGCCATCCAGGACCTCTATACCAGGCGGTGTCAGAGGAAGGCCCTCGAAATTGTCAAAGACTCCAGCCACCCTAGTCATAGACTGTTCTCTCTGCTACCGCACGGCAAGCGGTACCGGAGTACCAAGTCTAGGTCCAAAAGGCTTCTCAACAGCTTCTACCCCCAAGCCATAAGACTCCTGAACAGCTAATCATGGCTACCCGGACTATTTGCACCCCCACCTTATCTTTTTACGCTGCTGCTACTCTGTTAATTATTATGCATAGTCACTTTAACTCTACCCACATGTACATATTACCTCAACTACCTCAACTAGCCGGTGCCCCCGCACATTGACTGCACCGGTACCCCCCTGTATATAGCCTCCCTACTGTTATTTTATTTTACTTCTGCTCTTTTTTTCTCAACACTTTTTTGTTGTTGTTTTATTTTACTTTTTTATTAAGAAATAAATGCATTGTTGGTTAAGGGCTGTAAGTAAGCATTTCACGGTAATGTCTACACCTGTTGTATTCGGCGCATGTGGCAAATACATTTTGATTTGATTTGATTTGATTTAAAGAGCAGGTGTTCCTAATGTTTTGTACAATCAGTGTATATGACTTAGGCCAGTGGATGCACTTAGGCTATACTCCATTTTAATATCATAATACTGGTACTTCATATTTAGCTTCAGATAAGTGTTGCCAAGGCTAAAGTTGATCGAATAGCCTTATACCCATCCATAAAGTTTAGAATGAACATTTCATTGACACATTAACTCAAGCAAATGAAACTCACGCATTTTCAACATATATCCTGGTGAACACCTCGTCGACATGGTGTGTTGGCATGCTGTAGTAACCGTCACTGTTGGCACACAGATCATTGAGCTGCTGCACTGACACTTCATAGTCTGACATGTTGACTCACGCTGGCACGGTAGGCTGCTTGGTTGCGCTCTGATTTTGCTTCATGTTCTTCTTGACTAGAGCAGAGCTGTCAAATGTGGCGAACAGGTGTCGGTTTACAGAGCGGCTAGGAGAGGAGTCAGGTTTTCACCCGGCTGTTGCATTGCTCTCTCTCACCGAGAAAGGCTCTGAGGGTCTGGGTGTTTTGAAAGCCCACTCTCTCTCATCATATACCTACAGTATGTTACCATACAGTAATACAGGAATAACAATGTAACACAGTGCCCGCAAAATTCTGAACCCGGTTTCACAATTTAAAGTGATCTACAACTCTGGTTGGACTGCAAGTATTCATGTTTTATAATGCAATTAAGATTTTCTTGGTATTTAATGAAACAGTACACTGTATATAGTATAAGGGAAGTTCTATAAGTGACTTGAGAAATCATATTCTAAAGTGCAAATGTTATCATGATGGTCATTGGTCAACTATCAACATAGCCCTCTGTATCTACTAAGATTGACTTGGAGGGATGCTTTTGTTATCTATATAAATAATTGAAGAGGATTATTCAATGATTATAAGTGCAAATATTAGTTTGAATATTGTTGATTAAATGCATTACAGAACATAAACAATAATAAAACCTCTTGAATTGTATATTACACTGGTAAAATGTGGTTCAGATGACAGGTGTTGAATATAATGTATAGTCTATGAATAGTCCAAAGGTAATCTAGATGACAGAGAGCATTAGTCATGTCACAAAATCAAACTTAACAAACCAATCCCCTGAATTGTCCTTCAAACGGCTACCCCATTTTGTCTCCGTCTGTAGCAGTTTGAAAATAGAACAATCCACAACCAAAATGGCTGCCATTTTCTCCTAACATGTTTCGGGTCGCATTTTGGTAGCCCGGCATCGAAGGACCTTGAGGAAACTGTCAATTTTGTGGGAGTCCCTGCGGAAGCAGGACATGAGGAAGTGGAAGTTGATGAGGCGGGAGGTCTTGTCATTGCCGAGGTCTCCACCCTTGAAGGGGATTGAAGAAATGTACTGGGATGATGGGCCCATCTATGGAGATAGAGAAAGAGAGACATTTGTTTGTAAAGCAGAAGATGGTGCAAAAAGGTTGTCACCTTGCACACAATGTTCAATTGTTGAACTAAAACCACTAGTATATGTAGAGTTCGGTATGCTTCACATAAACACACACAGATACACAGCGTCAGTCACCCACCTTGTTAACCAGTATGTCCAGTCCATCTCCCAGGTTCTTGGAGTAGTCCTGCAGTTCCCTGATCTTACTGCTGATGTCGCCGTTGGAGGGGTGCGGCAGAGTGGGCGCCTCGGAGGAGAGCAGCAGCAGGGGATCGTTCCAGGCCAGGAGGAGGGAGCGAGCCAGGGAGATCAGCTCATTCTCCTGAGGAACACAATGGGTAAAGTCATGAAGGAAAGATAGATAGATCCTGCACATTGTAGAATGCTCCTGAAGTTTTGAGTGCAACTTTCCAACAAAAATGTTTTTAATCAGGCTTGACGAAGTGGGGATAGGGACTGGGATTGGGGGTTTAGTCAAGGAAGGCCTTGTGCAGCTTGTTGAATGCACTGCTTTTTTAGAACGGGATGAGTGCTAACATAGATATACCATAGGGAGGAGACAAACCCAGAGAGAGAGGAGAGGAAGGGTACATCTGAGTTATGGGGCTTCCTCTCCTAGTCTCCCTTCATCTCCACAACTTCACTAATCTAAGACTGCTGGATGCACATTGCTCACACCTCTCCAATCCTCTCAGATCTGTGCCTAGGGGCTAGAGGTTGTTGCAGGACAGGGCTGTAGATTTGATTAATGAAATACTCTAGCAGGTAGATTGGGAAAAGAGAGAAGGGGGAGAGATTATAACTAATAGAGAGATGAAAGAGATGAGTGAGGAGAGCACAGAGCTTTACCGACCGATACTCTGAGTGCTTGCTCCTTGTCCTTGGGTGTCTGTAGTGAGGAGGTGTGACACATAGAGGGGCGTGGCATCATCACTCGTCCCATGGGTGGAAAGTGAGAGTCCTGAGAGAGAGAGAGAGAGAGAGAGAGAGAGGCACAAAAGTGGTTATAATAAGGTTAACTCAAGTTGAACATACTCTGACACATAATACTCTGAACATACTCATTTAATGATACATACAGTACATCTTGAACACAAACAGACCAGGTACACACACATACGCACCCAGACCCACGTACACATGCATTGTTGTCCTATGGTTATTTTCAATAAAACCTTCCTACAACTTTCTGGGAATGGTGCAGGATAGTTGTTTGGCTTTGGAACATTCTCAGCACATTTAAGGAACTTGACAACAAAAACGTTATTTTCATTTCATTACTTTAACAGAACGTTTCCTAAAAGTTCAAACATTGTTACATTTATTAAAATGTTTGTAATGTTCTATCGTTCTTCAACTGGTTTGGCACTGAGAATATTCTCAAATAGTTCAGAGAACATTAAGAAATAACGTTCTTCTGTGGGAATTTCAGTACTTCAGCATAACGTTTCTACAGGTTTCCTCATGGTTCTATTTAAAATCATGTTCAGGTGTGTTGGCCGCGCCCACTAATTGGCCACACCTGATCTTAATGAGTGCTTGTTTCCTTTAGAAATGGGGTCTGCGTGAACAGACTAAAATGTATTTGCATGATGAATGCCTAAGCAAATGAATTTCCATGTGTCCTATTTGTGCTTGAAGTTCGAAAAAGTTTACCCAAAATAATCTAGCAGTGTTATTAAAAGTGTTATTGAAATATTCAGTGAAAGTTTTAAGGAAGTTATTAAAAAACCTCCCAGTAACCTATAATTTCCATTCTCAGAGCGTTAATAAAACCTCCCAGGAAAACTTTCAAGGAACCAGAGTAAAACGTTCTCAGAACCTAAAGATAAACGTTCCCAGAATTGTCACTTTTGTTCTCAGAACATTTAAAAAGCGTTCAGTTTTTACTGGTCAGGAAACGTATGGCTTCGTTCCCACAACCAATGTGAAAACAAAAACATACGTTCCCACAACTTCCAAGGAACCAAATGCTGGGATGGTGGTTACTGACCAGGTCCTTGGTGAGGGAAGTGCTGAGTGAGTGAAGCTTGTCTGATCGCTGGGAAGCTCTCTCCATTAGGTCACTGAGGCCAATGGCATGGCAGGACACAACTAGACACAGAACTAGAGGAGAGAGAGGGAGAGAGCGAGAGAGGGAGAGAGGGAGAGAGCGAGTGAGATTTGGCTTTAGTCAACTTGCCTCCATCAAAAACTCTCACACACGGACTAAACACACACATTTCATCTCACCTGCTAAATGGAGTTTGGTACCCTGGGATCGGCGAGCCATCTTTCTTTCTTTCTTTCTTTCTTAATTTCTTTCTTTCTTTTCTCTTCTCTCCTTGTCTTCTTGTCCTTCCTCTCCTGCTTTTTGGCTGCCGTTCCTTCTCGTTCCCCTTATATAGTGCCCTTGTCTTTTTCATTTGTGAATGCATAAGTCTGTGCGTATTGTTCAGAACTAGTTCTCTCCTGATCACTAATGAGAAACATTGTTTGGGGGTCTGTCCCTTAGGTATGTGCTCATTAATACCCATGGTATTTTTTAAGGTGAGATAGTGAGGTGGACAAAAGCTGTCGGAAAAGGAGAGGGGGGCTTGGGGGGTGGTTGAAGGGCAATTAGATTCCATTAATAAGATTTATGAATGAAATCATTGATTCGTCCTACAAGGTGGGATCTACTGTATTTGCGTCACTTGAAGATACAGTATACGATGGAAGTTTAGTTACTAATCGTTTCTGTCAAAAATTCTATACAGCCTCTTTAACTGTCATGTGTTGAGCGAACACCATATCTTTTCTTTTTCCTGTTGTTAGCTGTTTATTTGATAGTGTTGTTAGTGTGCTGTTGGCTCTTTGATAGTGTTGTTAGTGTGCTGTTGGCTCTTTGATAGTGTTGTTAGTGTGCTGTTGGCTCTTTCTTCACTTTAGTTTGGCCACTGTGACCAATGTTCACGGCACCCTGTAAGTATATTCAGCAGCTAAAAGCATTTGCTAAATGACCATCTTTCTTATCATATTGTTATTGCACTGTACCATTCTCTCTCACTTAAACCACTTTCAATGAGCCTTGGGTAGGCCACACTGCCACCCAGTTGGTATTCCACACAAGGCATCTTTCCACATGGCCTGGACTGGGGTGATCTAGTGGTTAATACCACTGCTATCAGCACGTGTATGCTCGTGACTGCATTTGGTAGGTTTGAATCCAGGAATCACTACTACCAGCTCCTCTATTCCCTTCTATATACTGTCTTCTCTCTAGAATTAAATATCTGAAAAAATATTAATATTTTAAATATGAAGTAATACATATTTTCTTAGGAAAAACAGAGGGGAAAGTAACCTTTCCATTGTCCTCTCCTCTGTCCAAAGGCAGGCTACTATGTATGCAGATGTAACACCATCCATCTCTGCCACTGATGACCTGAGATACAAATCATCAGTTCTTAAAAACAACACCACTGTCACGCCCTGGCTCTGGGACTCGGTTATGTTGAGCCAGGGTGTGTAGTTTCTATGTGTTTGTGTTCTAGGTTCATTATCTAGCTGATGTGTTTTCTATGTTGGCCGGTGTGGTTCTCAATCAGAGGCAACGTGAATCAGCTGTTGATTGTTGTCTCTGATTGGGAACCATACTTAGGCAGCCTGTTTTCCACAGTGTTTTGTGGGATCTTGTTCAGTGTTGGTTTTGTATTGTAACCAAGGACTTCACGTTATCGTTTTGTTCGTGTGGTGAATCTAAATAAAAGTATGTTCACTTATCACGCTGTGCATTGGTCCACTGTGTTCGACGATCGTGACAGAAGATCCCACCATAACTGGACCAAGCAGCGTGTCCAGGAGCCAACGCCAGAGGTGAATCTAATGGATGTCCACCTCGACTGGGTCAAGCAGCGTGTCCAGGAGCCAACGCCTGAGAGGACTCTAATGGATATCAACCTCGACTGGGTCAAGCCGCGTGAGGAGGAGAGAGGTTGGACTTGGGAGCAGAAGATGGAGAGTCTGGCGAGAGCCATGGAGGCCATAGCCACGGGGGAGGGACGAACCCAATACATTTTTAGGGGGGGGCTCACACCGTGGACGACGGGACTGCTGGAGGCAGATAAGGGGCGAGTTAGTGGACGAGGAGAGAAGGCCACCGGGTTACGGGAGCCATTGGCGAGTAGAGGGAAGGAAAATGTAGAGGCACGGCGAGAGGTACTGAGGTGTGTTGCCAGTCCGGTCCGGCCCGTTCCTGATCCCCGGGTAAGGCCAGTGGTGTGTGTTCCCAGTGCGGTCCGGCCTGTTCCTGTCCCTCGCACCAAGCCTGTGATGCGCGTCGCCAGCCCGGTCCGGCCTGTTCCTGCCTCTCGCACCAAGCCTATGGTGCGCGTCGCCAGCCCGGCCCGGCCTGTTCCTGCTCCCCGCACCAAGCCAATGGTGCGCGTCGCCAGCCCGGCCCGGCCTGTTCCTGCTCCCCGCACCAAGCCAATGGTGCGCGTCGCCAGCCCGGCCCGGCCTGTTCCTGCTCCCCGCACCAAGCCTATGGTGCGCGTCGCCAGCCCGGCCCGGCCTGTTCCTGCTCCCCGCACCAAGCCAATGGTGCGCGTCGCCAGCCCGGCCCGGCCTGTTCCTGCTCCCCGCACCAAGCCAATGGTGCGCGTCGCCAGCCCGGCCCGGCCTGTTCCTGCTCCCCGCACCAAGCCAATGGTGCGCGTCGCCAGCCCGGCCCGGCCTGTTCCTGCTCCCCGCACCAAGCCTGTAGTGCGCTTCGTCAGCCCGGTTCGGCCCGTCCCTGCTCCCCGCACCAAGCCTGTGGTGCGCGTCGTCAGCTTGGTCCGGCCCGTCCCTGCTCCCCGCACCAAGCCTGTTGTGCGCGTCGTCAGTCCGGCACAGCCCGTGCCTGGGTCACCGGTGCCTGATCAGGTACCGGTCAGCTGCTCCACATCGGAGCCTAAGCAATCCGCTCCACCGATGTCCAGCTCCAGCCAGCGGGGCCAGACCGGACCAGGGGCGCTACGGGGGGATTGTTGGAGGGTGGTGGTCAAGCCCGGAGCCGGAACCGCCTCCGAGGAGGAATGCCCACCCGGCCCTCCCCTGTTCGGTTTATGTTTGGCGCGGTCGCAGTCCACGCCTTTGGGGGGGGGGGGGGGGTACTGTCACGCCCTGGCTCTGGGACTCTGTTATGTTGAGCCAGGGTGTGTAGTTTCTATGTGTTTGTGTTCTAGGTTCATTATCTAGCTGATGTGTTTTCTATGTTGGCCGGTGTGGTTCTCAATCAGAGGCAACGTGAATCAGCTGTTGATTGTTGTCTCTGATTGGGAACCATACTTAGGCAGCCTGTTTTCCACAGTGTTTTGTGGGATCTTGTTCCGTGTTGGTTTTGTATTGTAACCAAGGACTTCACGTTATCGTTTTGTTGTTTTGTTCGTGTGGTGAATCTAAATAAAAGTATGTTCACTTATCACGCTGCGCATTGGTCCACTGTGTTCGACGATCGTGACAACCACGGTCTGTCCAGGGCCACAGAGGTTTCAGCAGAGCAGCGTGACTGGGTGATGTCCTTTACACTGGCAGTACTTTGTACTCTCATTTTACTATCCCAATCTTTTCTTCTTTGTAATCCCTTCCAGAGGATGTTGATGTACAAGTCAAAACATTGAGTATGTTCTAAGAATGTGAGAGAATGTTAGATGTCATGGGTGGGATCTGAACCCCAGTCTCCCACTCGGGAACGAACATCTTAACCATTAGTGCAGTGGTATTCAAAACTTTTCAGCAGGACCCAATTTTTTCCACCAGAATTTCTTGCGACCCCATTTCTCGCGACCTTATTTATATTACAGCATATTGGATGACTGTCATTCATATTCCATTCACCCAGCTCAATGTAACATCGATAGGTATAGACTACTACATGATACTAGAATTTTCCCTATACCCATCATGAGGTTGCTACAACCTAACCTATGAATTAAAGTTTACAACGTAGGTGCACACAGGTCGTGAGTAATCAAGGTGACCGACAGTGACACATTCAATACAGCCTTGCACACTCTTGCCTGCATCTAGATGATCTAGGGTGTAATCATTAGTCCAACAGTTACAAACAAGAGTTTCTATTGGACAAATTCAGTTATGTTTATCCCCGTTTCGTCGGTTTAAGAAACGTTTTTCAACAGAATCAGCAGAATGAATACACCCCTGATCACACGCAAACCCAGTTCACTTTCATAGCAGCCATACACAAACAGCATGATCACTGCTAGTTGTATTCCTTCTCGCATCTACACGCTCTCCTCCTCTCACATTTTCCCTTCATTTGTGGACTTCAGTGCACAACACATCAGCTGTCTCTCTCTCTCTTGCTTATCCTTCATTTTTGAAGAAATGAATTTGTTCAAAACTGTTCAACTATTGTCATTCTCTCTCTTTGAGTCAACTATTTACCACATTGTATGCACTGCAGTGATAGCTATCTGTAGTTTATGCTTTCAGTGCTAGATTAATTCTCTGGACCTTTGATTGGGTGGACAACATGTCAGTTCATGCTGCAAGAGCTCGGATAGGTTGGAGGACGTCCTCCGGAAGTTGTCTTAATTACTGTGTAAGTCTATGAAAGGGGGTGAGAACCATGAGCCTCCTAGGTTTTGTATTGAAGTCAATGTACACAGAGGAGGACATACCCAGCTTCTTCATGATTGTTGAGTAAGACCCACCAATCACTACTGACTTACACAAACTTTCCCACGGTGATGTAACACAAACTCCTCTCAACAATCCTCAGATTGTGCAGGCCTATGGTCTGGTGGTCTAGGCACATACAGTTGAAGTTGGAAGTTTACATACACTTACAGTGAGGGAAAAAAGTATTTGATCCCCTGCTGATTTTGTAAGTTTGCCCACTGACAAAGACATGATCAGTCTATCATTTTAATGGTAGGTTTATTTGAACAGTGAGAGACAAAATAATCTAGAAAAACGCATGTCAAAAATGTTATAAATTGATTTGCATTTTAATGAGGGAAGTAAGTATTTGACCCCTCTGCAAAATATGACTTAGTACTTGGTGGCAAAACCCTTGTTGGCAATCACAGAGGTCAGACGTTTCTTGTAGTTGGCCACCAGGTTTGCACACATCTCAGGAGGGATTTTGTTCCACTCCACTTTGCAGATCTTCTCCAAGTCATTAAGGTTTCGAGGCTGATGTTTGGCAACTCGAACCTTCAGCTCCCTCCACAGATTTTCTATGGGATTAAGGTCTGGAGACTGGCTAGGCCACTCCAGGACCTTAATGTGCTTCTTCTTGAGCCACTCCTTTGTTGCCTTGGCCGTGTGTTTTGGGTCATTGTCATGCTGGAATACCCATCCACGACCCATTTTCAATGCCCTGGCTGAGGGAAGGAGGTCCTCATCCAAGATTTGACGGTACATGGCCCCGTCCATCGTCCCTTTGATGAGGTGAAGTTGTCCTGTCCCCTTAGCAGAAACCCCCCCCCAAAGCATAATGTTTCCACCTCCATGTTTGACGGTGGGGATGGTGTTCTTGGGGTCATAGGCAGCATTCCTCCTCCTCCAAACACGGCGAGTTGAGTTGATGCCAAAGAGCTCGATTTTGGTCTCATCTGACCACAACACTTTCACCCAGTTCTCCTCTGAATCATTCAGATGTTCATTGGCAAACTTCAGACGGGCCTGTATATGTGCTTTTTTGAGCAGGGGGACCTTGCGGGCACTGCAGGATTTCAGTCCTTCACGGTGTAGTGTGTTACCAATTGTTTCTTGGTGACTATGGTCCCAGCTGCCTTGAGATCATTGACAAGATCCTCCCGTGTAGTTCTGGGCTGATTCCTTACCATTCTCATGAGCATTGCAACTCCACGAGGTGAGATCTTGCATGGAGCCCCAGGCCGAGGGAGATTGACAGTTCTTTTGTGTTTCTTCCATTTGCGAATAATCGGCACCAACTGTTGTCACCTTCTCAACAAGCTGCTTGGCGATGGTCTTGTAGCCCATTCCAGCCTTGTGTAGGTCTACAATCTTGTCCCTGACATCCTTGGAGAGCTCTTGGGTCTTGGCCATGGTGGAGAGTTTGGAATCTGATTGATTGATTCCTTCTGTGGACAGGTGTCTTTTATACAGGTAACAAGCTGAGATTAGGAGCACTCCCTTTAAGAGTGTGCTCCTAATCTCAGCTCGTTACCTGTATAAAAGACACCTGGGAGCCAGAAATCTTTCTGATTGAGGGGGGGTCAAACACTTATTTCCCTCATTAAAATGCAAATCAATTTATAACATTTTTGACATGCATTTTTCTGGATTTTTTTGTTGTTATTCTGTCTCTCACTGTTCAAATAAACCTACCATTAAAATGATCGACTGATCATTTCTTTGTCAGTGGGCAAACATACAAAATCAGCAGGGGATCAAATACTTTTTTCCCTCACTGTAGGTTGGAGTCATTAACTTGTTTTTCAACCACTCCACACATTTCTTGTTAACAAACTATAGTTTTGGCAAGTCGGTTAGGACATCTACTTTGTGCATGACACAAGTAATTTTTCCAACAATTGTTTACAGACAGATTATTTCACTTATAATTCACTGTATCACAATTCCAGTGGGTCAGAAGTTTACATACACAAAGTTGACTGTGCCTTTAAATGCTTGGAAAATTCCAAAAAAGTATGTCATGGCTTTAGAAGCTTCTGATAGGCTAATTGACATAATTTGAGTCAATTGGAGGTGTACCTGTGGATGTATTTCAAGGCCGACCTTCAAATTCAGTGCCTCTTTGCTTGACATCATGGGAAAATCAAAAGAAATCAGCCAAGACTTCAGAAAAAAAATGGTAGACCTCCACAAGTCCTGTTCATCCTTGGGAGCAATTTCCAAATGCCTGAAGGTACCATGTTCATCTTTACAAACAATACTACGCAAGTATAAACACCATGGGACCACGCAGCCGTCATACCGCTCAGGAAGGAGACGCGTTCTGTCTCCTAGAGATTAACGTACTTTGGTGCGAAAAGTGCAAATCAATCCCAGAACAACAGCAAAGGACCTTGTGAAGATGCTGGAGGAAACAGGTACAAAAGTATCTATATTCACAGTAAAACAAGTCCCATATCAACATAACCTGAAAGGCCGCTCAGCAAGGAAAAAGCCACTGCTCCAAAACCGCCATAAAAAAGCCAGACTACGGTTTGCAACTGCACATGGGGACAAAGATTGTACTTTTTGGATAAATGTCCTCTGGTCTGATGAAACAAAAATAGAACGGTTTGGCCATAATGACCATCGTTATGTTTGGAGGAAAAGGGGGTGGCTTGCAAGCCGAAGTACACCATCCCAACCGTGAAGCAGGTGGGTAGCAGCATCATGCTGTGGGGGTGCTTTGCTGCAGGGGGGACTAGTGCACTTTACAAAATAGATGGCATCATGAGGAAGGAAAATTATGTGGATATATTGAAGCAACATCTCAAGACATCAGTCAGGAAGTTAAAGCTTGGTCGCAAATGTGTCTTCCAAATGGACAATGACCCCAAACATACTTCCAAAGTTGTGGCAAAATGGCTTAAGGACAACCCTTCCCACTTTGTCTCCTAATCTGTCTAAATTTTAAATCTAATTAGTCTGATTAAAAGCAAAAATGCCCTTAAGTTTATATATTTAAACATTCCTCTGTTTGTTCACTACTGAGAGGGACTTAAAAATAGAGAGCCGATCAATGAAATGACATTCAATGCAAATTGTTTTGATTAGGAGGACTGATTAGGGACCTTATCTTTGGCATAAATTTAAAGGGGCAATCTACAGTTCAAACAATAACAAAGCCGCCACCCTGTCACTGGATTTAGTAAACAGTTGAGGAATGGGGCTGGAGAATTGTAACCACTCTCAAATTCAGACAGAGCTATGGATGCAAGGAATGGCCATCAACCATGTTTTGAGGCTAAACAGTATTTGTTTACAATTACATTGCTTACAAACAATAGAGTAAAACAAGCTTATATTTTGGGTTCTGATGGGGTATGACAGTTGAACTAAGCTCATGAGGCATTTATACTGCAGATTTTAAACCTTGGTTACACCTTGCACTAACGTGGGTTTCGTGATCGGATCAATATGATCCAATCACTATCTGATCAAGCTTTGTTGCGTCAACACAAGGTATTAAAATATTAGTTCAGTATGTCTTTATTGTGACCAGATCTCCTGGTGCCTCCTTGTATGCAAATTATTTGACAGATATTCTTTCAAAAGAATAGGAATGTATTTATTTTTAGACAATTATTGATGCCATAAGTCAATGGTTGTACCTGTCAATGATTTTAGAGGCCGATATAATAATGATTTAAATGGTTTGACCATCCAGACCTGTTTACACTTGATATCCAGATCCAATGCGTGTCTGACTACCTCCGGAGGTGGTCAGGAAGATCACAATCGGATCACAATGCATCTTCTAATTGTCTACACCTGTTTAGAAAGGATGCATGTTAGCACCAGGGATAAATGGGGCTTTAGTGATTTAACCTGAGATGACATCAAGTCAAAAGTCCTGTTGATTTTTTACATACTAATTCAATGTTGGCTCCTACTGGAGCACAGGGGCCTTAACAGTAGTTGTCCATCACCCGTTTGGGGCCATTTTCTTTTACACCATTCCAGGTGGTTCTTGCCTTGCCTTCTTCATCTCTTCTTCATTAGTCTTTTGTCATGTTTTCCCCCAGCCAACACTTTTTGGTTCAACTCACTCGCCTGATGAGTCCCTTTCCCTGAGTCCTGAAGACTTGTGTTCGCTCCCTAAGTGAATGCCTAGGCTTTAGCTCAACGGGCTAGCAAAGTCTTGTTGCACACAGACCACCTGGGTTCAAACCTAGTTGCTCACACAGGAATCCTAGATGACCCCATATGTGTTTAAAATGTAAGGCCAGACCATTATCTTTACAGGGCGAACCTCATAATTCCAGTTGTGCAACTGTGTACCATCACTGACCGTACACACATTCTATCAGCATCAATGATGCCAATGTGTCAGTCAATGAGTAACATTACTGCTGTAAAGCACACCCCAGCTAGCACATAACATTCTGAGAACCATATGTTTCTTAGAGCTTGGTGAGAGTGTGGTTTTCCTATGGTTATTTTACATACAACCTTCCCATAACGTTTCCTACAGGTTTCCTCATGGTTCTATTTAAAATCATGTTCTCAGAACATTCAGAGAACGTTAAGAAACAACGCTCTTCTGTGGGAATTCCAGTCCTTCAGCATAACGTTTCCCCATGGTTCTATTTAAAGTTATGTTATCAGAACATTAAGAAAACTTTCCATAAATCCAAAAGAAAACATTAGTAACGTTCAAAGAACGTTTAAAAAATGTTATTTCAAAACATATACATTCTGTTCTCAGCATCAACAAAACTCTCTCTATCCTCTATCTTGTTCAGTGTGTTCAGGTGTGTTGGCTGCACCTGATCTTAATCAGTGCTTGTTTCATTTGAAATAGGGTATGCTTGAATAGACTAAAATGAACAGCTTTGTATGAGATAAAAAAACATTGCATGTTTCTCTGGTGGAGTAGTGGATTAATTTCATGGATAGAGAGCCAAAGAGCGTAGGTTCAAATCTCACTGACGCCAGGCCACAATTAAAAAGAAAATTTGTTTGCATGATTAATGCCTAAGCAAATGAATTTCCATGTGTCTTATCTGTGCTTGGAGTTCAAAACAGTAAAACTATGCTAGAAGTGTTATTAAAAGTCTTATTGAAACATGTTCTCAGAAAGTTATTTACAGTGCCTTCAGAAAGTATTCATACCCCTTGACTTATTCCACATTTTGTTGTGTTACAGCCTGAATTCAAAATGGATTAAAAAACACAATACCCCATAATGACAAAGTGAAAGAATGTTTCTAGACATTTTTGCTAATTTATTGAAAATGAAATACAGAAATATCTCATTTACATAAGTATTCACACCCCTGAGTCAATACATGTTAGAATCACCTTTGGCAGTGATTACAGCTGTGAGTCTTTCTGGGTAAGTCTCTAAGAGCTTTGCACTCCAGGATTGCACATTATTTGCACATTATTATTTTTTACATTCTTCAAGCTCTGTCAAATTGGTTGTTGATCATTTCTAGACAGCCATGTTCAAGTCTTGCCATAGATTTTCAAGCCGATTTAAGCCAAAACTGTAACTTGGCCACTCGAACATTCAATGTCGTTTTGGTAAGCAACTCCAGTGTATATTCGGCCTTGTGTTTTAGGTTATTGTCCTGCTGAAAGGAGAATTTGTCTCCCAGTGTCTGTTGGATAGCAGGCTGAACCAGGTTTTCCTCTAGGATTTTGCCTGTGCTTAGCTCTATTCTGTTTATTTTTATCGTAACAAACTCCCTAGTCTTTGCCGATGACAAGCATACCCATAACATGATGCAGCCACCACCATGCTTAAAAATATGAAATGGTACTCAGTGATGTGTTGTGTTGGATTTGCCCCAAACAAAACGCTATCACAGCCATTAAACTTTGTAACTGTTTTAAAATCACTATTGTGAAATCCCATAGCGGTTTCCTTCCTCTGGCAACTGAGTTCGGAAGGACGCCTGTGTCTTTATAGTGACAGTGTATTGAAACACCATCCAAAGTGTAATTAATAACTTCACCATGCTCAAATGGTTATTCAATGTCTGCTTTTTTTTACCCATCTACCAATAGGTGACCTTTGCGACGCATTGTAAAACCTCCCTGGTCTTTGTGGTTGAATCTGTGTTCAAAATTCACTGCTTGACTGAGGGACCTTACAGATAATTGCATGAGTGGGGTACAGAGATGAGGTAGTCATAAAAAAATCAAGTTAATCACTATTATTGTGCACAGAGTCCATGCAACTTATTATGTGACTTGTTAGGCACATGTTTACTCCTGAACTTATTTAGGCTTGCCATAACAAAGGGGTTGAATACTTATTGACTCAAGACATTTCAGCTTTTCATTTTTAATTAATTGGACATTATGGGGTATTGTGTATAGGCCAGTGACACAAAATCTCAATTTAATCCATTTTAAATTCAGGCTGTAACACAACAAAATGTGGAAAAAGTCAAGGGGTGTGAATATTTTCTGAAGGCACTGTAGTTACCTTCAAATAACCTATAATTTATGTTCTCAGAACATTGAACGCCCACACCAGTAGAATCCAATTTTTTCGAGCTGAAAGACGATGGCCAGAGCTTAACCATGATGTTGCACAACGATGTAAGTCAATAAGTTATCGTTTTATTCAAAGTATGATATATTTGTGCTTGAAGTGCCAAATCCGGATGTGTGACTTCGGATGTTTCCGTGAGTCTTATGTGTCTTTTCCTGTGAGATGACGTGCAAATTCTTTTCAGCCTACGTTTCGTTTCAGGGCTGGGTTTTATTAAAATGTTACCACCCACCAGCATGTTTATTAATAAGAAACACCTGCTGCAAAGTTCTTCCTATTCGCGAGTTGTCTGAGAGCCATACAGCTTTTCTCTGTAGCCTACACTTGAGTCTGCACTAGATAAAACAGCCACAAAGTCAGAACTGACTATATCGTACACATTCATGAAAACAAAAATACGCTTTTTGTCTTAATTTAAGGTTAGGGTTAGGCTAAGATTAGCAGTTAAGGTAAGAGTTAGGTTTAAAGAAGATAAAATGTAGAAATAGACAGGGTTTATGAATATGTGGCTGTGTTAACTAGTAACGACCCTACACTTGGTCGCATTTTTTTAGTATGGCCCGGCATTTTTTTAGCATGGCCCGGTGAGCCCAAAGAGAATAATCCACCTAGAAGGGGCACCGGGCCATGCAAAATGAACTCGCCCATTGCTTCAATACACGCTCCAAACCATTGAATAGTTAGACTATCCATATTACCGGAGCTTACATTCTTTATATTTCTATGTTGAGTTCGTGACCGCAATTTAAATAATGCATTGATATATAGCTAGCTTGCTTCCTGAAATGATAACAGCGAGAACAAAGAATATAGCTATTTGATCATGTCCGTGTGCATGTCCAAATATTAATGACGTCTGGAATCCTACGCGGTTTCACTGGAATTATCAAACGGCAAGAGTCAGATAAACGTCAACCCTCAACATGTCAACAGCTAGTATAGGCTCAGTTTAGCTGAGACTCATCTCTTGACAAGTAGGCTGGTAGTTTTTTTCTGAAATAAGAATGTTCAGTATGCCTGACTTGACTGAAATGGTGCCCACATAACTTTCATTAGCATGCTAGCGAGTTACACTGACAGCTGTCAGTCAGTGTCCTATTTGCTGTTATTTCTCAGCTACATGTGGAAATCACCACAACGTTCCCACCCCCAATTCCTGAATATGCGTCAGTCTTCGAAGTGGAATCTAAATGAGAATTTTCGCTCTAGGACAGGAATTACTCGAAATAGGTGTGGCAACTTCCTCTGAGGTGGGCCTTAAATAAAACCTTCCAGGAAAACATTTAGAGAACCATAGAAAAACATTCTCAGAACCTCCCTGCAACTTAAAAATGAATGTTCCCAAAACAGATCATTTAAGAAACGTCTTGTTTTAACGGTCAGGAAATGTATGGCTTCGTTCCCAGAACCAATGTGAAACCAAAAACAAATGTTCCCACAACATCCAAGGAACCAAATGTGCTAGCTGGGACTGTAACTGAAACCATACACCACCTACCACCACCTATGTGTATCAGTGCTCTAAGCCCAGGGACGAATCCTAACTGAAGGTCCTTGCATGTGTCTAGAATTTTCATCCCAATCACTCATTGACATCAATACATGATCTTCAGTACATGATTTACATGTGGCCTGGGGTGGTCTAGTGGTTAGGGCTGCTGCCTTTAGCACACACATATACTGTGTGTGTTTCGAATATGACCTACTGGCAAAAATTATATTTCTCTTTGTCTCTTTCCCATATAAAATAAGTCCGAATGTGACCCTATGCATGGACTGGGCTTGAGTTGTGCAGGACTGTTTGTTACACCTTGTTGAGCCAGCAGAGGCTGCTCTTCTCTCCAGACAGAGAGAGACCCAGGCTAGAATTCATGTGTTTGGTATTAGGGCTACACTTCACTGAAGGGCTCCTGTGTCCTCAAGAAATGCTCTCTGGTCTCCCAGGGTAACCATAACACTGCCTTTATTGGTGAATAAATGAGAACTCATAGAAAGCCGTCAAGCCAGAGCATTGCTTCTTATGAATATAGACCAGTGTGTGTGCATGCGTGTGAGTGTTTTGCATGATAATTAATGTATGCTAGCTAAGTATGTTTATGTGTGTGCCCTGTATAAGCATGTGACTTTATTCCGTGTGTGTGTGTGTGTGTGTGTGTGTGCGTGCGTGCAGGCGTCTACGTGCGTTTAGAGTAGACTGTTCAGTGTATCATTTACATGTTGCTCTCCAGGGTGGTGTTTATGGGATAAATACAAGGCCCTATATATGGGTTTTCAGTACACAAATATAACATGTGTGGAACAACCGGTCTCACCGCATGGACTTTGACCCTATAGATTACCCATGGGCCTCTTCTTCTGGCTGACACCCTCCCCCTACGTCCTCCTTTCACTGTGGCTGTTTCTTATTACACACACGACACACACACTTGAAACACTCCTCCTCTCCCCCTTCGTATGACCTATACATCTGACTTTAAATGGAACTTCCTTCCCCTTAGAGGTGCTCCTGGAGTCTAGCAACTCATTTTACATTTTAGTCATTTAACAGACGCTCTTATCCAGAGCGACTTATAGTTAGTGAGTGCATTCATTTTTTCATACTGGCCCCCCCGTAGGAAACGAACCCACAACCCTGGCGTTGCAAGCGGCATGCTCTACCAACTGAGCTACACGGGGCCAACTCCAACTGGCTCTCTCTCCTTACCAACCCTTTCCTTACCAACCCTTTCCTTACCAACCCCTACTTGAACACAGAACTACTCCCAAACTTTTCTCTCTCTCTCTTTCTCTCTCTCCTTAACAAACCTTACCAACTGCTGTAACACAAAATACAAAACTCCTCCAAATCTCTCTTTCTGTCTCTCTCCTGCTTTTTTCTTTCTCTCAATGTTCCACTGCTTACTGTTACTAAAACAATAATTGTAGTTGTGGCTGTATTTGTGCTGTGCTGGCTTGATGTGATGTGCAGTAGAGGAATGGGCATGTGGGTTCAGTCCAGGGGTGTGGCTATGGATGATAGACTCAGATAGATGTGATCTCTGTGGGTGCCTGAGGAAGAGTTGGCCTACCTGGTCTTGTGCAAACCAGTGATGAAACCACAAATATGAGGGAGGGAGGGAGGGAGGGAGGGAGGGAGGGATGAATGGGGCCTCTCTCTCGTTTTACTAGGCTTTTTTTCACTAATTTCCCCCAACTCTCTCTTACTTAAAATGGTTGGCAGAGCCACTCTCTCTCTGTGCATATTCTCTTTGTCCTTCTCCCTCCTCTGCTCTCCCCCTCTCTCTCCAGTGAAAGGGGTTGGCTCTGCTAAGTTTGTGTAAAGGAAATTCCAGTACCACCCCCAGGGCCTCTATGGCACTCTATACGTTACTGTAGTACACACACACACACAGAGACACAGACACACACACATTCTCAAACGCAACACGCCCCCTCTGTCCATACGATCACATTCACTAGAACTTTAGGAAACCTTTGAACGTTTTTGGAGGCCTAAGCATAGTGATTCCTCAATACACTCGCTGTCACACAAGACTAAAATCAGACATCTGCACTGATAGGTAGGATTTAATACTTTATATTGGGATTAAAGCTGTTCTGGGGTCAGTTTTGTCACGATGGATACTTTTATTGTGTGCCACAATGATCTCTTTGTCTCTGGCCTATATAATGTTCTTGCTATGTTGCTCATTATGGGTTGCAGAAGGCTTTGGATGTACAGATGAAGTTCATTATAGGGAAACATGAGATAGAACAGCTATAGCTTACAGATGCAAAAGAAAAGATGCCCTGGGCATACACTTTAACAGCCATGTGCTAACTTCTACCAAGTTTTTGTATGTTTTGTAAAAGCTTAGGCTACAGTGATTCAAACATAGGCTATGTACATGTAACTCTCATGTCAAGAGGGTCTGGCACGTGTACTGCTGCAATGTGTAGTGTAAGCCTACTGCTTTTTTGTACATTTGTTTTCCTGTTCCTGTTATGCATTTAACTGAAGTTCCAGTTCATTCCAGTCAAATCCAGTCCCACTGCAGGACAAAGTAATTGGGTGGCATTTAATGGTAATTTAATTAGATCTAGAGTTAAGCCTCTCCTGATGTTTTCGCATGAATATGAATCTATAGGAGCTATTAATGACATCCGAGGCTTCTCTAGGGGAGACAGAGGGAAGGTGGTTGGGTGAAGGGGGAGTCGGCAAAGAGGGTATAAGAACACTGGTGGGCTATCTCACCACGGTAGTTAGGTTTTCTCTTCAGTATTCAGTATTTTTTGCATGCAACTTCACTTATTGGGAGTTTGGACGTTAAATGTCCACTCTTTTTTTATAAAGCATTATGCACAGTACGGAACATGGTATAGTAGTAGGTATATATGGCTGTAGGCTTATGTCCAAAAGACTACGTTTACCAGACTCGAGTCATAGACCCCTTGTAATTGGTTGCTCGTCTGTTGGGGGGATGCAAGGGTCGCGGTCAGGCAGCCTATAAAACAAAGCCGATAGCGTTTGTTAATACTGACTACGGGGGATCAGGTAAAATATCGTGGATGAACGGTTGAGAAATGTTTGGGTTTTGAGCTGTTTTACTGAAATATGCATAAGTAGGCCCTAGACTCGAGATTTATTCGGCATTCTTCGTTTTTGAGTCTCGAATGTTTCGCATTTCTGACTATGTTCGGTTAAAAAAAGATGTGAAATGGACTGTTTGCAAAAAGTAACCTGTGCACGCTGGGCCTATTCATTTATCAATGTGCCACATTCCTGTGATTAGACTTTTGTTTGATGTGACCGCTCGCAATGGAAGCTGCCAAAATGCCAATGATTGACAGCAAATGTATTAAATATGCGTTTCAAATTGTGTAGTAGCCCACATGGAGCCAATGCAATTAGCCTGTGTATTGTTAAAACGATTGTGGTTTTTGCTTAGCAGAATCTGCACACACCGTGCAAAAATTGTGTTTCTACACTCCTTAGAGTGTAACATTTAAGTAGCATGTTTGAATTAATTGCCTTCGAGCCACAGTTGTATCAAACAAAGTTTACTACCGAGTTTGAACTAAAATTAATTTCCGTAGCCTCCTATGTGTAGTCTACTTTGATATAAGCTACTCATCTGGATTTATTGCGCAACTTTGGCCTGTCTGGAGTAGTATTAAATAAGTAGTATTAAATAAGTGTTCGTAACCGTTTATGGTTGGAGAGATAATGGTTTGGTTTCTTTACTGTACTATAAAAAAGTGTATTGTTGTTTATCAACCTATGGCACTGACTTCTGCCGGTAGCCTTTGAAGGTAACGACTTGTATGTCCGTGCCCTTGAGAATCCAATGGATCTGTTCATGCAAGGGCATCACTGAAACTGCAGCCTTTGCGGAGTTAATTGACACGTTCGAGCGGATCACTTTTGTCAGGTCGGGGACCATCGTTGGTCACCGCCTTTAAGTGTGTTGCGTTATGGGGTTTTAAAACATTTCCTTCTTGCGCCTACATTTGGACTGCATGAGTTTAACAGAAATCCTGTGAATAAAGGTCATGAAAATTTGACTGCACGTTTCTGCGCTTGCTCTTCACCAACTTCGTCCTGCAGCCATCGTCTGCATTGTGGGAGGCTCTATTTTCAACCAATCATTAGGATGTTTGTTTGATCCACGCAAATGTGACCAAAGACATGACTGAAACAGGAACCAACTTCATGTAGGCTATACAGTGGATAGCCTATATACAAATTAATGTGATATTTTAGTCTCTCCGTCATTGATTGTACAATGCACACGCATATTTATTCAGGTTGTGAGTGTGTGAAATGGAGGTTGGAGCCATGGTTATTTCGACATTATAAAGATTTTTAAAAACATACAATGGCAAAACTGTCATGTTGATCTGAGCCTTGCTGTTCGAAAAACACATTAGTGTCTGACTTTCGGATGTCGCACATGCAACCTCCCCCTGACTTCACTCCTAGAATCCAGGCTCTGTCGTAGCCGGCCGCGACCGGGAGACCCATGGGGCGGTGCACAATTGGTCCAGCATCGTCCAGGATAGGGGAGGGAATGGCCGGCAGCGATGTAGCTCAGTTGGTAGAGCATGGCGTTTGCAACGCCAGGGTTGTGGGTTCGATTCCCACGGGGGGCCAGTATGGAAAAAAAAAAAAAAAAAAATTATGCACTAACTGTAGGTCGCTCTGGATAAGAGCGTTTGCTAAATGACTAAAATGTAAATGTAATGTCTACAGTCGGTTGCTTTCGCCTTACCACTCAAACGCGCCCATTATGTTCCGTAGCATGCTTGATTTTTAAACTCCTGTATGGACTACTGAATAGTATTTAAAATCTTCCTGTTTTTAAAAAATTGCTTTAAGTTTAGCTATAGGCTAGTTGTAGGACTCGTGCTTTGCTTTCCAACGGATGCATGCGTTAGCCATCATTATTTGGGGTGACCTTTTTATGCATTACTACAGTGAGTGCGTGCGTCATTTATTGAACAAGCCAGTAGGTGGCACTCGTCCATAGGTCGTGCGGGGATCGTTTTGCTTTGATGGATTTAAAAATGTTCTCCTACTGCTGCGCTCAGCACTCCATATTCGTGTGCGCGCACGGGCCCCGAAACTTGCGCATCTGTGGCGAAGTGCGCTCAAAAGTAATGTCACTTTTGCTTCGTCCGCTGCTTTAATATTCGGTTGTTGGTATGGGTTGCCACATTGTTGGTGAATGAGTTGTAGGCCTACCTGAACATTAAGGGTATCCATCTGGCATTTCATGGTATTTGAAGTGTCATTTTTAGTCTATTGACCCCTTCGCCACTCTGCTCCAACATCTTTCCACTTGATTTATTTTCCCTATGAACTTTGTCTTGGTCACTGAGCCGACCGTTATTTTCACATGTTCTGCCCTGTCACATTTTCTCCCCTCCCTCCCCTCATGTGTGTTCACTTGCCCCTCCCACTAACACGCTCTTCTGCTCTCTCCTCTCACTGTCTTCCACTCTCTCTGGCACACGCAACCCACAGGCGTACAGAGGAGACACACACACACACACAGCAACTCTACAGACATGTCGGACTCCGAGACCGCTGCTCCTGATGAGGCCCCTGTCCCTGCCGCATGTGCAAGCATCAAGGCAGACCTGGACAAATGGTGAGTGTCTGTACGGATGGATGTGGTTTTCTCTGTGTCCGCCATTGCCACCGGGACCAACGTCTCCAGGATGCCCATCCATGGCTTCCAACTGATTGGATGGACACGGCAAAGCCGCAGTGCTTCTAGTGCTTTCCACTTGGAAGTTCCCAGTGTCACCAAGTGGATTTCAGTGTTGAGTTGTGTTTATTTGAAGCGGCTAGTGGAATTCCTTTCCCCCGTCGTTTGGAGGTTTGGAGGTAGGCTATAGAGTTGATGTCGTGTGGCATCCTTGTGTTGCGCCATGATAAAATGGTGGAGCAGTTGAGTAGTGCAGTGCACGGTGATGGAAGAATCCAAATTCCAATTTTCAAAATGTAACTGAATTTAAACTGTCTTGGCAGGTTAGGGGGGGGGTACTATTGTAGTGTAGTGGGGGGTACGCACGTAGGGGTCTTGGGGTCAAAGCACGGCGGTCTCTTGCACATGCCTGATTGAAGGCAGGGAATTTGCCTACATCATGTTCTCTCCCGCTCCCCACCCCCCCTCGTTATGTCGCCATGTCTGTCTCCGCTCAGCTTCCCTGGCCTTGCTGTGTCAACAGCGCTGAGTGAGCATTAGCCAGCGCTAAGTCGCTAACTCACTGATTCATTGTCCCGACCTGTGTTCACTAAAAATGACACTTCAAATACCATGAAATGCAAGATGGATACCCTTAATGTTCCCCCCCTCCTCTGTCCTCACTCCGTCCTCCCTCTGCAAGATTAGTGCAGAGTGAGATTGTTGTGGGTTTTATCTCTAGAAATGCGTAGACACAGGAAACCTGGATGGTTGGGTTGTGTATGAGGGCTCAATGACAGTGCAATGTCAAAGCCCGGTTCGATGGCTGATGTAATGTCTACTCTAGCCCTCAGCGGTTTTCAACTCTGTCAATCTTCACATTGATATTTCACCAAAACCGAGATGGATTTTGACCCTTGGTGTTGTATTTTGATGTGTTGTTGCAGGGTTTGGAGCTAGGCTAGGCTAGGGATAGGCCCTGGAGTGTCCCATGCTGTATAGGCCAGATAAGTCCAGACCAATGGGTGTGAGTGATGAGATAAGGGTGCAGGGTTTAGGGGGTGGTAGGTTGCAGGACAATGGTAGGAATGACCTAGGTTGGCTGCTGGTTGTCAGTGGGCCTATAACGGTCTTGAGCCATGGTGAATTGAATGTCATTGAATGAAGTTCCCTATGTTTGTGGTATGGCACCTTTTATGAATGGAGTGTAGTGTTGAAGCACGTTGTAGGCCTTTATTATAGTTCACTGTGCATCATGTGCCCTTTACCTCAGCATTTATACTTTTATAATGTGTTCATGTTGCATTAGAAACTAGATGAAGGCTTTCTCAACACTTGGGTCAAGGGGACTTATTGTGATTTTTTTTAAATTATTTTTTTTTGTACAATGTACAGCACTTTGGTCTATGCCACAGTAAATAACATCAACTTTGAACATTTGTCAAAGGCCCTGTGCTGTTTTGGACACTTTGTTTACCCTACAGGCAAGGGTTGTACTGTTAACCTACAAGCCAGGGTCTTACTGTTAACGTACAGGCAAGGGTCTTACTGTTAACCTACAGGCCAGGGTTTTACCGTTAACCTACAGGCCAGGGTTTTACCGTTATCCTACAGGCCAGGGTTCTACTGTTAACCTACAGGCCAGGGTTCTACTGTTAACCTACAGGCCAGGGTTCAACTGTTAACCTCATGGTCCTTGGGGTTTGTCATTGACGGGCCCAAATGATACTGTATCCTGTAACATGGTCCACGTGATGGCAGTGGACCTGCTGAAGGCAGCGTAGCTAGCTGTACCAGAGGGCTGACTGAGTAATGTATACCAGGACGATATATTTATAGCTCCACTCTTGAATCTTAAATAGTCATGCATGGGTTGGTGTGTAAATGTCCAGGATACCATGTCCTGTCCTATGGCCATAGATCATGATCATGTTGACGACTTGCCTTGGAACCTGAAAATGTTATATTTTTAAACGGCCTCACATGATGCACAGCTGACTGCTGTGACTGACTGCCGACAAAATTTGTCAAAGGCCCTGTGCTGTTTTGGACACTTTGTTAACCCTACAGGCAAGGGTTGTACTGTTAACCCTACAGGCAAGGGTTGTACTGTTAACCTGAAAACGTTATATTTTTAAACGGCCTCACATGATGCACAGCTGACTGCGGCCATCTTGGCTGGCTTGGCCTGCACTGACATGTCACATAGAAAGACGTGGATTAGTTGAAGGGTTACCTTGACGCCTTCAAACTCAAACACATTTAATGTTGATTACACCTGTCTAATCCTTGGATATCCACAAGTACACAGGCCTTGGGGTCAGTTTGGTATTGGGCCAAACAACTCCTCTGGAAAGTACTTTGAGCTCAGTTTGCGACCCCGGCCTTAACATTCTAGAACCTGCGTTGACTGACCTTTGAACCTGTGACAAGGTATTTGTGTGTGCTTTGTAGGTGCCTTACAGATGCCCCTGTTACCCGCGGTATGTAGCGTATCTCGTAGTCAGGACATGGAGACGTATAGATTATACATGTCAATGTATGACTCTGATAACTAACTGCCTCTTTAAATATGAATATTAACAACATGTTACAGATGTCTACTACCTGTGTGGGTCCTGCTGTGTACTTTGAAATGTGGTTCTGTGGTAACTTTGGTAGTCTTCCCTAACTGTGTAACTTGTAAGCCAACACCCAAGCCTTCCACACAGACCCTGTGTATGTAGACATGCGTGTGCTTGCTCTGCTTGACTGAAAGTGAGGTTTGCTTGGATGGAATGCAGTGTTCCTGCAATTCGAGACCCCATAGCTACAACATGGCTCCAACTGGAAACCAACCAAGTCATTTGCAGTTATTTTCTTTATTTTGATCATAGCTTTGATCTTTCTTCTCATCCTGCTCCATGGTTCTGTCTCAAATTACACACTATTCCCTATTTAGTGCACTACTTTTGACCTGAGCCCAGTGATCACACAATATAGGGAATAGGGTGCCATTTGAAACTCAGACAATGTTTGTATTGGTCCTAGAATGATATCCCTGTCATTGTAGGCCTTCCCTTAGTTCCCTCCATAGTTGTTAACTCACAGGCATCCCAATGCCATTGAACTCTTCACAGTCGAGTGACTTTAGGTCGCTTTTAGGCCCAGTAACCAACTTCAAAGATGTTTAAATGTTGGGCGCTGATCACAAGCTGGATGACATTGGCTCCATGTCCCTACTCTCTTTTCTCTAGTGTGCTGGTCTGGCACAGACAAAATGTCAATACAGGACTAAGATTGAATCCTACTACAGACGGATTACCAGGACGTGTACTCCGAGCATGCACTGACCAACTGGCAAGTGTCTTCACCGACATTTTCAGCTTGTCCCTGACCGAGTCTGTAATACCTACATGTTTCAAGCAGACCAACATAGTCCCTGTGACCAAGAACACCAAGGTAACCTGCCTAAATAACTACCGAACCGTAGCACTCAAGTCTGTAGCCATGAAGTGCTTTGAAAGGCTGGTCATGGCTCACATCAACGCCATCATCCCAGAAACACTAGACCCACTCCAATTTGCATACCGCCCCAACAGATCCACAGATGGTGCAATCTCTATGAACACCTACGTGAGAATGCTATTCATTGTCTACAGCTCAGCATTCAACACCATAGTGCCCTCAAAGCTCATCACTAAGCTAAGGATCCTGGGACTAAACACCTTCCTCTGCAACTGGATCCTGGACTTCTTGACGGGCCGCCCCCAGGTGGTAAGGGTAGGTAACAACACACTGATCCTCAACACGGGGGCCCCTCAGGGGTGCGTGCTCAGTCCCCTCCTGTACTCCCTGTTCACCCATGACTGCATGGCCAGGCACGACTCCAACACCATCATTAAGTTTGCCGATGACACAACAGTGGTAGGCCTGATCACCGACAACGATGAGACAGCCTATAGGGAGGAGGTCAGAGACCTGGCCGTGTGGTGCCAGGATAACAACCTCTCCCTCAACGTGACCAAGACAAAGGAGATGATTGTGGACTACAGGAAAAAAAAGAGGACTGAGCACGCCCCCATTCTCATCGACGGGGCTGTAGTGGAACAGGTTGAGAGCTTCAAGTTCCTTGGTGTCCACATCACCAACGAACTATCATGGTCCAAACACACCAAGACAGTCGTGAAGAGGGCACGACAAAGGCTATTCCCCCTCAGGAGACTGAAAAGATTTGGCATGGGTCCTCAGAACTTCAAAAAATTCTACAGCTGCACCATCGAGAGCATCCTGACTGCTTATCAGAAACATGTTGGGTTGTTTTCACTGAACAAAAATATAAACGCAACATATAAATTGTTGGTGTTGGTCACGAGAAGCTGATTAAACAGCATGATCATTACACAGGTGCACCTTGTGCTAGGGACAATAAAAGGCCACTCTAAAATGTGCAATTTTGTCACACAACACAATGCCAGAGATGTCTCAAGTTTTGAGGGAGCGTGCAATTGGCATGCTGACTGCAGGAATGTCCATCAGAGCTGTTGGCAGAGAATTGATGCCTCACAACCGCAGACCATATGTATGGCGTCGTGTGGGCGAGCTGTTTGCTGATATCAACATTGTGAACAGAGTGCCCCATGGTGGCGGTGGGGGTTATGGTATGGGCAGGCATAAGCTACGGACAACGAACACAATTGCATTTTATTGATTGGCAATTAGAATGCACAAAAATACCGCAATGAGATCCTGAGGCCCATTGTGAGGCCCATTTTTTAAAAAGGTATCTGTAACCAACAGATGCATATCTATATTCCCAGTCATGTGAAATCCATAGATTAGGGCCTAATGAATTTATTTCAATTGACTGATTTCCTCATATGAACTGTAACTCAGTAAAATCGTTGAAATTGTTGCATTATTATATTTTTGTTCAGTATATTTCCTTACAACCAGTCAAACTGATGTGATTTGGAGATTTTGCATTGTTTCCCTTTTTTTTTAATTGCATTTTGTCCCATGTCCCTAAACGTCTTTGCTCTGCGAAAGATTCAGAGATGACAGAACTTTACCAATGTCAACTAGATTGAAGCATTCATTCTATCGATTTATGACATTTTGGTGAGCAAGGATTTATTTAGTCTTCTAGGGCAACATATGATGACAGAAGAGAAGGTGAATATATCTAATTATAGACAAGTTGACTAACAAATAACCTACCAAAATGTTGGATATTATAAGCAGAAACATATCCTAATTGGGCAAAAACCAGGCCTCAGATTTTCACTTTATTAAATGTAGTCGGGCGGTTGCGGGTGGGTTATTAGCAATTGCGGGTAAACAACCCGCTGAGCGTACCACTAGTGGCCGACCGACAGCCCTAAATAATTGACATCTTCATTTCCTGATTGTAAAGGCAGTGTTTCCACCAGTCATCCTCCTCCCATACAAACCCTTGCCACCCTATCCTACCCTCTTTAACTTGCTCTGTGATGCACCCTAAAATGCGCCCTAAAGTGGTCGTTGCCATGCCAATGTGGCGGTGGTGCCGTTACGTGACTGATGGCCCCCACCCCCCTTATGTTATGTGACAGCTATCACGGTGATGTCGTCAGTTCGCTGCCTCTGCAACCTCTCTGACGCCCAGAGGTAACACTCCGCGGCAGATGACTCTTGCATGTTGATCACTCAATCCCAAAATGTTAACCTGAAACTAATATTCTTGATGTATATTCAAACTCCCAACGTTATCCCCTTGGTTAATTCACAAAGGATTCCCCCATTCGTGTTTGTGTGGAGCTGAAGATGGACAAACAGGGGAGTTCTGTTCAGGCAGCATTACACAACGAAGCCTAATTGGTTCGGTTGGTTTACGAGGCCCTGGGCATCCAGACCCTGTGTCGCTCCTATAGTGGCCGAATGAATGTGTTTCTATCTATCCCTCCACCTTCCTCCATTACAGTTCAGTCATTTGATTATTAAAATGGCTGCCTGTTTTGGGTTATGCCCCCCCCCCCCCCCGCTTCTTATAGTAGGTTTGGTCCAGTCATATCTATTTCTTTTAGCACTTTCCCTCTGTGGTAAAAGCAGGGGATGTTTATCGTGGATGGATTATCTGGTCACACAGCCTCAGGGTCAGGTCCTCTGTGCTGCTGTTGGGTCATCTCTGCCCCCCCCCCCCCCCCCCCCCCCCGACTGCATTAACCTTTTTTAATCTGCAGAGAGCAGCTGTGAGTTACATCATAGAGATCAGCCCAGCTACAAGGGGATGTGGGGTGGTGGTGGGTGGGGCATGGAGCCAAGGGGGTTGCACCCGGAAATGTCCCCTGGTGAATGGTGAGGTAGTGTGGGGTTGCAGACAGTCATGTCAGTCAATCCATCCCCTCCTGCCGTCTCTGACTCTCGCCCTCCTACCTGGTCTTTTCGTCATCCGTTTTGCGTTGTCACGCAATCACTCGCTCTCCCTGATGTCCGCCCTCCCTCACAGATGGGTTTATCCCCATCCCTCTCTCTCCACCCCCGCCCTCCTCTCTTCCCTCGCTCCCTTTCGCCCCATCACCCTAATGCGTTGTGTCAGTGTCTGCCCGCTGTTTGGTGCCGAGTTCCTGAAATAACCCCCCCCACACACACACACACACACCCCACCCCCTCCCCTCTCTAGTGACCAGTCTGCCAACACTCTCTACCTATGTAACCAGTCCAGTCCTTTAGTGAGGGCAGTGTCTGTCTGTATGACAAGTCTGACTTGGGTCAATATGAGGAATGGCAACATTGTTTAGAAAAGCTCATACTATATCTGATGTTCAGTCAGGGTAGGACTAGGACACTTCAGGGCTAACGGCTTGACAGCGTGATGCCTAAACATCTTCAGTTGAGTTGACAGGGATCATTTGGTGCTGAGCTCGATGGCCGACCTATCTAAATGCTTCAAAGATCTCTATTGGCTCCATGGCTGTCAAACTGATACTAGCATTGGAGGAGAGGATCCAAGGTCCCTCCCTCAGAGGTCTTGACCATGTGGTTGTGTTCTCTCTGCAGTGTGAAGGAGGGCGGTGACTGTAAGGATCTGATGGAGGCGTTTGCAGCCTGTGTGAAGAGTGCAGCGGAGGCGTCGTGAGGAGAGGAGGAGCTATACTCACAGGAAATGTAAGTTCACTTCCAGGGGTGCTGTGTCCTGATACGGCTCCTAACTACTAAAGCCAACCTTTCTTTGTCCAGTAATGGACTTTCTATAATGCCATAAGAAATGCTTAGCTGACTATTGGGGCACACTCATGGAATGTGAATTGAAAAGCGTGCAGGACCTGGCTTATGGTGTAAACAACCCAATGGCCAGCCAGTCTATCTACTCTAGCCAGGGAGGCAGATGTTAAGCCAATATGACTGAAACGAATTCTCTCTACATTTCTCTACCTCTTTTCTGTTCCTGCACACTTTCTCTCGCTCACTCTCTCTCCAGGTCCACTGCACTGAGTCCTCTACGTTTCCCAGCATTCCATTCTGCACAATAAGCACTGGGCTGAATGATACTGGCGGGGTTCGGCGCCTGGCAGAAACCATCCACCTCTTACCACCCTCCCCAACCCCCCCATGAAGCTTAAATGGTGTCTTCCAATTTGTACCCCTGCTCTGCTCCCACCATGGCTGAGTACATCCATTTGTAGACAATTCCGGAGAGCCTATGGGTTTTATGTAAATTGTCCACTTGAGATGCATACATTTAAATGGAATAATAAAGTCTAAAAGAAATTGGTATAACATTTTGCCTCTTGCTTCGCTTCTCTTTTAGAATGTGATGTGAAATGTCATTCTGGGTTCTTTGAACAGTTTTGTAACCTCAATAGAAGGGTTGATTGTTTAGCAACAAAACCGACGCGTGCGAAACTATGGGGCAAAACACACTCGGTTGGCTTAGATTATTGACATGTAAACTAAGTTTAGTCTCCGATGTTTATTGAAAACATAAAAATGTATGCACTCACTAACTGTAAGTCGCTCTGGATAAGAGCGTCTGCTAAATGACTAAAATGTTAAATGAATATATGTGCACAATGAGCCCTTGTCTCGCATACATCGCTACAGTTGTTGGTTCTGAATTGGGCTTTGGGTTTTTAGACCTTTTGGATACTTAATGACCTGTTGCAGACCAGGGCCCCTATTTATAAAGCTTCTCAGGAGTGTTGATCTAGGACCAGTTTAGCCTTTTAGAGTCTAATGAATAAGATTGGGGGGGACATGATCCTACATCAGCAATCCTACTCTGAGGTGCTTTATGAATACGGGCTCAGACCATCAAAAGCTGGTGAAAGTGTCTGATTTTAAGACTCTCTCTTTGCACTTTTACTGTTAAGATTCAACTCTTTAATCCAAAAGCGTTTGAACCTGGGATTATTCTGTCTCTTTGTAATGGGTTTAAAGGCCCAGGAGATGGGAGATAAACCCTTAATTTGACTAATGCGATTAACCCTTAATCTGTCAAATGTGACTGATGCACTCTTAACTCTGACTGATTCCATGATCGCACTCTGGACTTGGGACTGAATCCCCATTTTCCACCCGTCTACCAAAGTGTACACTTGCTCTTTCTCACAAGGATTGAACAATGGTGTAAACTGACTCCAGCTAATGCTTACACTAATCATATGCTTTTAAAAACATGAGGCTCCAGAATCAGACAGCTAACAGGAGAGAGGGAGAGATGTGACCGCATGCGAGGACAATGTGTGCGTGTAAGAAGGGTATGTGTGTAAAGGGGGCTGTGGGACATAGCACTACACATAACAGAACTAGGAGTGGCACATAAGTGGACACCAGCCCATGAAGTCTTAGCCTATCTCTTGTAGTTGATTTGATATTTGTAAATGTGAGTTAAATGCTCTGTGAGCTGAGTGTGTGAGAGAGGAGATACACTAGCTATGCATTAGGGTCAGTAAGCATGTGTGGAGATATGGCAATGCAGGTGGTGGTACTGTACATGCATTTGAGGGATAGAGGGTATGTGTGCATGTGTGTACGTGTGTGTGAGTAACAACTGTGGCCTGTTCCCAGGAATGTTCCATGTTGTATCACCATGTGTTGTATCACCATGTGAAAGAACAGACCTTTACCCCCTCCCCTCCCTCCTCCTGACACACAAACTACTCACCAGAGGGGTATCCTATAAAGCAGGTTTGAGGAGTTAGCGAGGCAACTTTGGTCAACTTGGGATAACCAGTAATACGAAAATGGCTCACCTTTTAGCCAGGTAATTTTCTATGACAACAAATCTACAAAAATGAACCTGCTCCGGGATAGGCTAACTCACGGCTAACTCCATTTACCCTGAATGAAATGACTGAGCCGCGAGTTGAGGACCAGATTCCCTCCCTCTTGCAAAGATTGCATCATTATCCCCTTCATTTGAGGAAGGCTGATTAAATATTTTATTAATCAAATGTTTTGTGTGTTAAAAAATGGTAATGTTAAAATATATCACATTGCACACTAAGTAATGACAGAATGCATTTTAAACTTCACGAACAGTAACACTGACTTTTGTATGACTTAATACAATTATTTTATAGATAGGAGTGGGGGGAAAAAGGTGCTTGTGGTTGTGCATTAATAAACGCTCCAAGGTCGGCATTTAATGATAAGTAATAAAATAAATATGGCACTAATAAAAGCCTATTTCACACCATAGCTTGCTGAATTCGTTTTAATTTTGGCACAAATGAAAATTTGGCACTGACTCTCCCGTGGATTGATGTTTCAGCATTCTCTCAACGAAGAGTTCGCCGTTCGATTAGCCATGTGCAACATGCTTGTTAGCGGCAGGCGGACGCGCAATATCCACCGTCGTAGTACGGATGAAGCCTGAGCTGGAATGTGAAGCTAACTGAAGCTGGTTAGCTTTAGAAAACCCTGAGTAGATCTAGCTTGCTTTTTATGCCCCTCAGGACAGCGCTCAATCCAGACATATTTACTCTAACCTCACAGCACCCCTGGTTGGACCCCTGGATATTCAGTGGGACATCAATGCCTGAGTGGAATTTTGCTGAGGGAGGAGATATTTCGGTTCATCCCAGAGTTATGTGTCAGGGGGATAAGGACGAGGGGCGGGGCGTTCCTGGGAGGCATATGGAAAGACGGTGTTGAGAAGGGGTGGGGCAGACGGGGTACATACCATTTTAAACCGCCCTCTGGGAAACTTTAACCCGGGTAAATTTTCACACAGGACTTTAAAAAGGATAGAGGAGGGTATTAGGGTAAGTAGTAGTCCACCATGGTAGTACACCTGCTTGACCTGACTGGGGATAAAGACGAGGGGCGCTCACGTTACTGGGAGGCATATGGAAAGGGGGCGGTGAGAAGGGGATGGGGTAGTGTATGTGGAGGGGCGGGGGTACATACCGTTTAAAACCCCCCGCTGGTCAACTTTCACCCAGGACTTTCAAGGGGATAGAGAAGTGTATTAGGGTACATAGTAGTACAACATAGTACTACACCTGCTTGACCTGACTGGTGAAGAGTCTGAACTCTATCTGTTGTTGAGAAGGATTAGTAGTACAGGATTGACTTAATACTGTCTGTGGATACACATAAGAAGACTTCAATCAATTACACCAGTGGTCACTAACCTTTTTTGAGTCAAGATCACTTTCGCACTCCAAAAACAAGCCGAGCTCTACCGCTCAGATATTTTTACAAACTTTTTTCTATTTTTTTCTTTAACCTAATAAAAACAGTTCTGTAGGAATGTGGTTTATGCAGTAGGCCTAATACATTATTACAGCATATTGGCTATATATGCCTGGCCCCGTGATATTGTTCTTCTCATACCATATTATATTTCAAACACAAGTTTTGATAATAAAATAGATCAGTTGCGAGGCACAGCTGAGCATAAATTGAAATAATTTGCTAATAATTTGTTTTTTATTTTACTGGACTGATCATCATGGTCATGGTAGTTTCAAAACAACTGGGAACTCGGGAGAAAAACGAGATCAAATCATGACGTCAGTGATCTTCAGGTCAGAAAGTCGGAGCTCTAGAAAAGATGCTTGAGTTTCCGACTTGGAATCCCGAGTTGGATGACTGTTCAAAACTATTTTTTTCCAGTCGGATCTCGTTTTTTTTTCGAGTTCCCAGTTGTCTTGAACGCACTAAAGTCGGAAGTAGGAAATGTCCGAGTTCCCAGTTGTTTTGAACACGGCATTAGTCTCACCGTCCCTGCTCTCTCCTTCCTTTCGTCCGGTGAGACTGACCATAGAGGGGACACCATCTTCCACCTGATGGCGAAACTCGAGCCGCACCTCATCTGCCTCATGTACAAATTAATGTTGTTCCTATGACCAGAGAAAGTGAAATATTCCTCGATATTAAAATAGACACGACGAGCTGCTAATAAAAACACAGGGCTATCGATACACTAAGCTACTCATTCATTGCAGCTGCAGCGCAAGTGGACGTAGGGAGAAGCGCGTTTTATGTTTTGTAATAGTGTTGAATAAAAACAGTGTTGACAGTGCTGAATAAAAACGTACTCATAAAAACAGCAGCTATTTGCTGTATTCTTTGACAGTCACTCTCTGGTCATGGTTTTAAAAGTCATGAAATCTCAAGTAGGCTAGTATTAAACTTCGCTGTTGCCGGGTCTTGGAAGCTGTTGGCACGGTGATTTGAGCTATCGGATTGGCCAGCGCAGTTGGTGCTCTCGATTTAGCCACAGATCTCCGGGTCCGCCGGGTAGGTGGAGTTTGTATTTTCAGACAAATTAAATGGTTCCAAATGGGTACACTTTGCCTACCTGGTGCGCAGGGCTTCTGAATCAAGTGCAGATCGACCAGTTGGTGACCACTGAATTATACCTTTATGTCATCTGCCTGTTCATATAGTCTGAAGAGAACTGCACTTTAATCAATAAATTGCACCTACTGCCCAGACACTCAAATGTATACAGGCCAATATAGTCTAGGAAGTATTTTAATGTAGTCAGTCCATGTAATGTACTTCACACAAAGTATTATTATATTCACACACTGTAAACGATACTCTGAATAAGCTTAGTGTCATATAATAAGCCCATATATGGGCTGGGCATCTGGATGACGCAAGACACTATAATAATAAGTCCATCAAATCAAATAACAATAATTGGCCCAATAAATCAATCAATAAAAAAGAATCGAATTAAATCATGCAATGAAATTCATATTGTATGTTACTTCCTGCCAAGTCAGGACCATGAACAAGTACTGCCGCCCTTTGTACAAATGCGCAACTGCATGATGGTGTGGCAAAATACTAGGCCTAGTAGCCTATTATTAATGGATACAGGTACCCATTCGCTAGGACTGTGGATGAATCTAATGAGAGAAATTAGACACATCATAGAAGTGACGTGAGATGAATAATATCTGTCTGATTTGACCAATCAATAGGCTAGATCAAGAGAAACATACTTTTAGTTAAACACTTGTAAATGACTGTATTGCATTTTGTGTTGCCTGGGATGAAATAAGAAAGACGTGGAAATGGACCAAAGAGGGAGGTTCAAATACTATTAAAAGGAAGTAAATTAATCGGTTTGTTATTCTATTCTAATCTATTCTATTCTTCAACAAAAACATTAAACAACAAGTGTATCTTCTTTTCTTTACACCATTAGATGTTGGAAAGGGTATTTTCATATGTTACCCCCTCAGCCCTTCAAAAGTAGGTGTGTTTGAATACAGAAGTAGGTGAGCGGATGGGAGGCGACGGAGAGCATATTTTAAGGAGAGGCAGACCGGGAAGGATGGGGTGGAGGAGAGAGAGAGAGAGAGAGAGAAGGGGGAGGGAGGGGATGAAAAACGGAACCCGGATGCTGATGCTGCCGTATCGGATGAGGAGAAGGAAGAGGGGAGAGAGAGAAAAGAAAACGGCTTTGCGGCTAGAAGGAAGGCTATCCCGTGACGGATTGTGGATGCAAAGAACTTCGACAGACAAGCAGATATTTTTCGAATCGCTTCTGAAGCTACATCTTTCTGCACAAGGAGGCCGGTGAAGGATGAATCTTGACACCAGCGGCGGCAGGAGCGCAAGCGGGGATGCTGTGAAATGTCCATAGACGGCGAGGGAGGGAGAGAGCAAGGGAGAGAAGGAGAGGGAGGGAGGAGAGTACTACGCCAGCTAAAGATGCTTGTTTTTTGTAGAACCACGATTTATTACAACCATCCAATCGAGCATTTTAAATAATAGAGAAAATGAGCATTTCTCGAAAGAAAAATTAATTTTGGCCTGAACAGAAACGCAAGGTGAAATTGTTGACAGACGTTGACTGGGGAATACAGATTGAGAGAAGAGTAGGCTAGTCGGAACGGGTGCGGATACAGGGTTGCTGTTTTGACGCTCTGTTCCCCTCTATTTCCTGATACCAGGCCCTGGGATAATCCGAGGAGTGCACCGGATATTGGGAAAACCACCCCTCTGAGGCTATAACGGAATATTACTATTCATATAGTCTAGAGGAGGGAGCAGAGACTACATACCAAAATGGGACGAAAAGAGGTGGACGGAGTCTAAAAGATGTTATGATGACAAATTTCATTATTATGTTGTTCTAAGGATCACTGATGACAGTATCGGATGTAGGCTATGAGGTGCAGAAGTGTGTGTAATCTAGCGATTACATGGAGCCTATCTGATGAAATAGTTTTTCATAGCCTATTCCAGCTGCTTACAGCTATCTGTCTGTACCAATATTAACAATAGGACACATTTATTTCGTATATTGCTAATAATAATTGTAATTCAAAATAACTGCCATCAGTTTGGACTTCTCAAATATGCACCTATCATAATCTCCCTACGAATTTCCCTCTTCCACTTTCTAACAACCCTTTATTTCATTCCTGCTTAGTCCATTCACGGTCGTTGATACATTCACGGTCGTTGATAATAAGCTTAATAAGGTTACCGAATTTATATCACGGAAAATGTATGCAATATCCGCATAGAAAAAGGCAAGTGCATGGGAGTAGCCTAGCCGAGACTATAGGCCACGAAATTGTAATCACGACCACAACCGCTCTCTCTATTCCTCCCTGTGACAACATCGCTAGGCGTCTGTAATGTTATTACGGCGGTGCCGTTCTGCCCCGAGGACCGATAGCTATAAATTCCTCTTGATAAAAACAGTGAGTTGATCTCCTTATCATAATATAATTTCGCTTTCAACGCACGGACATCATGACTAGCAAGGAGCTGTCCGTAGGCCAGTCGGCCCAATACGTCGGGCCTTACCGGCTGGAGAAAACCCTTGGGAAGGGGCAGACAGGTAAGCATACTTCCACCGCTCCCTTTAAACGCATCATCACGCGCAATAGCTGCTAATATGAATGCATGGTAGATGAAAATAGTCATATTTATAACTATTAATGTGTATTAGGCCGACAAATACAATTGATCGTCTAAAGAGTACACTCTGTGTGCACCTTTTGGACATTATGTCCTCAGTATTGATATTTGTGTGTATTTGATGTGTGTCCCAGTGGTAGCAACTCACATGAATGGGCCAATATGTCCAATATTATTGATATTTACAAATATTTGTGATCAGTAATGTGAAGCATGCTGTCACAGGTTTTACATGTGTATAATGTTGCATGTAATATTATTGTGAGAGTAGTTGTATGTATGTGTCTGCTTGTTTGTGTATGTGTGTGTGACCCAGATTAGGTATATTCTCTATCGCTGGACTAAACAACACTTTCTCCACTGAGCATGCTTTTTAATCTAGGAGTAGACTTAATCCTGGTCTGGGAATCTGGCCCTCGGTAGACCTGTTTAGACTTGTGTAATCTGCCTTGAATTTAAATCGATAGAGAAGACTGAAATTGCTTGGTTTATTATAGAGGCTTTGGTGAGTAAGTGGTAGACTTGTCATATCAGATGTCAGTGCTGGAAACAGGCTGGTGTAGCCTTAGTGGATTGAACTGGTTGAACTATAAACAGATTGATGGAGACTGCAGTCGCTGAATTAGGCCATTAGGTTCTGCATAGTCAAGTCAATATGGTATGGGTGAGGTCATGCTCCACCCGTGTCTCCTGTATGGTCTGGTTCTGGTTCACTTGTTATGAATGAGAATTGAACTGTGTTGAAATGAAAGGTAACTCAAACAAACAAGACAAACTCAAAGCTTTTTTTTTCTCTCTCTTTCTTTTCTCACTTTCCGCTCTATTTTAATCTCTCTTACTCTCTCTCTCCTCCCCACTCCTCCTCCACCCTCTCTCCCCCAGGTTTGGTGAAGCTGGGAGTCCACTGTATTACGGGACAGAAGGTGGCCATAAAGATTGTAAACCGAGAGAAGCTGTCTGAGTCTGTCCTTATGAAGGTATGAACCCAGAGAAGCTGTCTGCGTCCCAAATGGCACACTATTCCCTACATCGTGTACTACTTTCGACCAGAGCATGGGCCATGGTCAAAAGTAGTGCACTTTATAGGGAATAAGGTGCCATTTGGGACACAGACGCTCTCTGAGTCTGTCCTTCTGATGGTACAGTAGCCTACAGAGAGAGCCATGAGCCTGCTAATATGCATTTGTAGGAGCACATTATATAGACAGCCAGCATGCTGTCGTTAATAATGAATGTATTGATATACAATATATCATCACCTTTGGTTCTTCTTTGTATTCTACTTCTGGGGTAGAGGAGGTGTGTATAGGCTATGCACTGTGTGTATACAAACTCTTTCTGTCACATTCGCTCACTGACACACTTTCTCTCTCTCTCTCTCTCTCTCTCTCTCTCTCTCTCTCTCTCGCTCTCTCTCTCTCTCTTGCTATCTCTCTCTCTCTCTCTCTCTCTCTCTCTCTCTCGCTCTCTCTCTCTCTCTCTCTCTTGCTATCTCTCTCTCTCTCTCTCTCTCTCTCTTGCTATCTTTATATCTCTCTCTCTCTCTCTACCCTTTCTCTGTACCTCCTCTCGCTATCTCTAGGTGGAGAGGGAGATAGCTATTCTAAAACTAATAGAGCACCCTCATGTGCTGAAGCTGCATGATGTTTATGAGAATAACAAATACCTGTAAGTATATTATCCTCTTTTCTCACTCGCACTCTTTCTCCCTCTCTTTCTGCCTGTCTCTTGTACTGTACTAAAACTCAATAATATACTAATATACTGTGTATGTGTGTGTGCGTGCATGAATGTGTGTGTGTGTTTGAGTGATAATTGGTGCTGTACTGAACGTGTGAGCATATGAACAGGCCTATACATGTTCAAGCATGTACACATCAACATGTGTCAGAGTGTATGAGTGTATGTATGAGCATGTACAGTGGGTGAATGAGTTTGTTATTATTATATGCTTGAACATACAGTATTTGATTCCTCCCTCCCTCCCTCCCTCCCTCCTTCCCTCCCTCCCTCCCTCCCTCCCTCCCTGTCATTCTCTCTCCCAGGTATCTGGTGTTGGAGCATGTCTCAGGAGGAGAGTTATTTGACTACCTGGTGAAGAAGGGCAGACTGACGCCTAAAGAGGCCAGGAAGTTCTTCAGACAGATCATCTCAGCCCTGGACTTCTGCCACAGCCACTCTATATGGTCAGACACTACTACAGCAAGATATACACAGTCACTCTGTATGGCAGAGACTACAGCAATATATACAACAATATATACACAGTCACTCTATGGTCAGACACTACAGCAATATACTGTATACAGCTAGATACACTGAGTATACCAAACATTAGGAACACCTTCCCACAGGGATGCTGGCCCATGTTGACTCCAATGCTTCCCACAGTTGTGTCAAGTTGGCTGGATGTCCTTTGGGACACGGAAAATTGTTGAGCATGAAAAACCCAGCAGGGTTTACTACCATACCCCGTTCAAAGGCACTTCAATATTTTATCTTGCTCATTCACCCTCTGAATGGCACACATACACAATCCATGTCTCAATACTTAAATATCCTTCTTTAACCTGTCTCCTCCTTCATCTACACTGATTGAAGTGGATTTAAGAAGGGACATTTTACATTTTTTACATTTTAGTCATTTAGCAGACGCTCTTATCCAGAGCGACTTACAGTTAGTGCATACATTATTATTTTTCATACCCCCTGTGGGAAACGAACCCACAACCCTGGCGTTGCAAACGCCATGCTCTACCAACTGAGGGACATCAATAAGGGATCATAGCTTTCACCTGGATTCACCTGATCAGTCTATGTATATACTCAGTATATAAACAGCCACTCTATATGGTCAGAACAATATACAGCAATATATACACAGCCACAATTTTAAATCAATCCATTTAAAACTCTAGAGAGATTGAGAAAATAAAGAAGAAGTGAAAGAAGAGAACAGACGTCTTTCTCAAACCTGTTTGGTGTGTGTGTGTGTGTGTGTGTGTATGTGCATGTCCGCATGTGTGTGTATGTGTGTAGTCATAGAGACCTGAAGCCTGAGAACCTGCTCCTGGATGAGAAGAACAACATCCGTATCGCTGACTTCGGCATGGCCTCCCTACAGGTGGGGGACAGCCTGCTAGAGACCAGCTGTGGGTGAGTACTGTGTGTGTGTTCCTGCATGCGTATGTGTGTGTGTGCATGGAGAGGCGGGTGTCCTTAGTGATGTACAGCATGTTTATGTATGTTTATAACTTTATTTCCTTTCTTCTGAATGATTACAGATCTCCTCACTATGCATGTCCAGAAGTTATCAGGGTAAGTTCCCTTTCTCTCTGTACGTCTGTGGCTACTGTCTAGGTGCATACACCTACATTATATGTGTATATATGAATGAACAGTGAATCTATTTTCTTCTAAGTGTGTGTAATGCCGTCCTCTTGTATTGCAGGGGGAGAAGTATGATGGTCGCAGGGCAGATGTATGGAGCTGTGGTGTCATCCTCTTTGCACTGCTGGTGGTAAGAACCTCTTCCTCTCTCTCCATCTCGTTCTACCCCTCTATCTCTCTCGCTCTGTAACTCCCCTCTCTCCTCTCCTGTGTGTGTGTGTGCATGTTTGTGTGTGTGTGTGTGTGTGTGTGTGTGTAGGGAGCTCTACCCTTTGACCATGACAACCTGCGCCAGCTCCTTGAGAAGGTGAAGAGCGGGGTGTTCCACATGCCTCATTTCATCCCCCCAGACTGCCAGGCCCTGCTCAAAGGAATGATCGAGGTCAACCCCGACAAGAGACTCACGGTACGGGGGAGGAGAGGGGGATAGAGGGGGAGGATGGTGGAAGGAAGAGAGGGAGGATGATGATGGGGCAAAGGAGAGCCAGGCCCTGCTCAAAGGAATGATCTAGGTCAACCCTGACAAGAGATTCACGGTACAGGGGAGGAGAGGGAAAATAGGGTGGGGGAGAGAGAGGGGGGTGAGGGAGAGCGAGGGGGGGTGAGGGAGAGAGAGACTCACGGTACCAGTAGATGTTGCTGCTACTGTCTAAATGTAGGACTGCTGTGTGTTCTGTTTTGATAACTAACTGTCTGTGTCTGTGTTCTCTTACAGCTAGAAGCAATACAAAAACACTCCTGGTATCTGTAAGTACACTCATTCCATTCTACTATTTTCTCTCACAACTTATCATTGTCTTCTTCTCTCTGAATAGAAGATTAAAAGAAATACAGTCAATTGAGTAGTTCTACATGTTGATTGTCTATGTGGCCTTTTTCACAGAACTCTTTACCCATCTTTACTCTCTCCCCTCCATCTGTCTTTCTCTCTATCTCTGTCTCTCTCCCTTTCCACCTCTCTATCTCGCTCTTTTCACATCATCTCTTTCCCCCTTTCCATATTTCTCCCCTGTCAGTGGTGGTCGTAATGAGCCGTGTCCGGAGCAGCCTCCTCCCAGGCGTGTGTGTGTGAAGAGGATTGTGTCGCTGACCGAGCTGGACCCCGATGTACTGGACAGCATGCACTCTCTGGGCTGCTTCAGAGACCGGGGAAAACTGACCCAGGACCTGCAGTGTGAGGAGTGAGTACTGTCTGGGCTGCTTTTAGAGACCGGGGAAAGCTGACCCGGGACCTGCAGTGTGAGTGTCCCTTGATGTGGCCCCTGTAGTGTCACCGTTCGCTGGTTGCTGTGGAAACGAACTCTTGATCTCTCTCTTAGTGTCTCTGGCCCCTCATCATTAGTAGAAGGAATAGGCAGTGGTGGAAAAAGTACCCAATTGTCACACTTAAGTAATAGTAAAGATACCTTAAAAGAAAATGACTCAAGTAAAAGTGAAAATCACCCAGTAAAATACTACTTGAGCAAAAGTCTAAAAGTATTTGGTTTTAAATATACCTAAGTATCAAAAGTAAAAATAAAAGTATAAATCATTTCAAAATCCTTATATTAGGCAACCTAGACGACACGATTTTCTTGTTTTAGGGATGACCAGGGATGATCTCTTGATAAGTGTGTGAATTAGACCATTTTCCTGTCCTCCTAAGCATTCAAAATGTAAAAAGTGCATTATTTTCTTTAGGAATGTAGTTGAGTAAAAGTAAAAGTACAGATACCCCCAAAAACGACTTAAGTAGTACTTTAAAGTATTTTTACTTAAGTACTTTACACCACTGGGAATAGGATCATTCTCTTTCTCTCTGTCTGTCTGCCTGCCTGCCTCTCTCTCTCTCTCTCTCTCTCTCTCTCTCTCTCTCTCTCTCTCTCTCTCTCCTCTCTCCTCTCTCTCTCTCTCTCTCTCTCTCTGTCTCTCTCTCTGTCTCTCTCTCTCTCTTCTCTTTCTCTGTCTCTCTCTGTCAATTCAATTCCATCTCTCGCTCCCCTCCTCCTTACTAGCCTCTCTCTATATCTCTTTCTCCCCTCCTCCCTTCTAGTGTTTACTGCCTCTCTCTATCCTATTATTTTTTCTCTCTGTCTCTCTCAGGAGAAGTAAAGGTAATCCAACCTAGGAAATAGGACTTTGTGGAGTATTTGGACAGGGCGCTGACTGTCTCTTTTTGCTGGCATCTCTCTCT